>NC_066582.1:337247752-337847752 GCF_024323335.1 Lathyrus oleraceus
ACCTTCTCGGAACACACGAGGCTTGACCTTCTTATCAAAAGCTTTCTTCATCTTCTGCTGATATAACTGACCGTGGCACATGGCAGTCAATCTCTTTTCTTCTATCAAGTTCAACTGGTCATAACGACTCTGAACCCATTCAGCATCATTCAACTTGGCTTCCATAAAAACACGTAATGACGGGAACTCAACCTCCAATCTTGACTTAGCGACCATGTCGTCAACGTATACCTCAATCTCCTTGTGCATCATATCACGAAACAAGGTGGTCATAGCTCGTTGATACGTGGTGATCGGTCACCATTTCCATTGAATTCCCACCGTTGATCCGACATATTTTCATCACTTTGGTAAGATTTATGTTTATTTATAGTTGTTTTAGAGTCATTTATCATGTTTTATTGGTTTGGTATCACATGGCATTTTATTACAAGTTTATGTCAAAAAGGTCTCTTTTACGCTTCGTTTGGTAGTGTTACTGTTACAGGTCATTGCACAGGTTTAAAAGCACTAATATAGGAGTGGTGGATACTCAGAAAGGCGAAAATATGAAGAGACAGCAGGTCAACACGGGCCCCCGCGTGCTACAACACTACCCGTGTTGTTGGTCAGGCAAAGCAAAATTGGAGAGGAAAAACAGAGAGCAACACGGGCACCCGTGTGGTGACACACGGCCGTGTTGTTTAAAACAGTGCATTAACACGGGCACCCGTGTGGAGGAACACGGCCCGTGTTGTTACCTCTGTAGCTTGATTTGAAAATGCTCATGTTGGAGAGCACACACGGGCACCCGTGTGTACACACACGGCCCGTGTTGTTGGGCACGACTTAGAAACTTCATTTTTTGCCATGTGAACCTATTCTGCTCATTAAGGGTAGTTTTGACTTTTTGCTTGAAGAAAATCCATCTGAAACTATTTGAAGGCTTGGGAGAGAAAGGAGAAGACACTTTTTGACGTACGAAAAGAAACATTGCACCGAGGAAGATAGCTACTACGGAGGATTCGAAGACGGCGAGATTCAAGGGCATCACCCATTGAAGATCAAAATCTCCTAATTCTTTGTAATGTTTAATTTCTATACTATGATTTCTTTGAATACTATGAGAGGTTAAACCCCTAATGCTAGGGGGTGGTCCTGATTTGATCTGATGTTATGGATTCTAACTCTGGATTTCCTATTTACTATGTTACGAATTTCAATTCAATTGTGTGATGTGCTTATGCTTTTGTATCGGAAAAATACAAATTGATCTATGACTATCAATAACAGGACTGTGATTGTTAGGGTTTTCACACAATTGGGTTTATAATTGTATCACCTAGGACTAGGAACTTTTGTAAATCACCATAAACCTCGATATTATTTATGATTAAAACCAATGATTAATTGAATGGACATTTGAGTAAGAATTGGTAGTTTAATAGTTTCTTCCTTAAGGACTTAAGGAAGAACATTCCGAGGTTAGGTGATTGAATGTTTCATATGTATTAAGGAAATCTTGACTGAATTCATAATTGGTTAAATCAACCACTCACCCTAGCATATTTTATCTTAATCAATTATTTCTACTATTTTTTGTGTTTACTATTATAAATTCCAAAACAACCAAACCATTATCTTTTTGTTCCGATAGAATCAAAGTAAAATAAGTATTTCCTACGCAATCCCTGAGATCGATACTTGGAAATAAAACTCTTTATTACTACATCGGTAAAAATAGTACACTTGCTATTTTTCCGATCACGTGGCTCCGGCGTTCTTCAAACCGAAGGGCATCACTCGATAACAGAATGTACCCCAAGGTGTGATGAATGTTGTCTTCTCCATATCCTCGGGTGCCATTTTGATCTGGTTATATCCGGAAAATCCATCCATAAACGAGAAGACTTTGAATTTAGCTGTATTGTCTACCAACATATCAATATGTGGTAGGGGAAAATCATCTTTCGGGCTAGCTTTATTCAAGTCTCTATAGTCCACACACATCCGGACTTTTCCATCTTTCTTAGGCACGGGCACGATATTGGCCACCCACTGAGGATATGTAGAAGTCACTAGAAACCCCGCATCAATTTGCTTCTGAACTTCTTCTTTGATCTTTACTGCCATATTAGGATGAGTTCTTCTGAGCTTCTGCTTTACAGGCACGCACTCAGGCTTCAGTGGCAGGAAATGTTGCACAATATCAGTGTCTAGACCAGGCATGTCTTCATATGACCAGGCGAAGACATCGATGTATTCTCGTAGCAACTTAATCAACCCCTTCTTAACAGATTCTTCCAGAAGTGCCCCAATCTTTACCTCTTGCACACAATCTTCAGACCCCAAGTTGATTGTTTCCAGATTCTCAAGATGTGGCTGAATGATCTTCTCTTCATGCTCAAGTAGACGGGTAATCTCGTCAGGAATCTCTTCAACATCATCTTCCTCTGCCTAGCGAGCATGACAGTTCAAGAAATTCCTCTGAGCGTAGGTGATTCTGGTGGCTTTTCTTGGGACTCGCTAGGCGACCCATTCTGCTCACCTAGCGAGCATGACGGCTCATGAACAAACTTTTTCTTGTTCAAGATTAACGTTTTGACTGACGAATAGACCCCATTTGAACCTGTTGGAAGTATCTCAAGCCATTCCCTTGTGTTGACTGATCATCTAAATAGAACCCACAAAGTGTCCTGGATGATGTTCAAGCTTCTTAGAGCTAATCCCGATTGACATGATGAAATGCAATGTATCTAATTCTGATTGATAATGATGAAATGCAATGTGAAATGTTAAATGACCTAAAAATGAATGCATGAATGAGGAGGGAAAATTTTGGGGTGTTACACACAGAAGGTTCGAAAACGCTCGACCGGAAGGGATAAGATGGAAAGTAGTACGCCCGGTTCACCAGGTTCTACCACTGCAGGGGCCAATCATACTCAAAAGAAGAGTTTGATCCTGGCTCAGAAGGAACGCTAGCTATATGCTTAACACATGCAAGTCGAACATTGTTTTTGGGGAGCTGGGCAGAAGGAAAAGAGGCTCCTAGCATGAAGGTAGCTTGTCTCTCCCAGGAGGTGGGAACAGTTGAAAACAAAGTGGCGAACAGGTGCGTAATACGTGGGAATCTACCGAACAGTTCGGGCCAAATCCTAAAGAAAGCTAAAAAGCGTTGTTTGATGAGCTTGCGTAGTATTAGATAGTTGGTCAGGTAAAGGCTGACCAAGCCAATGATGCTTAGCTGGTCTTTTCGGATGATCAGCCACACTAGGACTCAGACATGGCCCGGACTCCCACGGGGGGCAGTAGTGGGGAATCTTGGACAATGGACGAAAGCCCGATCCAGCAATATCGCGTGAGTGAAGAAGGGCAATGCCTCTTGTAAAGCTCTTTCGTCGAGTGTGCGATCATGACAGGACTCGAGGAGGAAGCCCCGGCTAACTCTGTGCTAGCAGCCGTGGTAAGACAGGGGGGGGGGGGCAAGTGTTCTTCAGAATGACTGGGCGTAAAGGGCAAATAGGTGGTGAATCGGGTTGAAAGTTAAAGTCGCCAAAAACTGGTGGAATGCTCTCCAAACTAATTCACTTGAGTGAGACAGAGGATAGTGGATTTTCGTGTGTAGGGGTGAAATCCGCAGATCTACGAAGGAATGCCAAAAGCGAAGGCTGGAGTGCAAAAGCATGGGGAGCGAACGGGATTAGATACTCTAGTAGTCCATGCCATAAACGATGAGTGTTCACCCTTGGTCTACGTGGATCAGGGCCCCAGCTAACGCGTTAAACACTCCGCCTGGGGAGTACGGTCGCAAGACCAAAGCTCAAAGGAATTGACGGGGGCCTACACAAGCAGTGGAACATGTGGTTTAATTCGATACAACGCGTAAAACCTTACCAGCCCTTGACATATGAACAAGAAAACCTGTCCTTAACGGGATAGTACTGACTTTCATACAGGTGATGCATGGCTGTCGTCAACTCGTGTCGTGAGATGTTTGGTTAAGTCCTATAACGAGTGAAACCCTTGTTTTGTGTTGTTGAGACATGCGCCTAAGGAGAAACTCTTTGCAACAGAAGTGAGCCGAGTGACGCACCAAATAAATATGTATCCGGGCCCTGTACACACCGCCCGTCACACCCTGGGATTTGGTTTCGCCCGAAGCATCAGACCAATGATCACACATGACTTATGGGGACCACTAGTGCCACAAAGGCTTTTGGTGGTCTTATTGGCGCATACCACAGTGGGGTCTTCGACTGGGGTGAAGTTGTAGCAAGGTAGCCGTAGGGGAACCTGTGGCTGGATGGAATCCCTCTTGATGGAAATGCCCTCTTCCCCCAACCTACGAGGCTAGCTTGATGGAATGCGGGCGGACTTTGGATCCAAAGGAGACTAGGGGCGTGTAAAAAAAGAAAATCGTTCCATTTTCCTTTCCCTTCCGTTCGAGCACTTCATTCCTTCTTGTTCATCAATCGGAAATCATGACAAACCGGGCAATATGGTGAGACATGAAAACACCTGATCCCATTCCGACCTTGATATGTGGAATCGTATTGCACCATATGTACTGAAATTATTCGGGAGACATGGTAAAATCCCGGTAAACGGATAAGAATAAAACTTGTAAATGAAGATGACACGTAGATAAGCATTAATGCATTAAAAGAAAGAGATTGCCAACCTCTAGGGAGCGCACCAAGGCTGCCAAGCTTATTTTTCTCTCTCATATGTACCATCTAATAGGATTAGTGCCATAATATGGTACCAAAGGTGGATCCTAAAATCATATACGGGAGCTAGGAAAGAGAAGTGATCCCTAATTCCCTATCACTAGATAAAATTTGAATCGAATGAGATCAGCCCGGCAGAATAGGAAGGCAAGTTTGTAACAGAAGCAAGCTCCCTAGCAAGCCATTGCGGATCCTCTTGCAATTTCATTGCCTTTATCTTATGGAAACCTAGTTGATGCCTAAAATATGCTTTATTCCCTCCTCTTTCCTTCCCCGTGTTAAATATGTGCAACAAGTTCCTTCACACCAGTCGTAAGGTGGCAAAAAGTATGTTTTCAAGGGTAGCGGGTCAGCAGAACTAGGTATGATCTCGGATCTTGACAGTTTAAGCACGCTAATTAGAAGGCCCTTTGCTATTGGAAAAGCGGGATACTGTATTACTAGTGGTAACTGGAACGGAATGGCCTGCTTCTCAAAGCCCTTATTCAATAGAAAGGATTCCTTCGCCCACCCAATGAGCAATGATAACTGCGAATTCTCGATGGTTGAACAGAAGAGAGACAAGGCAAGCAATTTATCCATACCATCCGGTTCCCACCGCTAGACGAGGATCGGCCCCCCAGCAGGGGAATTAGGTACCGGCTTTTGACTAAGAGACTAACTACCCGATAGATAGAGCTGCAAAGTATCGCACTATTGAAATGAATTATTGTAAACCTTAGTTACCTTACTTAAATTTACATAGGAGGCTCGGATCATTCCCACCTACTTGATTCGCCAAAATCCACCCAAGGCGAACCTTTGGATAGAAAATTAAGGCATTCTCCTTCCTTCATTCATTAGCATATTAGTCCCCTAAAACAGTCTTTCTGCCCTGCCCCATATGCCCTTTTTAAAAGAGAATGACAAACTTGGTCTTTGTATCCTTCCTATAAAGGGAGTTCTTCCTATTGAGGATAAAGAGTTTCGTGAGTAGCCAATACAGAATGCTACACGACAAAAAATCTTGTTGAAGGGCCTACAGAGGCCTTTGACGTTGCTTCAGGATAACTTCTTTCATCCGCCCTAACGGAATGGGTCATCTCACTGGTTGCATTCCTGACACCTTACTTTTGAAGGGGGCACTCGAGATTTCACTGACCCAAAACCCTCAATTGACATCGCCCCGACATGAAAAGCTTCAAACCCAGAGGTTCTGTTGTTTGCCTCTTTTCGGTATCCCTTGATTAACTGCCCTGTCGCTCGAGCTAGGGTAAGTTCAGTCGATCGCTCCGGGTTCTTGCTCTTTCTCATAGCTCATCTTGCTTTTGAGAACAAATTATAAAAAAATTTATCTCTCTGGAACTGTAGGAGCAACTCTACTTATGAACGTTCTTCCCCGTGTGGGAACTGAACCCACTTCCCTTGTTGCTTCAAGCTCACTTGAGCTGTTTCCTTCCTCTAACCTCCTTTCCAGGCCGGTTTCTCTACGGAGACTCAAAGTAGGTCAGGGACAGTTCTTTTCTCTTAAAAATGTTATATAGAATCAGGGCTACTTTCTCATCCCAAGAGAGATGGTGAAGTGGGCTTCTTTCATGGCCGAATCATAGAAGAGAAGGGCTATCTGCTACTCGGCTTCTGCTCTAGTGGTTGAACGCTTTTCTCTTTCATTGGCTTCCACCGGCCTAGTCTAAACTCTTTCACCTTGTCAACTCGGACTCGGGCAAGCGGGTTCACTCGTATCCTCTTTTCCCTTGGGGTTGGTTACTGCCCCATCCCTTGATGAATTTCCTTGGGGCCGGCCTTCAAAGAAAGATCTGAACATTTGCGTAGATGAGATCACGAGACCAAGCCAGTTCACATCCTCTTCTCTTGGTCTTCGAGTGATGGGAGAAATCCCTATCTTTTCTCGCTCGATTGGGAACTACTTGCCTATTGACAGAAGTCATCTATGCAAATGTATTCGTGCTCAACTCGCTTTGTTTATTGATGTCACAAGGGCTGGCTAGAAGAGGAATTTCCCGATTCAATGTTGGAGTTGCGGAACTTCCTTACCTTACCAATGAAGCCTGAGATTAGAGTCGGAATCGATGAAGCTTCTTTCCTCTCCCCTCGATTCTTGCGTTTTGGGGTTGTCTACACAATCAATAGTGTTCGTGAAGTGATTGATGTTCGATTGGGATTTCACCCTTCAAGGTCTTAGGAATCGATTGAATCATCCCTGTACTTCTACTCGATAGAGTGATCGAATCAGACGTTGTGCCATTGATTGAATTTTAATAGGCTCTTAGATGGGCTTATTGAGATAGGTCAGAATGAAGCAACCCCAGTGGAAGGAATATGCCTGCCCATAGGTGGATTAGAGAATAAGTCAATAAGTAAGATCGAAAGGGTAGGAGATCTCTAGGGTAAAGACATAGAGCCTAGCTAGGTCCCTAGTCACTAATCTGAATCTGCGGAAGAGGAAGAGGCACCCAACATATAAGAATCGGACTAAGAAAAGATGGATCCGTTTAAATGGTTGATGCTTTACAGGTCCCCCGCCTTCTCCTTGATCAAAGAGTGTAAGGATAAATAAAACCCAATTATTTCCCTTTCTATCTTTTGAAGTTATTTCTTAGGTTTTTTCCTGTAATTTATAGAATTTTAAGACAAAGTTAGAGCATAAGGATTAGCAGAATCGTCAAAAAAAATTGTTATATGATATAAAGAATAGTATACTCATTTCCAGTAAATTGATTGAATACAAGTAAATTGATCGAATACCAGTAAATTTACCATAAACAATAGTATACTCATTTCCACAACACAATTGCATTGCTTTGGATGCGGCTCCTTTAACTGCTTATTTTTTTCCACCTGAAGGCTAGTTAAACATATGTCGCAAAGAGTAGTATCTGAATCTGTATCTGATGAGGATACTGCAGTAGCGGCGAAGACATTGGTAGTCTTAAGGAATTCCCTCCTTGAGATAGTTGATATAGAGAATTGTCTAAAAGGAAGAATCGCGAGTTTACTCAGAGCAGGCTTCCAAAAAGCCTTATAGTAAAGATAAGTCATCCTATTCTTATAATTAGCCTGAAGAGTAGCTAATACGCCCCCTTCCCATTCATTTTTCCTTGGGATGGTCAAATTCATATTTCTCCTATTTTAAAGCACTTTTATCTTATCTGACACTCACAATTAACTACTCCCCTGTACATATAGGGAAGACCACTACTGAGACAGGAACTCAAAGGCCTCCAACGGTAACTTCAACTCCAGGTAAGGCGGAAGCACTTTTAGGGCTTAGGACGAGAAAGACATATTTTAAACTAGCTTTTGATCTAGAACCAAATGATTTAACAGATGGATTGGCCTTGCCTGCTTTAATGCCAATAGATAGGGGGCCTGGACCAACATCGAAAGAAAGTGCAACTTCTGGAACAACTCCCTTAGAGAAAAGAAAAGAAAGAAGAAATGGAAAGGAGTATTCCACGTGCATAATCCTTAACTTTTCTTAAAATAAGGTAATCAAAAATGAAAGAAGAAAAATTGGGCCATGTTTCCCGAGGGAGGCCGCCTTCTCTCAGGCCAGCAGTCTTCTACTTCTAGTCGACTGCTCTATGACGGGCTTCCCTGTATCTTGGGCTCTGCTCGCTCGTCTACACTCTGACCCAGCAAGTAAGAAGTTAAAATCTTTCCTTATCCCTTACGGTCGAGAACTACGTACCTTGTCTGCATTAAGATTTAAAACTTATCGTCAAAAGGCAATCAATCAGAATCAAGAAAAAAAATGGAAATAGTGAATCAAGAAAGATCTAGATGATTCCCTATCTTTATCTCTATCCACGGAGATACCTATCTATATGGATAGAAATCTATCTACGAATCTATCTAGACTATCCTCTATCCGGATAGATATGTCCCTATGAGCAACTACGCTGATCTTTATATGTTTTGACCACGTCCGTTTCCGCTCCATAGAGGAAGGTTTGGATCTTTCAATCTTATGTCGTGAGGGATGTGACCTATGTTAGGTCCATAAAATACCACCGCTTATGGTGTTCTATGATTCACCTCCGAATAATGAGTAGGTAGTTTGATCCTTTTGATTCTTCTCTTCATAGTAAACTGATGGGGGGATGAGGAGCAATAGGTCGAATTACTATATAAAGAAGAGTTGTAAACTATAGGACTTCTTGTTCGAGTAGGAAGTGTAAGACCCCAATTTTGTCCCTAAGATCCCTCATGGCATCATATCATAACATTGCATTGCCTCAAGGATCATTGTGCACCTTGCTTCCTTCCCTGTGGGTGGGTCATCTTTTTGAGAGTGATTCTTGATCACCAAGCATGTTTGCATTTGTATACCATTGCTTTTCTTTTAATCACTAACCAAAAAATACAAAAATATGTCATCTAACCTTTGTCTTGCAGATGAAGCAATAACAGGTCAAGGCAATTAAAGGCATTCATTGAGCAATAGATGGTGGTCATTCTTGAGATTTGGACCCCACAATCATTCACAAGAGTTCATATTAGTTATGGTGTCATTTTGAAGCAAAATCCCAAGTGGTAGAGGCTTGAATTTCATCAGAACATTGTCAAGTCATCTGAAGACCTAGAAAGTCAACTGCAAAGTCAACTGTGGATTTGGAGGTGGGAAGTGATTAGAAATACTTCATTCATGTTCAAACAAGTCTCATTTGACATTTCAAACACTCACATTGAAGAATTTGAAGTCAGGTCAAGAATTTCCAAAAATAGCAAGTGACCTATAATTTGAACTTTCCAAAAATGGAAAGGTTTTAGACCAACTTCAACTTAATATTACATCATCAAGAAGGCTTCAAATGAAATTTTGTTGAACATGAAAGTTGTAAATCTTTCTCTCCCATTTCCAAAATGTCCAAGATCATGAATTTCTAATGTGTGGTTGAGGAGATATGATCAAATCATGGCAAAGTGTGTTCAAAAATTCAAATGGGCATAACTTTTCAACCAAAGCTCCAAAATGAGTGGTTCTTTTGGCATTTTATTCATCATGACCTCTAGTTTCCAAAACATCCATTACATGGCATGAATTCTTCTTGCATGATCATGTGCTCACTCATGAGGATTTTTGAAGGAAATTTCATAAAATCATTTTTAATGATCATGAGCATAAAATATTACTTCCAAAGCTTGCATGGACTTATTTTAAGTGGATTTGGGCCAAAAGTAAGCACTGTTCACGTGGCTACCTCATGCATGGGGGTGAAAATCCAATTTGTGCATACACCTTAAAACTTGATTAATTTCAATTAGCTTTGGCTTAAACAGGTTCTAAACATGATTAGCATGCAATATATATTGTTAATCTCAACTGTTCTCAGCATTAACTACAATTTTCAGATCTAGATTCAAAAATCATCAAAAATTTTCTCTCAATTTTTTTTCAAATTCTTCACACAAAAGCCTTTTCTATTGATTGATTCATGATCCTGAAGCATTTTTTAGAGGAATTGGACGTGGAATTGGAGCAATTGGTGCCATATTGAGTCATACTCGAAGCTTGAAGGTTCCATGGATTTTGCAAATTGAGCTGGATTCGTGCGTGCTGGAGCATCTAATTCATCATCAATTACTTCATCAAGCATTGTAGAGGAGATTTGAGGCTTGGCTGAGCTTGTAGCGCGCGATTCAAAGGTGCTGCTCTTCAAGAGGTCAGGATTCGACTTCTCTAATTCTTAAATTCATTAGGATATTGTTGTAGATCTTGTTGTCCTGATGAATCTAAGCTTTGAATCGTGTGATTTGGTGCTGTTTTGAGTTAGTTATGGATGTTTGAACATTTGACATGTTGAAATGATTTTCTTTGATCCGAGTTTGTTTTGATGTTTTTGCGTGTTTTGGTTGTTGATCTTGAATGTACATGACATGATGAATCGTTTGGTGTTAATTTTGTTGATTTCTGGACATTTTTTTGAAAATATGGAAATTCAGATTTAGATCATCATGATCTTCATCTTCAACCTATGAAGATCTTGAGCTTTCCAGGTTCGCTACCAGTTCGCTACCGTTTTCTTCGAAATATTCATCAGTTTGCTACGAATTCTGGAAATGCGCTAGGCTTAGGGCTTCAGTTGAAACGCTGTCGTTTTGGTGTTTAGCGCTAAATTTCAAATTTAAAAATCAACCAGGTTCGATCCTGGCGTGCACCACTTTTCAAAATTGCCTTCCATTTTCCATCATATTTGGCCATGCTTATTCATTTTTTATTTCAAATTTTTCCATCAACTTAGAAAAATCATATAAAATAGAAAAATGCATCAATTTCACTCCAATTTTTTGCACAATGCTCCTTATTCTGTCTAGTTTTTTAACATCATTATTTTCAAAGTTGTGCTTGGCTGGAAAATTAATTTGTGCTAGGATGATTGGATACATATGCATGTGTGACCTTGCCTTGCTTATCTCATTGTGAAATGCTTGTTTCTTATCCAATGAATGTGAAATTTTATATGATGAATCTAGACACATTGCTGGACATTTTGGTTTTGGTTTGACATTTTTCTCAATTACCATTGCCGTTTTATGCTTGTGCTAACTTGGTGTGACAATTTGTGTCACACCTTTGAATGTTCAACTTGTACAATGTGATTTCCATGCCACATGATCTCTAATTCCCCTGATTTTTTGTATGTGGATCATGTTAGATGTCTTGAATGTGCATGAATTTTTCCAGATTTATTTGAATCATTTCTGTTTTGATTTGAATTTTTCATTCATGTTGATCACATATGAGCTTTGAAATTGTCTTGAACTTCACTTGATCATGAAATGCTTTTGGTGATTGATTTTGATGTGAGCCTTTTTAGGATATGTCAATATGTGTTTGAAGTTACTTTGTGTTAAATTTCAGCCCCTGTTTTGAATTTTTTCTCCATCTTTGACCCTAGGCTTTGACCTAGTGGTTTGTTGCTTACTTGTGACCTTTGATTTCAGGTTAAGCATCCAAGTTCCATAGTTGATGATGCTTCATCATTTGAGTATTGATGTTTGCTATTGATTACTAACATTTGTGTGTTTTATAGGTTGATGCTAACTCATTTGAGTTTGCCTTTTGGCTTACACATTTTGTATATTAGGATTGTCTGTTGCCTATTGACTGTTGTCTGTTTGTCCGAGTATTGTACTAATCTGTTTAGTTGTTTCTACAGGTACCTAATCTGTTCATTTGAACTTTGCTTTTGCTTGGTTTCTTAACCACTTAGGTATAATCTCTAATCTTCATGTAGTCTGGAAGACCTACTGTTATTGGTAGGCACCTGTCTGAAGCCCTCCTTAAGAGGCAATGCTTGTGATTGTTTAATTTTGTGCCAAGCAGGTAAAGTCCTCTTAAGAGGCAATTGGCAGATAAAAGAGATGTGTAATCCATCTCCTGCTACTCAGTGTGTCATTCACCTTGCTCACACCATGTGTTGATGCATGGTGAATAATAACCCAAGATCTTATAGAGTCAATCATTTGTGGAGAAGAGTTCCTACTTTTTCAACTCCCACACCTTCCATTGATTAAAGCTCTCCCTGACCAGGGATAAGAGCTATGAGGCACACCCCTCATTTCCATTTCATCTGCTTCACCCTAACTCTCAATGTTAGGGTTAAGAGCTCAAAACACCCCATTCCAGTTGGCTGTAAAGCCTAACCTTGCTTGAGCCTAATTGATTGTATATAGTGTGTGCTAATTGACTTGTTTGTTTGCTTACTTGATTCATATGTGCATATTTTCTTATGTGTTCCTGGTGCATTTATCATCATTTCTTGTATATCATTTCATAATCATTGTTCATTACTTTGTAACATTTTGTTTTGTCCATGAAGGAGGCAAGCATAAGTCCATTGATTGGCAATTGTTTCCTGTGATATGGTAGGAGACTAGTATAAGTCCATTAATTGGCATCTGGTATCCATGTTTCTCTTTGTTTTAGGAGATTGGTGTAAGTCCATTGATTGGCATCTGGTATCCATGTTTCTCTTTGTTTTAGGAGATTGGTGTAAGTCCATTGATTGGCATCTGGTATCCATGTTTCTCTTTGTTTTAGGAGATTGGTGTAAGTCCATTGATTGGCATGTGGTATCCATGTTTCTCTTTATTTTAGGAGATTGGAATAAGTCCATTGATTGGCATCCGGTATCCATTTACTTTGTTCATTTGCTAATTGCATTGTTGCCTTTTCCAAAGGAATCACTAGAATCATCTACATATGATCTCAAGAGGTGAACATTTAAGAAGTTTTACTTCCTCACCCTTTCACCTTTTGTTTCTTTAAACCTCCATTTGCATGTTAATCCAAAACAAGAAAACTATTGTGCAAACATCTTCATTTGTTTTCAAATTAGAAACCTAGGCCTTAGGCCTTTGATTTTTCAAACTTCATTTTCATAATACTTCTTTTGAATTGAGTTCTAATCATATCTTGACCACTTTTGTGAATAATCCTAATTGGTTAATTCCACTCACTCAATTGTTTTGTGGCTTTGTCCACTTTCTTGATAAGTTTTTTCATACATTAGCCATAGGTTTGATTTATCCTAGTTGGTTGATGTTAATCTCACCTTTTGTCCTTAGTGACTGAATTGTAAGACTTCCTTGCTTATTATATGGTTAACCCCTCACTATCAAGTTGAAGCTTTTCTCACATGGTGGACTTGTTGTTTGTATAGGTTGAGTTTTCTCCCATGGATAACGAAAGACCTTAGGGCTTTTGTTTTAAAATGAATCCAGCCATACTTTTGGAAATATTTTAGCCGAACTACGGTGGTTTGATCCTTACCTTCCATGGAAAGGTACGTAGTCAACGGGTTCATCCGTTCAAACACAAAAATAATAACTTGTATATTCATCTCTCATCCCTTCAATCCATGTTTGCACAATAAATATTTCATAAACAAATAACATTTCGTACAACAAGTTGTGAAAAGAGGTTCCCTAGGAGTACCTAGGACGTTTTGGGTGCCTAACACCTTCCCATTGCGTAATTAACCCCTTACCCAGATCTCTGATCTTTTCATTAGTTTTCTATGTGTAAAACTTCTTAGGCTTTTGTTCGCTTTTTAGCCATTCCTTTGGATAAATAAAAGTGCGGTGGCGACTCGATTCTTTGTATGCTTTGCTTTTGATTTAGTCAATAAATCATAAAGTGATGAATACACCGCTACAGGAAGATATCGGTTTTTCTCGTTTCTTCTCTTTGATAAGAATAGGGATTTGAAATGATACAAATTCCTCTTCATTCTATTGTGCTTAGCGAAGGAACTGCCTAAGCATACTTTTTCGGATCCAAACTTCTTTGTTATTTCAAAGTCTTCTTCTTGCATAGAATAACACAATTGTTGTTGCAAAAACTGGGATTTTAGTAGTAGGCGGCATCCCCGCTTAGTTTTGAGTAGGTGGAACCATTCTGTTTTGGTTCTTCTCCATATTCTTACCAGGTGATCCGGGAATTTTCCTATGATTTTATCAACTGCTATTTCGATATAGAAAGATCTCCTTATTTCTTCACCACGGATTCTCGCGTCATTTTCTTGAAAAGATATTAGATCACCATGGGAAAATTTCAAACGAGTAATGCTTACCATTCGATTATTCACACAAACCCTTCGATGACTTATCGACTGCCTTGCTTGAGGAATAATTTCATGAAAATGGAGATGAATCGGAATAACGTTCGATCTTGTTTCTAGATTGAGTAGAAAAGGGATATATGAAGTTCATTATGTTCCTCTGTGCATCTCTGTGATGGGTAAATCCCCATGAAAAAGGGGCAACTTTCGTGTAGTTTGTGATTGGATGTAACTGTTAAGATTTTCTCTCGGATAAATCTTTCTCTTAATAGATCTCTTCTTGTTCCTCAATCTTCGGAGAATGCGATGTTGTATTATTGTAAGTTCTTTGTTCCGAACATTTCCCGAAAGTAGACGACAAGTTTTAAATCGCATATCTCGTCTTTATCTTTCTTTCCTTGGGGGAATGCCGCAACGAAAGGGGCTATGGGAGTAGAACCCAATTCTGCCAATACCCCCGACAAAAACAATATGGAAACTGGCATACGAGTCTCATTTACCTCTCTTTCTTCATTCAATATATGTCTAGCCTGCTAAGGACACCCTTTCTTATCTACGCTATTTACCCTTCATTACTTCCCCAACTTAGAGTGAAGTTCCTTGCTTTCAGTCTATTGGGCCTAGAGGACTGGGAATTAGCAATAAAAAGAATTGTTCCTTAAGTGATAGTGAAAGGTTAATCCCAACTGTCGAATCAAAAGCCTAAACCGTCTAAGGTATGAAGTTACTTTCCAAAGGTCAATACCTTTCATGATGTCGTCTAAGTGACTTGACGAAGGATTGGAACTAGCCCAATTCCAATCTCATCTATTGCAGCAAAGAAAGAGGAAAGGGGCAAAATGCTAGTTTGAATTGAAGTAGAGGAGATGCCATACGGTAGGAGGCAATAATTAATTAAGCCGGAATGGAGCCTTGTTTATTAGGCTAGATCGATCTTATGTATATTTCTTAGCTCTAATCGCCAGGGCACCATATGGCATATCCTCTTTATAAAGAAGGTTGAATTAGCACATTGAAAATGGCTTTGTGTAATCTGGCAACTGCGTATTTGATAAGAGTCTTTACTATGGATGGGGATATTAATAGAATCTTCCTCAATTTTTTTTGCATAGGATAGAAAGATGAAAGATAAAAACAAGTAAATTAAAGGTAAGTCACGAGATCAGAGGATTAGACCGATGTACCATAATAGTGCAGCAAGGAGGAGAAACTAAGCAATCAAAGGGATGCAAGTAAGTCAGCTGTTTCGGTATGAAAGCCTGTCCACCAAGGGTTTGTGGAGGTTTGACTCTAGTTCAGAACTCAAGAGGTACAGAACAACTCTCAGAAATCTGCCTTACCACCTCACAAACAAAATAGGTACTTTTGTCCAGTTTCTCGAGATGCATGCGGAATCCCTATTTATTTCCCTAGAACGGTTCTCACTCTCCTTTACTCTAACCAAGAAGGTTTCCACCTCTCACTCAGAACATAAGTTCTCGGGTTCAACCCCCGAGTTGGCAACAGTCGAACGCTAAGTCCCCGATATAGCTCAGTGAACTAGCCAAGGGTCAAAGTACAAAAGCAATCGACAATCGAAAACCACGCACGATAGGAGCTTACCGAGCAAGAAAGGAGATGCTCCCATTTAGTCACCCACATTTTATCGTGTCTTATTTTGATCATTCTTAACCTCACACCTCAATGGCAGAAGGCAGAAGCGCCGGGAAATACAGCTGGCGGGCGGTATGTATAACAAGCAGTTCCGGGGCTCATACTAAGAGAGAGACGGGCCACTACGAAGAAGATAGGTCCCTACCCTAGACACATTGAAGGTCAAAAAGATTCCCAACCAATATTGTATTATATTTATATTTGACAGCACGACACTAGTCAGAAGAAGATCGACGAACTCTGCGATACCATATTGGAACCATAGAGATGCCTCGTACTCTCCTCGGGGAAGCCCTTTTGAAGCTGAGAGGGAATAGCACTTCTAAGATATTGCCAGCTAGTTTCAGTGGAATGAACCCGAAATCTTTCTGAAAGGTCACTGATAGACTTTCAAAGGAGAACTGTATAGATGCGCACTTGTTTGCAAAATAGGTACGTCAATTATACCATAAGTCTGGTCCTTTATCTACTACAATTTATTTAAAGCAGTGTGGCCCTTCAACAATTTTACACTGGGCCGCCTTACGAGCATGAGAGACTACCAGTTTTCGTCTCCCTCAGTCGGAATGGTCTACCTAGGATCATTCCTTCATTTCACCGTAAGGTGATATTGAGGAAGGATAAGGAGGACACATTAGTTCAGTTATATCTATCCTTCTTTTATTCACTTTGTCACGGGTCATACCGTTGGCAAAGCAATTAAGTGTGAGAATAATTTATTTTATTATGACCCCTCCCAAGTTTCTGCACACTGAAAGAGCATTTGATATGATGAAAATCTTACAATTGTTCAATCAGATCTCAGACTCTTGGCGAGTTCTGCTTCCTAGGTACCTTCCATCGTTGACCTTTATACCTCTTCAGGGTATTGGCTTTGATTCTAGCAGAAGCGGGATGGCACATGACCTTTTATGTTAGGTTAGGGTCCAAGGGAACGACCATACCGAGGGATAGATACTTGGAAAACCTATAGAAAGGTGCGAGACTATATCCATATCGATTTAAATCATTAAGTGTTAGTTTTGATGACAAAACTATTACTTGGCGTGTCGAAAAGGTGAGGGTTCTCTTCCCACATCTTCTCCTCTAGTTCACATGTAGCTTCGCGCTCGGAATGATTCCTACACGACATATGGAATTGTGTGCGTCCTGAGTACCTGATCCTTTCTGTCAACAATCTTCTCCGGGAATTCTTCATAAGTTAATTTATTATCTACAACCATATCGTCTATCAACCAGATATGCTCTGGCGACGGTACGTATTTCCTCATCATGGATACGTGGAATACTTTGTGAGCTCGGGAGAGTGCTGAAGGTAGTGCCAAAAGGTATGCCATATCGCCTATCGCTTACTTGCGTTCAACGGATGAAGTTTGCTGTTTCGAAAATCGATTATATAGCAATGTTACTCTGAGTTCCTGCTTCACTACAGGGGAAAGGGAAAGAAACGAAAAAAATTAGTTAAGCAAATCCCATGGCCTACCCCTCCTACTCTTCCATACCAGTGAAATAAGTTATTCTTTAGATCGAATAGGCCTAACCCTTGGGGAGAGGGTTATGTTATTGGGTTATAAAAAGGGACTCCCACCTAACTCAACCATAAGGAGACATTTAGAATAGTGATTTATTATGAAGACTTTTACTAGTAAGTAAGTGTCGTGCCCTCAAGTCAAGCAAGGTACCGAGTTAGATAAAGAATTATAGGGGTGCAAGCCCGGATACTAACTATTTCCCTTGCATTTTAAAAGCATGATTTTTACCTTCGGGGAGGGATACTTCTTTCTTTGACTTTATAGAAAACATTTATACTTGATTGAAGATATACCAAAACTCTCGTCTATTTCGATGGTATGATAGTAACTAGAGCTCCATAGAAAATGACCATAGAATTCTTTCTTAGCCTTAGACAAAGAGAACGGGAAACCAGGAACCAAGCAGACGTCTTGGCAGGAAACAAGATAGATCACGTTCTCGAAATAAACCCAGTTTTTTAGGTAGGATTGGGTGGTCCATTAAGGTCTTGACCCCCTAGGAACTACTCGGAAATAAGGTAAGTTAGATAGCTTTGTCCCAATTGTTGAGGAATGGGGTCTTAAGACATACAAGGCTTTAGTAACGAGTTTGACTAACCGAGGATGAAATTGCCATAGACCAGCATCAACTAGCTCATGTCTTAGGCAAACTAGCTTTTACCAAGAAATAGTAAAATATTACTTTGGTGGTAGGTGAAGTTGTAACAAAGTTCCCTTTTTCAATCAGTTCCAAGACCCCGAGGCTCGAGCCCTAAATCAGATTTTAGAGGGATCTTTTCTGTTGATCCTAACAATGAAGAAAGATGATCTTCCTTTAGCAGGGCACACCCCCAGTAAGATGTGAAGCTGTTCACTTCCCTGGTTAAGATTCCCAAGCTAGAGAGAATAACTTAGCTCTTTTTCTTCTGCCTCGATAGAACTGTTGAGTGACTACCCTAAGAAATCAGACGTATGCTCAGTTCTCCTCGGGATAAGCTGCTCTTGTTTCATAAGCAAAAATGGCAACTAGTGGTAACGTATAAAAGTACCATATACTATGTGTGAGCCGTTAGAGTATAATCAAGTCCATGTCTTCTTAGCCAGTGTCTCAGTCACGGAAATGAAAAGTACAATGTCCCTGGCATACTACTAAAGCTTTAACTCTTATCTGTCTTCTAGACGAGTGAAGTGATGGGGATTGGTCACGAACACTATAAGCGAGGTTGCTTTCTGCCTTAGTACATCTCACATTGTGGTACCCTTTAAAGTTATAGTCAATGTATCACTGGTATAGGAGTTTATTATCCATATGAGATTGGGTTGGTGTTCAGTGTACTATTACTATAAAGTACAAGATCGAAAAAACACAGAGTGAATACATCTGTCATTCTCTAGTTTATATGCTAGAGTTGTTTCATCCATTTGTATTTATACTCGGTGAGGCACCTTTTTCGGAAAATCCTACGAAATCCCATCGGTTCCAGCTTAGTTAGTTTCATGGAGGAAAGGGGATTGATGACTTTTATAAGTTATTTGAGCAATTAAACTAAAGTGAAGAAAAAGAAAGGATCTTATTTTCATCCAAGCGCTTTGTACGTTGTGTGCTATTTTTACATCTCATTATTACCTATCAAGTAAAACTTGAATATGGTATACCCACCTATAGAGTGGCGGAATGCCCGCAATGATGGTGAAAATGCTAGCCAGATGTCCGATCTTATAGGGGGTTACTTAATTTGTCCAACATTAGATATGTATGATCGTTATCGCCTGTTAAGTAGCGCAAACTTTAATCACTTCAATATTTTTCTTCCACCAAATGAGTATGATCTGTGTAATGAACATGCTACAGGGTCAGGCCTTTCAAATCAACAGTGATTGGTTGAAATATCTTCAAAAATAATGAGAACTTATTTGTTGAAAATGGTTTACTCATGCCATAATTTCTAGCCTCAATGAATAGAAAAGGGGTATTAAGCTTACTTAGAGTGTTACACTTGAAAGATGTAGATATTAACGAAAAATAGAGTTTAAGCTATTTGTTAAATACATTATATAAGAACATACATCGTGCTCGTTATGAGCAATTGATTATTAATGTGGCATCAGCCTATGATGGATATAAATTTTTCCTGCCTTTGTCGACTTCCGAAGTAGAATCTACCGCAGTGGGATCTTGCATTTACACGAGGGTGATCTAGCAAGAAGCCTGATCGTCTTTGCTGATGATTTTAGATCAACTAATAAGATTACAGATTCTATGAAAAGCCATTTCCTATGTGCTACAAGCTTCCATTACCAGTCATTCGAGAGTTTCAAAGATGCAATGAAATGGTTTTCTAATAACTTTATAAAATACAGGCACAGTAGTGAGAACTATGCGAAACTGATCGCGAAGGCTCGGTCCGCTAAACACCCCTTTCGGTTCCTCGAGAATCTATTAGGATTCTTCTCAAATAAAAATATTATTAAAACCACGCCTATTGTCCAAGACGCATCAGCAAGTGCCTATCAGATCATGAGTTACTTTTTGTTGGATGAAACCATGGCAGAGAGAAGGAACCTCATCTCAATTAAAGATAACAAAATAAATTATGTTTATTCCTTTATTCTAGAAGATCTCCTTAATTTCTTGAAAGTTGAACTGGATAAGGATCTATCAAGTATAGTTTGCAAGTACCTCACTCGTAAGATAGTAAAAAGTATTTTTATAACATGGTTTCCGTTCCGTGGTCAATATACTCAAGAGTTGAGGACCCGAATTCGGTCTATGTCCGGGCTGCTGCGGCGCTCACTGGTATTTTACCTCATATCATATTTTGAAAAAGTATGTCTTTCTCATCCCTGACTTCCTTAGTCACTCAGAGAGCATCTATTGAGTACATTTCCCATTGGGCGCCTGGGGTTGGTTTAAGGAAAAATTAGGGTCGGACTCACTCGGACCCTTAGTCGGATGAGTCAATTATACTTGAGAATTGTGCCTGAATTACCTTTTTAAGCTTTTCCGTACTCCAACTATTGAATGAGTCAAGTAGTTAGTTAAGAAAAGAGTTTATTTCCTTTTATCGCTTTGCTATCTCACGAATTGGATTTGAACCAATATCTCCGAGCGACTTTCCTTTTAGTCGATCGTGAGTGGTCTGTCGTCCTCCTCATTATAGTCCTCCTAAAATCAATAGCATTTCATCGGAAAACATCATGTCTCTTTACCCGAGTAGTCCTATGCATAGTCAATACTATAGCCCCAATCATGGCAACTAATAAAATTATACTAGAAACCAAAAACCAAACAGAATAGTAGGTATAAAGTAAATTACCCAATGTTTAAAAATTATTCAATTCTTTTCTAGTTCCAGTTATTTATTATATAAAGTTGTCATAACTCTCTTATAAGGGACGCTAGGGTGGGTTCCAAAGTTCTCCATGTAACGGAGGTGTTTATTATAAGTTTGTAATGAGAAAGCCTTCCCATTAGGGTATAAGAGGACCCCCCCTATCTAATGCCTTTTCTCCGTAAGGGAATCTTCGGAAAACCTGTCTAAGTGAAGGGATTTGTCGATCTTAAGTTCTATCGAAATTTGAATTTCTATAACGGACTCCCGAACTTCGTCGGGCATAAAACTTCCTATACAGTTAATACCAAGACGATTAGAGAGTTGTTGGCGCCTCTGTCCGTCCTCCTGTAACGAGTGATAAATAGGCGTGTCGGCTTCACCAGGGTTGGCATAGTCGGGGGCCGGTTGGTTGACACTGGCTTTGGAATTACTACTTTCAAAGCTTCCAAACAAGTCAATCCACCTGAATCTTCGTCCTCCCTCACCCTCACCCGAGGGCATCATATGAAGAATTTCATTATCCGTTTCGGAAAAAAGTATTCTTATTATGAATCCAAGGGCCAAGGCGAGCCCTCCAGGTAACCCCTTTTTTACTAAAAAAGAAAAAAGGGCGCGGGCACCCGCGACGATGAATGCCTTATAAAGCAAGGAAGGAAAGAGATATATTTCTCCAAAAAGGATAAATATAAAATGGGAAAGAATCAAACCAGTGACCACTATCAGGAACAGATAGAATAAGCGCAGTAACGCTGGCATTTCTATCTTTCTCTCGCCAGTTAGTCCACCTTTTAATGATTGTAGTAATTCTTGTTTTATAGTGCTTAGAATGTCTCTTTCATATTGAGCTATTTTGTCTAATGGCATTCGATCACAGAATCCATTGACAGCTACATAAATTACTAGAATTTGTTTTTCAATAGGAAGTGGTACATATTGTGGTTGTTTCAGTACTTCTGTAAGCCTTGCACCTCTATTGAGTAATGCCTGAGTCACAACATCAAGGTCTGAGTGAAATTGAGCAAAGGCGGCCATTTCGCGATATTGTGCCAATTCCAGTTTTAAACTACCGCAGACTTGTTTCATATCTTTCAACTGAGCGGCAGACCCGACATGACTGACAGATACGCCGACATTAATAGCAGGTCTAATTCTGCGATAAAAGAGCTCTGTTTCCAAACAGATTTGTCCATCCATTATGGAGATAACATTGGTGGGAATATAGGTCGATACGTCTCCAGCTTGTGTTTCAATGACGGGTAAGGCGGTCAAGCTACTTGCGCCTGTCTGGTCCGACCGTTTTGCGGCTCTTTCTAAGACACGGGAATGTAAATAGAAAACATCGCCTGGGAAAGCCTCACGTCCTGGTGGCCGGCGTAACAATAATGACATTTGTCGATATGCCTTCACCTGTTTACTAAGATCATCATAGATTATTAATGCGTGCATTCCATTATCGTGGAAATATTCCCCCATGGCACACCCAGAATATGGGGCCAGAAATTGCAGAGGTGCAGGATTCGAAGTGGTGGCTGCTACAAGAATGGAATATTCTAAAGCATTCGCTTCTGAAAGAGTTTGAATTAATTGTGCCACAATTGAGCGTTTCTGTCCAATTGCTACATAGACACAATACAATGTCTCACTCTCAGAGATGGCCCTTGAGTTCATTTGCTTTTGGTTTAATATGGTACCAATAGCTATAGCTGTTTTTCCAGTTTGTCGGCCCCCGATTATAAGTTCTCGTTGACCACGACCTATAGGAACCAGGCTATCTACCTCTTTTAACCCAGTTTGAATAGGCTCGTGCACTGATTTACGTTCTATAATCCCAGGGGCTTTAACTTTTACACATCTTTTCTCGTGATCGCTTAGAGCCCCTCTTCCATCAGTGGGTACTCCCAAGGCGTCGACCACACGCCCTAGCAAAGCCTTTCCCGTAGGAACATCCACAATGATCCAGTATGTTTGACAAGATCTCCTTCTTTGATAGAGGTATCACTACCAAAGACAACAATTCCAACATTCTCATTCTCAAGATTCAACGTTGTTCCTTTCATACCGCTGGAAAATTCAACCAATTCCCCAGCATGAATCTCGTTCAATCCATAAACACGTGCAATCCCATCTCCAACTGAGACCACTCGACCGATCTCATCCAGTTGAAAATTTGTGTAAAAGTTGGTAATTCGACTTTCTAATAGAGATATTAGTTCCGCAACTCTTACAAGGAATTCCATATTTTTAAAAATTTAATTTCACCAGGGTAATACTGCAAAAGGGGAATCCATCAAGGACTGATTTATCTTTGATTGATTGAAGGTCCCCGCCTAGCCTCTTAATAAGTTAAGGTCCCATTTCCTTTTCTTGATATAATCCCTTCTTATTAAGATCGGTTAATCGTCTTTGCAGTGAGTGTTCGGGCAAGACTTTTTTGCTTGAGCCATTCTATAATCATTCCATACCTTCTACATTCTTAGTCTTCGCTATACAACAACAAGGGGATTGGACTACTTATATATAAGACTGGAAGGCTGCAACTAGAGGCAATTGGACGAAAGTTGGTAAATAAATTCCTTGCCTTAAGCATAGTAAAGTCACACATCCACTAAATGCAATAAAAATAAGGACGAAAAAGGAAATTTCTTACTCCCTTGTAGGAAAAATAAAGAATGCATACCAATGCCTTCTCTCGGCCTAAGGATAAGGAGTGTTTTCTAGGATGCTAAAGAAAAGAGATGGCTAAGGGGTATAGCGGGAAGTCAAGAAGGAAACTCATCAGTGACGGTGTATTCTCTACCCGACAAGAGCTATGTTGATGCCCCCTACCAAGGGGTAACTTCCCGGTTCATAAGCCATTCCCTTCCATTATTAAATTCATCCATGACATTGTGTATATAACAAAACCCACTTGACCTTCCCGCTTGCTTGTAGAATCAGAAAAGCAATCTCAAATCCCTAATCTTTCGGTTGTCTGCCGACCTATTGCATTAAAGACCGACAATCAAATCTTTGTTTGGCTTGACGATCCCTTTCGAATCAGCTGAAAGCCCGACCCCTTCCCAATGTTTTAAAAGTGGAAGGCAGAATCTCAAATAGTTGGTTCATGCATTAGGTCAACCATTCCTCTAGCATTCCGAAGTGAGAAGCCAAGTGAACGAGCCCTTATTTTCGAGAATGCAATTTCCATTCGCAAAGCCCAAGCCAGAAGCGAGTAGACCGAACTGCTTGCTTATGTGAGGTTCTTTCCTCTCGCTTGTTCATCTTGTTTTGAGTACTCGACAAAATAATAGCATAAGAGAAGATATTGGACAATTGATTCCACTTCGATATCACACCTATTTGTTTGAGTCAGGAGTTCCTCCTTTGATTTCACATGGCTTAGGAGGGAACCAAAGAGTATAGTATCTCGGGTAGCCTTTTTTGCGTTCGAGCATGCCCATATTCAGTGACCTACTGCATGCTGGATTAAGAAAGGAATAAACAAAATGAGTTGTCGCGCTATCGGAATACAATTTATTCAACAAGCACGTATGGATAGGTTGGGCATATCTATTTCAATCTCTCTCACACTCGCTCTCCTGATCGACCAGACTGAATCGATACAATGAAGATAACAGATGGGAGAGTGACCCTAAGTATAATGATTGTTTTCCCTATGAGGTATCGTATTGCTCTCATGTTTTTCTTTTACCCATCAGGCATCATGGGTGATCCATTAAAACATTGTCCACATGCCCAACTTAATGGGGATCCATTTACATAATCATAATCTAACCAGTGGTCACATTCAAAGGATATAAGAATCAGTCTATCATGCACTTCGTTTAATCTAATGGATCCTTGGTGCATACTTTATAAGATAATTTTGCCGAAGATGATTGATCGACGCATGCGAATAGCTAGAAGAGGGGAAGACTGGCAGAGCATAAAGTTATGGGGTTTGGTTTTGCAGATCATCATTCTAAGTGGTTGAATCCAACCTGAGGTATGTTATATTATAGATAGAGATCTTGTTTGATGCATGGGTCTTCCTTTCTTATTTTTAGTATGGGTATCCTCCTCATTCGGTACATGTATCTAAGCTGGTAGTATCAAGTCGACGATGCATTAAGACTTGTTGTTCGATAGGCAAATATAGGAACTATTACCACCCTATTATAATATAATAATAGAATTACGGACCCATATCTACAAATAGGATATCTGTGAGATACTTTCTTTTATTAAAAAGAATGAATGCATTGATTGCATTTCAAGTGAGGCGTCCAAGAGAAAAGGAACGAGGTTTTGAAGCGACGGGAACAAAAAATAGTGAATGAAAGAGCGTGACGAGTTTTTCTCCATTCGAGATGTTAGAAGGTGCAAAATCAATAGGTGTCGGAGCTGCTACAATTGCTTCAGCGAGAGGTGCTGTAGATATTGGAAACGTATTCAGTTTATTAATTCATTCCGTGGCAAGAAATCCATCATTAGAAAAACATTTAATCGGATATGCAATCCTGGGCTTTGCTCTAACCGAGGGTATTGCCTTTTTCGCATCAATGATGGCCTTTTTGATTCTATTTGTTTTCTAAGTTTATCCTTTTGAAAGGTGTAGTCCCTGAGGACGAGTCCCCCAGCAATGGGGGGGAGAAGAGTGGGTACGCGGGCTTCTTTCACTTTCGTTTTGGAGAGAGGATTGTGGAGCAGCAAAAGGCATAAATAAGGGGAAGAGACGGATTCCCCGAAAAAATGCCTTAAAATAGCGATGGTTCTGGAGGAGCTTTCCACAAACCGTGATTCCTTAGTAAATATAAATTCGGGGCAAAAGGCGGCCTACGATTTTTTTTATTATCACCGTGAACGATTGGGAATCAAAGGGACTAGCAGACGTACCATGAGACTTTCTCGTCGTTAGTTTGCTTGCTTTGGTTTGTTTCCGGGGAGAGGTGAGTCGCTTACGCTATGAGGAGACAGGAGCTCTCGAGCTTAGAGAAGTTCCCTAGGCCAGACAGAGGTCTAGGGGGAGTCCGGATAGAGGACTCTTTAAACTAAACCGGTGGGCCCGCATATGTAGGAAGGCTTAAGCTTTCGAACTGCGTAACAAAAGTGACTCTTTGTTGGTGTAAGATAGGTGTTGGTCCGATTCACCAATGTAAGTTATAACTTGACGGGTCGTTCGTGTGGAGAATTTCTCTCATGACTCAGGATTTATTAATCTTAGAGTGACCCTACCCAACTAACTTTGTCTAAGTAAGAGCTCTCCCTGACTTAGTCTTCTCGATAGGAATGAGAGAAAAGGTCAGGCCTTCTCCTATGAGAGACTCCGAAGTGGGCTGCTTTCAAGGGCTATAATTTACTTGTTTCGATGTGAGATTGGCTTAGCTTGCTTGGTCTTTTTGTGTACCTAGATTCAATCTTCCCATAGAGCTTCAAAGATTCTGGTCTGGTTCGAGAATCCATATAATGTTAAGAAAGCCTTTTCAGGCGGTGCTTTGATTCTTACAACTATGGATGGTGAAGAGTTCAATCGTCCTGTGAATGTCGATGCAGTCAAGAAATACTTCGCCTAAAATAAAAAGAATAACTCGCTAAGTTGAAAACACGAAAGGGCGACTTAGGCAAAAATGAACGTCTCGGTGGATTGAAAACCTGAAAGGGCGATCCAGGCAAAAATTAGAGACATAAAATAGAAAACTATCCTAATAGATTGAGTACCCCACCTTAGGGCAATCTAGGAAAAAATTAAGGATTATGGCAAGTAACCGCAGTTGGTTGATTCCCAAGTCATATGAGCAATTTTGAGCAAGTCAGACAGTTCTGATTAATCACTCTCAACCGAAACGAAGAGCGCAACGAATATTGAAGTTGGTAGAAGGATTAGTGATCATTGTATTCAATGTAGCCCTTTTCCATGTAAATTACCATTTTCAACTTTTGTAAACATCTATGGAGTCTTGTCATTTACAAACTACCATTCTATTAAATAAAGTTGAGCTTTTTATCCAATTTGTTTCTACTCTTATTTACACTTCAGCTAAATAGAATTGAATTTTATGATGATAATATTGAAATAATTTAAATAATAAAAATCATTCTTTCTCAAAAAAAATGAAAGCAATTACTTTAAAAGTGATTAATTTCAGTGAGGAATATCAACAGCGGTTTGAGAATAAGTGAGTCCTAAAGTGCAAAGCATTGTTAGTCTTCCCCAAGCGGTTGGTTTGGTCTCCTTTTTTAATTCCCAACAACAATTCAGTTTTCCCTGGATGAGGTTGTAATCACCTCCCTAGCTGAGTGGAAGGGTCACATCATAAACAATTTTCATGGACCCCGTGTAGAGTTTTATATCCTAAAAGCCCCCGACGGAGTTCATTATCGATTCCCGATGCTATTGATTCTTGAGCAGTATTTGATTTGATCCCCTACGAGGTTGTCTCCTTTGAGATAATGTTGACTTAAAATTCCTCGCAGAGTGGACACTTTGGATCCTCGGCACAACGTCTCTCTTTCCCCAGCTAGGGTTGAGGTATTCGGAGCCGGATGATTTGCATGCATCCCCAACATCTTTCTCTAAGGTTGTGTCTCCATCTTATCGAGATTAGCTGAGTATTGTAGCGATGTTTCAAATCTGTGACATTTGTATCCTTTGTGATAGTTCTATTAGCATGATCATCAATCATATACATACATATTCATACATCAGATATTTCATTATGCATTTGCTATTGCATTTGATTCCTTATTTATGATCCCCTGCTGTGGTGACATTATTTCTAGGTGCAGATTTGGTGCGTCTGTTCTCTTTGAATTGTAGAGTGTCAGCCCCTTAGGTAGAAAGAGTTTAACCTTTCCCATTCCACACTGAGTTATTTCCTCATGGATGATTATTGTTTCAGTTTCCTCCCCAGTTAATTATATGGATGGAACCACTCCCCTTGAGTTACATCCTCATCGGGTTGAGTCTTTGATTGACCGTTTCTTTCTAGCTCTTATCTAGATAGATACTTTTGGTCCCTCGAGAGTCTATTGCCCAGTAACTAGTAATATTCTTTTCGATTTATGAGTACTTTGCTTTTACCCAATACCCAGTAACCGGTAGTTGTAAATCCTATTTGATATTTTCCCCGGTAGGTTATTCTTACCCAGTAACCAGTAACGAATACACCTCCTTTTTCCTCAGCAGGTCATCCTTGATATGTTTACCCTAATCGGTAACAAATGTCTCTCTGACAGAATATGTTATCTTCTTACCCAATAACCGGTAATAGATAATGTACTTCTAGTACTTCTGTGTTTAAGTTCATTCTTCCTCAGTTGAGTTTGAGTCCGTATTTCCTTAGTGAAGTCCCCAGTTCCCTGTTCGGTTCGAGTACCTCGGTTTATTCTGATTTACCCGCAAATTTTCCCTTATCCCCGACCGAGTTCTTTCCATTGGTTTATTTTCATGGAATCCCCCTCGTGTCTCGAGCTGTTTCCAAGTCGTAGCTTGGCCTACGCATGGCTTTTATTACCTAGAGTCTCTGTCTCCCCAGTGAGTTTTCCTTATGGAATGCATTATACTTCTGTGGACGTTTTAGTCTTTCCGGATTCTTTTCCTTTGTGGCAATATTTTCCCCATAAATATTCTTTTTAACATTCATATCATATGCATCATGAGGTCTCTTAGGGACCAAAATTTCTTTCTATATGTTATTATTTAAGTCCATTCTACTGATTTGATACGAAGATTTTAACCTTCACATCCTCAATTAGAATATCCTTAAATAGGGGAGCTGTAAGACCCCAATTTTGACCCTAAGATCTCTCATGCTATCTCATAATGTGCATTAGCTTTGGGATCACACCTTGACATTCTCCTTACCCCTTATTCATTGGGTTTGTATTGGGGGATATCACTAAGCACATTTGATTGCATCATACTTTGTTTTTCATTATTTACTAACCAAAATACCAAAAATATGTCAATGTATATTTTAACTCTTTGGTAGGTAGTGTCTGTGCTCACCTATGCTCCATCAAGCTCATATCTAGGGTTTGAGACCCTTAATGCAAGGAGACTAATTAAGATATGGTTCAAATTGAGTCTATACATCATATATGTATCCCCATTGTCTTCATATATCATTTTTATTAAGAATTCATCAAGAGTTTGAAGCTTGTTTGCCTTGGAAGCCCTAATTCATCTAGGTATCTTGTGTAACTTCCTCAGCAAGTTTCTTCATCATTAAATCAAATATTTCAAAGGATGCTTCATACTACATCATCTTAAACATATATGATCCTCCATGATTCCCAAAAATTAAGAGAATGTCAAGCTAACAAGTTGGTTCATGGTGGTTGACCAGAGAAAGTCAACTGGTCAAAACTGGGGTTCCTTAGACCCTATCTCCTACACATTTTGTCATATGAAAATGATTCGAAGAGAAAAGTTACTCAAAATGATATTCCAAACAACTTTCATGTTTAAATCTAGAACTATTTTTACTTGGAAACTCATTTTTTATGGTGAAAGATTATAGGTCATTTTATCTGAACCCTAGCTAGGAGGTTAACTTCCCAAACACATAACTTGCTCAATTTTTATTATATGAAAGCCATTAAAATTCCATGATCAAATTCAAGATGTCCATTTCCACTTTGATGTTTGGAATAATTTCAAATTGAACTTGCAAATGCATGTACCAAGAGGAAACATTATAGGTCATTTTGGACCATTACCATTGAACAAGTGATTTTCTTCACCTTCTAAAATGCATAACGCCTTCATGCCAAATCCAAATGAGGTCAAATTTGTGACCAAATTGAAGAGGTTTAAAATAGATCCAACTTTGATGAAGGAATTTTTTCCATTTGAAGTCCATAGCAAAAGTTATCCAAGGTGGAAGAAGTGAATAGTTGACTTGGTACTTAGAAAATTTTCATTTATGTTTGATTTTACAAACTTCCACCTTAAAATTCATCACGATCCAAGCTTCAAATGGAAAAGTGTTCAACATGAAAGTTGTTCCCCTTGACCTCGCCTTTCCAAAAAGTCCAAAATCATTTCATTTGGTTCAATATTGAAGGACTTGTGCATGGGTGTAATGCATGTTACCATTTGGAAGATTCTCATGATTAAATTCATTTCAACATTGCATGGCTTAATGCACTGTGCAGCGGTAAATTCATGACCATTAAGCTATGGACAATCTTAACATCAATAAGACCAGAGTCGCCACCACGCTTTTATTATTTCCAAAGGAAAGGGGAAAAGTACCAACAAACCCAAAGATAATAAGTTTTCAAATCAAAACTAATAAAATGCCAGAGATTACAGGTAAGGGGGTTGGTTACACACAGGGAAGGTGTTAGCACCCAAAGTGTCCTAGGTACTCCTAGGGAGCGCTTTTTTAGGTGTGTATGTGTTTTTGGTATAAAAGATGTTCGAGAAAAATAGAGTGTGGGGATGAGAAAAGAATTCATTGATTATATTTTTGTGTTTGACAAGACCTTCGGACTTGTGCCTACGTACCAACATAAAATGAGGGATAAAAACCTCGTAGTTCGTGGTAAAAATTTCAAAGGGAGTGATTTGCTTTTAATAAAAAAAATTAAGTTTAAAAGAGGCACAAAAAGCCTAAAAGAGTTTGAATGAGTGTTAGTTCTTTTTTCCTTTCGAAATTTTAAGTCTAATATGGTTAAGTTCATTTACAAGTTTGATTAAAAAAGAGTTTGAAAAATGCAATGGCCTAAGGCCAAAGTTTCTAATTTGCAATGAAGTCTAAATTTATAAATCACAAGCAAAGAAGATTTTGAAAGAGGGGGAGAGATTTGAAATTTAAGAAGTGGAAGAAGATGAAGAGACTAATCCGAAGCAAAAATTTAAAAGTTAAGAGTTGGAAAGATCTGCCCAATGGGATGCAATCTAATAGACAAGAATGTCATATAGAAACCCACTTTTCCTTTGGACTTTGAAATCAAGCAATATCAATATACAAGTAGCAAGATGAAGAACAAGGCATCAGATATAGATAGCCACATCCAAGTTAGCAACTCCATAGTCTTCTTCATAATCTCCCATGCATCAGATGACATACTCCTTGAATGGCTCAGAAATAGGCATTAGACATAAGTTCAAAGTAACATTTGCATCAAAACCATGTAGCATATGAACTAAAAAGGGATCTCAATACATGCATCAGATGAAAGTTCAATTCACAATGGCTTGGCTTTAGAAAAGTTAGCATTGGCCAAGTTCTTTTGCATAGGGAGTGTTGCCTAATTCTAAGTTGAAGTCTCAGATCAAATCCAACAGTCCACACAAACATTTTTTAAGATTGTTTGTTGTTATTATGTACATTAAGGTCCTAAGACCACAAACACAAACAAAATACACAAACAAGTATATACAATCACAATATATTCACAATACATGGCTCAAGTGAGCAAAGTAAAAAATGACATTAAAATAAACAAGTTAAATGATATGAATAATCGCAAATGATAAAAGAGCTTGAATTTAAAGTGCATAACGTAAATGACTTGAAATTAAAAGTTAGTCAAATGTTAGTTGATTAGATGTTAGTATTATTTTTGATTTTCAATTATTTAAGTCATTCTTTAGAGAACACTTAACCCTCTTTTCACAAGCATGGATCCTTGAACTAAGACATCTTCAAAAGGAATGAAAAAAGGCCAAGTATCCACACAATACCATGAAAGGGGGGAGACTTACAATCTCACTTACTAGAATGCTATGCTTTTGGGTCAAAATTTAGCGTTATGTTAAGCAATCGTAATTGGACTTATGTAGAAGCCACAACTATCTGAGGTCGGGCAATAGAAATTTTAGTGTTAATGCATGTTAGAGATATGATATAATGAACCATACTCCTAAAACATACCACACTTAAAAAGAAAATGGCAAAAGGATGAACCTAATATCATCCATACTTGTGTTGGTTTATGAACCAACTGGCCTTGAGATATAGAGATATCATTGGTTAATGGAATGGATGGGATAGAATGGGATTGAAGATGAAGAGGGAGGGGAAATGAGACAAACACAAATTGGTCATGGGAGGAATTTTATCAAATTAAAATCATTCATTAAATTTGGGAGATGAAATGTACATTTCATCAGTCCCCTAAATCCAATGATTTTAATCCAACAAAGTCAAATCAACCTTGACCAAGGCCCAAACACAAACAATCAAACTTCACAAGTCAATAAAAATAGCTCAACACAATTTTTTCACAATTAAACAATTAAAAATGCATTAAATTAAATTATGTTTGATCAAAAACCTAAAACCTCTTCAAAATACCAAATAAAGGGCCAAGAGATTTATCATAGGTCAAACAAGGTCAAAGGACCGTGGAGAATTTTTTTTATAATTTTTGAAAAGTCAAAAGTATTTTTAAACACTTAAAAATATGCATAAAAACAATTAAATCATGAAAAATATTAATATTGATCCAAAAAATAATTTTAATTCACAAAATGAAAGAGAAAAATATTTGAATTTTTTTGGTGAAAGTCCCATATTTTTTGGATTAATATTAAAATTAACATGAATTAATGAAAATAAAGCAATTAAAATGAAAATAAAAAACAAAAAAAATGTGGACCATCTGATCTCCCTCATTAATTGAGGTGACAGATAAAATGGTCTAAAGCACGCGTTCCATGTAGTCATCAGTCAACTGCGCAACACACGTGGTAATCACAACCAACGCTTAAGATTAAAACAAATTAGATGGATCATGTGGTTCATAAGCTTGCCAATACATCATCGGAGCCAGAGCTCCGATCTTCTTCTCCGGTGGATCTCACTGGACTGGTCCACCTTCAACCATCACCAAAATGAAAAGGCGAGACATGAATTAAAATAAAAAATGCTCAGGAGCTCGAATCTGGCCTCAATTTTGTCTAACTCTAAGTATATAGGAAGATACAGGGAGTTGAATTTTGAGGATCATGATCTGAGTTGCTTCGATTTGACCTCTAAGCAACTTACTCTTGTTGCCTACATTGGTAGGACTTCAGACAATCAAAAATCAACAAGAATTGTCGAGAAATAAGGGAGAATCTAAGAGTGGAAAAATCTGGAAAATCACCTTCAATGGAGCTTCAGATAGGCAAGATCTTGCTCTCAATTATGCTTGGCCTTGCTTCAGATGCTTGATGGAATAGAAATGGATCAAGGAAAGGGATTGACTCTTGGAGTTTCAATCTCAAAACAGTTGGAGATTTGAAACACGATTTTCACGAAAATCTTCAAGCTTATCCTTTAATGGTGAGGGTTTAGGGTTGCTGAATCAAAGCTTTCGCATCAGGTCTCCTATTTTTGAGCAAGATAGTTTCTATTTATAGGCCAATGGGACTAATATTTGCACACTTCCATTTTTGGCAAAATTTGAAAATCTCTCTTACATGCTTGCATGGGCGTGTGATAGAATCATCAAGTGATGCACTTAGGTCCAAAATTGAGTGTAAGCCATGCTAAAATCATGTTGTCAAGCCATGCATTCGTGTATGAAAAGTGGAACTTGAAATTATCCAAATGGTCCTTCACCTTTAACCCATGCGCAAGTCATTTATCCTATGTCCAAATGAGACAATTTTGGAATTTTTGGAAAGGTTGTATCAAGACGAACAACTTTCATGTTGAACAATTCTTGATTTGAAGCTTGGATCATGATGAATTCTAAGGTGGAATTCGGAAAATCAAACATATCAAAAAAAATTCTAAGTACTAAGCCATATGTTCACTTATTCGACCTTGAATAACCTTTTCTATGGGCTTTAAATGACACACGTTCCTTCATCAAAGTTGTAGCTCTTCCAAATACCTTCAATTTTGTCACCAATTTGACCTCATTTTGATTTGGGATGAAGGAGTTATGCATTTTATAAGTTGAGGAAAATCACTTGTTCAATGGTATTGGCCCAAAATGACCTATAATGTTTCCTCTTGGCACATGCATTTTCAAGTTGAATTTGCACTGCATCCAATCATAAACGTTGAAATAGACACTTTAAGTTGATCATGGAATTTAAATGGCTTTCATCTCATAAAACACGAGCAAGTTATGGTCTTGGGAAGTTGACATCCAAACTAGGATTTAGACAAAATGCCTATAATCTTTCACCATAAAAAAATGACTTTCCAAGCAAAACTTGCTATTGACCTCAACATAAAAGTTGTTTGTAATTTCATTTAGAGCAACTTTGTTATTGAAATAATTTTCATATGAAAAAATATGTAGGAGATAGGGTCTAGGGAACCCCAGTTTTGACCAATTGACTTGCTCTGGTCAACCACCATGAACCAACTTGCTAGATTGATATTATCTTGACTTTTGGGGACTCATGGAGGATCATATATGCATAAGATGATTTATTGTGAAGTATCCCTTTAAATATTTGATCAATTGGTGAAGAAACCTTTTGAAGAAGTCACACAAGATACCCAAATGAATTAGGGATTCCAAGGCAAACAAGCTTCAAACTCTTGATGATTTCTTGATCAAAATAACATGTGAATATCATGGGGATCCATATATGATACTTAGAGCCATATTAAACAATTTCTTGATTGAGCTCCTTGCATTGAGGGTCTTGAACCCTATATATGAGCTTGATAGATCAAAGGTGAGCATGCATACTACCTACAAAAGTAGTTAAACTATACAATGACATATTTTTGGTATTTTAGTTAGTAAATAAAGAAAAAAAATGAAGTATGATACAACCAAATATGCTTAGTGATCTCTCCCAATGCAAACCCAATGAATGAGGGGTAAGGAGGATGCCAATGTGTGATCCCAATGTTAATGCATATGATGAGAATAACATGAGGGATCTTAGGGTCAAAATTGGGGTCTTACAGTTGCCCCTATATATGGACCTTCTAACTGAGGAGATGAAGGTTAAAATCTTCGCATCGACTCAGTAGAATGGACTTAAATAATAATATATAGAAACAAATTTTAGCCCCTAAGAAAGTCCGCAGGAGTATAATGCATTCCCTAAGGAAAACTCACTGGGGAGGCAGAGACTCTGGGGGTAAAAGGTCGCACGTAGGCCAGGCTACGACTTTAAAACTGTTGGGGACACGAGGGATTCCAAGCAAATAAATCAATGGAAAGACTCAGCCAGGGAATAAAAGGAACATTTGCAGGGGAAATGGGTAGATCAGATCAAAGCTGAAATACTCGAACCAAATAGGAAATGCAATCTCACTGAGGAAATACGCACTCAGACTCAACTGGGGAAGAAATGATCTTTAACATAGGAGTAACAGATGTATATTATCCACTACTAGTTACTGGGTAAGGAGATAACATAATCTATCGGAGAGGACATCCGTTACTGGTTAGGGTAAACATATCAAGGATAACTCGCTGAGGAAAGAACCAAATCAAATAGGATTTACAACTACCAATTACTAGGTAGAAGACCACAAAGAAAGAGAATATCTGCACCGATTAAAGTGAACATATCAAGGATAAACTCAAAGGGAAGAATATCCGTCATCGGTTAAGATGAACATATCAAGGATATACTCACCTTGGGACAATAGGAAGAATATTCGTTACTAGTTAGGGTAAACATATCAAGGATAAACTACCTGGAAAAGTAGGAATTATATCTATCGGATACTGGATAGAATACCGGAAAGAGAATATCCGTCATCGGTTTAGATGAACATATCAAGGATAGACTCCGAGGGGAGAAATAGGAATTACATCTATTAGTTACTGGATAGAATACCGGAAAGAGAATATCTGTCATCGGTTAAGATGAACATATCAAGGATAAACTCAGAAGGGAAAGAGTATCCGTCATCGATTAAGATGAATATATCAAGGATAAACTTCCTGGGAGACGTGAAAACGAATCCGTTGGGGAGAAAAATGTTACTTTTGCCGGGTATTGGGGCAGAAGTGAAATACTTGCAAATTGAGAAGAATATTACCAGTTACTGGGTAATAGAGGCTCAGGGGACCAAAAGCATCTATCTAGTTAAGATCTAGAAAGAAACGGTCAATCAAAGACTCAACCCAATGAGGATATAACTCAGGGGGAGTGATTCCATCCAGACGATCAACCGGGGAGGAAACTGAAAAAATGATCATCCACAAGGAAGTAACTCAATATGGAATGAGAAAGGTTAAATTATTTCTGCTTAAAGGAATGACACTCTATAATTGAAAGAGGACAGACACACCAAATCTGTGTGGGGGAAAGGACACCACCGTAGCAGAGGATCATAGAAACAATGAAACACAAAGTGCATTATTAATGCTATGAGGAAATCTATGAACGTATATGTATATATGATGATTATGCTGACAAAACGATCACAAAGGATACAAATGTCACTGGTGCGCAACACTAATACAATACCCATCCAATCCTCATAGGAGGGAAGCATCTGCTCGAGAGAAAGGGTTGCGAAGGATGAGTGGGAATCATCTATCTCAAAGGCTCAACCTTGGCTGGGGAAAAGGAAAAGGTATGCCGAAAATCTGTACCATCAACTCTACGGGGAATTTCAGGTCAATACCATATCAAATGGAAGACAACCGTGCAGAGGATCGAAAATTCTGCTCAAGAATCAGGGCTAATCGAAGTCAGGGACAACCCCGTTGGCGACTTGAGGGGAAACAAAATTTGCTGAATCTATGCAACCTGCTGCGATAATGCGCCTACAACTCGAGGGAGGAAATTACGAACTCATCTGGGGAAGCCAACAAAACTCGTCCGGAGATGCTGAAATGTTGTTGGGGAAGAAACAGAAATCACACCAACTGCTTGGGGTAAATTAACAATGTTTCGCATTTTAGGGCTTACCTGTTCTCAGACCGCTGTGGATATTCCTTAAATGAAATTGATTTCTCTTTAAAAAGTCATTTCTTTTATTATTTTAGAAAACATGATTTTTTATTTTAAACTTTAATTTCAAAATGATCATAATAAAAATTTATTCCATTTAGCTGAATAAATAAGAGTAGAAACAATTGGATAAAAAGCTCAACTTTATTTAATAGGATGGTAGTCTGTAAATGGCAAGACTCCATAGATCTTTACAAAAGTTGAAAAATGGTAATTTATATGGAAAAGGGCTACATTGAATACAATGATCACTAATCCTTCTACCGCCTTCAATATCTATTGTGCTCTTGGCTTTGGCTGAAGATGAATTAGAACCAAACATTGTGCTCAAGAAAGTCTTCAAGAATGGAGATCAACAGGATGTAGTTACTTGCCATAATCCCTAATTTTTGCATAAATTTCCCCAAGGTGGGGTACTCAATTTATCAGGATAATCCTTTCTATTTTATGTCTCTAACTTTTGCTTGGATCGTCCTTTCGGATTTTCAATCCACCGAGACGCTCATTTTTTCCTAAGCCGCCCTTTCGGGTTTTCAACTTAGCGAGTTGTTCTTTTCTTTTTAGGCGAAGTATTTCTTGACTGCATCAGCATTCACGGGACGATTGAACTCTTCACCATCCATATTTGTAACAACCAAAGCACCGCCTAAAAAGACTCTCTTAACAACATACGGGCCTTCATAATTAGGAGTCCACTTACCCCTAGAATCTGGTTTGAAAGATAGAATCTTCTTGAGCACAAGGTCACCTTCTCTGAATACATGAGGCCTGACCTTCTTATAGAAAGCTTTCTTCATTCTCTACTAATATAACTGACCATGACACATGGCAGTTAGCCTCTTCTCTTCAATGAAATTCAGTTGGTCATACCTGGTCTGACACCATTCAACCTCTGTCAACTTGGCTTCCACCAGCACACGCAATGATGGGATCTCAACCTCTATCGAGAGCACAGCTTTCATGCCATAAACAAGTGAGAAAGGGGTTGCCCTTGTTGAAGTGCGGATGGATGTACGATACCCGTGCAAAGCAAATGGGAGCATCTCATACCAATCTCTGTACGTCACAACCATCTTCTGGATGATCTTCTTGATGCTCTTGTTTGTAGCTTCAACAGCCCCATTCATCTTAGGTCTATAGCGAGAAGAATTATGGTGTGAAATCTTGATGTCTTTGCAAAGAGCTTCCACCATATTATTATTCAAGTTAGATCCATTATCAGTAATGATCTTACTTGTCACATCATACTGGCATATAATCTGATTCTTGATAAACCTCACAACAACTTACATGGTTACATTTGTATATGATGCCGCTTCAACCCACTTTGTAAAGTAGTCGATAGCCACCAAAATGAAATGATGTCCATTTGATGCTTTGGGCACAATCATGCCAATCATATCAATTCCCCACATGGAGAAGGGCCATAGAGAGGAAATGCCATTCAATAATGTCGGAGGAATATGAATCTTATCTACATATATTTGACACTTGTGGCATTTCTTCATAAACTTGCAACAGTCAGATTCCATCGTCAGCCAATAGTAACATGCTATCAACATCTTCTTAGCCATAGCGTATCCATTGGAATGAGTACCAAAGCAACCTTCATGGACCTCTGTCATCAATAAGTCTGCTTCATGTCTATCTATGCATCTAAGCAGAACCATATCGAAGTTTCTTTTGTAAAGCATATCACCATTCAGGTAGAATTTGTCGGCTAATCTCCTCAAAGTCTTCTTATCTTTCAAAGATGCCCCAGACAGGTAAATCTAACTTTGGAGAAAACACTTGATATCAAAATACCACGGCTTCTCATCCTTTATCTCTTCAACAGAAAACACATGAGTTGGCCTATCAAGACGTATCACAGTCAAATTGGGAACTTCATTCCAAAATTTCACTATAATCATTGAAGCCAACGTTGCCAGAGCATCTGCCATCCGGTTTTCATCTCGAGGGATATGATGAAACTTAACCTTTGTAAAGAAAGTTGAAATCCTCCTCACATAATCTCTATATGGTATTAAACCGGGTTGATTCGTCTCCCATTCACCTTTGATTTGATTCACAACCAAAGTTAAATCTCTATAGATATCCAAATACTTGATTCTGAGATCAATGGCCTCTTCAAGCCCCATAGTGCAAGCTTCATACTCAGCCATCTTGTTTGTACACTTGAAAGTTAATCTAGCTGTAAACAGAAAATGAGTGCCTTGAGGAGTAATAATCACTGCCCCAATTCCATTACCATACTGATTAACAGCTCCATCAAATATCATGCCCCAACGGGAACCAGGTTCTGGCCCTTCTTCAAGAAATGGTTCATCACAATCCTTCATCTTTAAGTACAAGATCTCTTCATCAGGGAAATCATACTGCACTGACTGATAATCTTCATTTGGTTGGTGATCCAAATGGTCATCCAAGACACTACCTTTAATTGCTTTTTGAGATTGGTATTCAATATCATACTCAGATAACAACATCTGCCAACGGGCAATCCTCCCAGTTAAAGCAGGTTTCTCAAAAATATACTTGATTGGATCCATTTTGGATATCAACCTAGTGGTATGATTCAACATATATTGACGCAGACGCTTAGCAGCCCAAGCCAATGTGCAATATGTCTTCTCAGGCGTAGAATACCGAGTCTCACAGTCGGAGAACTTCTTACCCAGGTGTAATACCCCAAAATTTACCCTTCATTTTTCTTGGAAGCATAAGATTATGCTTCACACCTCATTAGCATCATACTAGGTCATACTCATTGCATACTGCATTAGTGACATGGAAATCAGGTTTTGATTGATCACTCCTTAACAGAAGGAGCCCACACAAAGCAAGATTGAGAATTGGACTTCATTCTCTAAATATGCAAGTCTCAAGGGTCTCATAGGGTCCAGGTGTCTTATTATGGTCCTCAGTTCATCAGTGAAGGATTCAGAGTTATCAGAGTGTCCATCTGGATTTAATCAGGAAATTAGGGTTTCATGGCTACCTGCAACAAGCAATGTTTGGTTGGAAGTAGGGTTTCCATGTCATGATTGGAAAGACACCTTGGCCTAGGAAGATTCACAATTATCTCAGAAAGATCCATTGGCAAGCAGTTCATTTGGTTGAAACTCTTTTCCATGGCCCTCCATATGTCCACAAGGGTCTACATACAAAAAATCAGCTCTTTATTTGAGCCAGAAGTGCTTCAATTGATCATTGGAATCGGGATCAGACAGTTTGGGAAAAGTCAACTGTGGGGCCAAAAAAGTCAACTCCTGACATTTCAAGAGTGGAATCTCAAAATCCATGCCTAAGGGAGTCTACATGTGAAATTTGATCAAGGTTGGATCATGGATTCATCATTTAATCAGGAATTGGAAAGGTTACTTAATTTGGAAATGTTTGACTTTCCATTTAGGGCAAGTTTTCATGATTGTTGCACTCACTTTGAGCCCATTTTCCTTCAAGATAAAAGCTCCATTTGAAAATTTCTCCAACATGAAAGTTGCTCCTCTTGCTCCAAGCTTTCTAGAGATATAAAGTTTGCTCCATTTGGATTAAAATTGAGAAAGTTATGCTTAGTCAAAGTGAGACATATTTTTAGGACACTTTTTAAGTCTCAAAATCTCAAAATCTTCAAGCTTTCTAAGTCTCAAAATCTTCAAAGTTTGTCAAGACTTCTTAGCCAGTTTTCTTGCATTTCAAGTCATCATTTGAAAATGTTTTCTTCACAACAATTGTACCTTGCCATGTACTCTTTCACACCCTTTTAGAATCATCTCAGTTGGATCCATGGTTTGAGAGATACATTCACCTAAAGTGGGCACCATGACTTGATTTTCTAGGCAGATTTTAGGCGAAACTGGCCCAATCAGTTTTGCATGGTGAGACCTGAACTTGAGGCCCATTTTTCACTTTCTTCCATTCATCATTTCAACTTGTGCTTAACATGAAAGATGACATACTCCATGAGATCTTTCTACTGTTTGCATTGTCTCACCAATTGGTAGCTTGCTCATTAAGTTACATGGCCTCAAAGTCATCCCTTTGAAATGGATTTCTTGCTTGGCAAGTTATGCTGCAAACCAGCCCATGTTTTGCTACAACATTTGGCCATGCATTGAGTATCCATTCACTTAAATTTGGCCCAAAATAACACATTTCACATGCCCTCTTTCTACACCTCACTTGACGTTATTTTGATTATGGATAAATCACTTTTTTCAAGGCCCATGAGGACATTTAATTCACCATATTTAAAAGCCTGAAACCCTAAACCTAAAGAGGGCATTGGAATTTCGTGGCAAGCAAGGCAAGGTCAGATTCCATTCTTCTCATCAATCTCTTCAGTTAGGGTTCTTGTAACACAAAGGAGGCATCATATTCTTCCATCATCTTCTTCAATCAAAGAGGCAGTGGACCTAACTTCCACTAGGTAAACTCTTACTCTATCTTCCATGGCCATGTATGGATATATCCATGTTCATCATCATCATCATCATTACCATGCTCATCATTATTATCATTATTGTTCATGTGCTCATATTTGTTTCATGCTTGTTTACAATGCCAACCACATGCTTGTGTTCTTGTTATTAATTTATGCATGCTGAATTTTTTACCTTTGCTCGTGTCCATGTTGACCTCTTCTGGTCAACTTTTCTCCTTGATTAAGACATCATTTTACTCAAACAAGGATACCATGTTAATCTACACATTTTGTACTTGAGTTTTGGTTTTTATTTTGTGTCATTTGGTACCCTATATCGCTTGTATTATTCAGTGGAAGTTGCAAGAAATTCACTGCATGGCTGCGTTTTTTGCATGGCATTAGAGTTTTCTTGTCTTCATGAAGAAGACGATGATGTGGCACCTTAATAGCCCTTAGATCAAAAGCGTGTGTTTTAATTTGGGTCGCCCGTGTATTTTTGTCTTCTAGTCACTTAAATGCTTTGCCCAATTGATACAATGTTCACATGCTTTTTAAAATTAAAATGTTCATTTTAGTTGTCACGCCTGGATTAAATGGTTGTTGTGGATCATGGGCCTGCGCATCTGCTTTTGACACCCGCACTTTCATGGCCCATTAACACTAATTCATTCCCTTTTTATTTTCTTATTTTAATTTCCATTTAATTTCTGTTTTGCTTTTAATTATTTTAAAATATTTTCTTTATTCATAAAAATATCCAAAAATATTTTCCACATTTCTTAATGTCTTATTTAATTTTATTTAATTTTTATTTTGGTATTTATTTAATGTTAATATTTTATTTTAATTATTTATTCTAAATGGTCCATTTTAACACACATTTTTTTCTTGATTTTATTCTTATGACTTAAAATTATTTTTAGCATTTGATTTTTGGGATGAAGGTTGACCAATGTCCCATGGTCAACCTGACCTTTTCTTGGAATTTTATTTCCCATTTTCAATTTATTTTGGGATTTATTTCTAACCTAGTCTTGTTGGTTGACTTTTGGTTTGACCTTTAACTTATTTCAATTAATTTATGCACCAATTTTAATTATTTTTAAAATCTTTTTGGGAGATGATGATGTCCTGACCCCACCTATTTTGTTTAATTTTTCATAATTTTCTTGATTAATTTGCTATTTATTTCATATTTTTTAAGTTGACTTGAATTTTCAGTTGACTTCTTTATGATCGATGTTTGACTTAGGGAGTGCTTATGGCAATTGAAGAGATCTTTTGATCCTCCCTTGTTCATCTCATATGCCATGTGTTAGAGGCCTTTCATATTGATTTTATTTGGTCCTTACCTCATTTCCTGATTAAATTATTTCAGTGAACCTTTTGTGCATCTTTGTATCTGTCTGATTCATCCGTTATCTTTTATACATGTTCCTTTCATCCATGTTTCTATTGCTTGATTGTCTAACATGTTTATACTCCCATGCCTTGTTTAATGCTCCCTTATTTCATTCTTTGATTCTTTGATTGGGTTATATACACTGTCATTTATCTGGTTTGTTTGATAACTGTTGCCTACTTGTACGATGTATGAGGCATATATTCTTATTGTTTGATTGCCATGAACAATCCCCATTCATAACAAATGTACCCCTCTCCCATGAAGTGTATAATATTTATTCTTTCATTCTTTATTCATCTGTTAATACAAGAATTAAAACGAACATCCGATAATCATTTCAAAACAAGATCAAAAGCTCGATCCAACGTCGAGTAATCATTTTCAAAACTTAACAGAACCAGCATGTATTCATCCATCCTTTTGTAAGTCGATTGCTTCATTCATCGCCATCTACCTGTAAGTCGATTGCTTCTGGCATCGCCATCTACCCTTATCCGTGGCTCCTCTCCTTGCTCCATCTGTCGACTCTTGTTCTGTTTAGGTAGCACCCATTAGGTAGAACCCTTTGTATGATAACATAGGTAGAATTCCTTTATTCTTTGCACACTAACATTAGGTAGATGTTCCCCTTTGTAAATCAAAACACATAGGTCCACATTGCATGACAACTCTAGGGCAGAGATTCCCCACTTTTTAGACCTTTCGTCCGTCTCCGATCTTGTGGCATGTCAATCCGTTCTATTGCAACGAGGTAACTGCCTAAGACTCGATTCAGCGAGCTGCGACACCTACTACTAGGACGTTGAACACATTGCCCACTTTCCTTTGACACAGCCGGTGTCCTCTTTTGTAAGCCCATGTTCAGATGGCAATCCTTAACCCCTAGTTAGTCGAACTACGATAACTCTGATTCTCATGTTCATATGAGATACATAGGCACGAGACGCGATGTCTTGCTGAGTTTGATTGACGACTAACAACTAATCCTTGCTTGCTTTCACCCTTGTTGCGATTCTTTCCTCTCGCCCTCGTTGCGATTGAGACCTTTCCTTTCTCTTTCCCTAGTTGCAATCGAGACCCTTGTCCCCATAGTTAGCTGAAGTACGTTTTGCTCTGATTCTCATTCCAGATGAGATACGTAGCCATAAGATGTGATGTCTTAGCGAGCACACTTCTCTTTAACCCATAGGTAGCCGAGCTACGAAGACTCTGATTCTCATACTCAGGTGAGATATGTAGGCAGTGGATGCGACATCCTTGTGAGTCATTTTCATTTTCTTTTGACCTTTCTTTTAGCAGATAGTACCTTAGATATAACTACACCCTTTAGACTAGAACAACAAGAGTGGATCCCGTAGAGTACTACGGATGCGTATGGGTGCTAATACCTTCCCTTCGCATAATCGACTCCCGAACCCTAGATTTGTTTGCGAGACCTTGTCTTTTCCTTTTCTTCAGGTTTTCTTCTATTGTTTCCTTTCCCTCCTTTGGGATAAATAACGAACGGTGGCGACTCTTCTGTTTCTTTTCCTCGTCGGTTGTTTTTTCCGCACCCGTTACGACAGCTGGCGACTCTGCTGGGGACCCTGGTTTCCCTATGTGAGTCCCTCCTAGCTTTTGTGAGTTTCTTGTTTGTTGGGTGTTTATTCTTTTGTACAGTTATTTACTTTCAGCATTTATCTACTTTATCTTATTGCATTGTGTACATATGATTGATGTACCTGCTGGTTCTGTTTGTTGGGGTGGGTTGTTTTATGAGAGATAAGCCCACTACCCAGGCTTGAGCGTACACACAGGTTTTAGAGTGGATAGTCATGAGGATTGCGTAGCATGTTGTTATGTTAAGTCGTTCATGAAGACCCACACCCAGACGAGGTTTCTTTTGGATATATTCTTTCCTACGGGTGTTCCGTAACGACATGATGTTCCTTTAGAAATCGTCGACTCTAGTGACCATTTCTCGAGGACTCAGTCGAGGCCTCTCCTCCGAGACGCGGTTATGTTAGCTCTAGTGGGCGCATTCTCGCTGCTCAATCCGAGGACCCCGAGGCTGAGAACTTGCTTTTAGGATGTCATGTTGAGGGGAGTCAGTGGATGTCTTTTGTCTCGTAATAATGCCAAACCTTCAGTGGTAAACGTATTATTCGACTTAAGGGTTAGAAGCGGACGAACTTCTGTTCTTAGAACCTACCAGTGACGGGCGGGCTAAATTCAGGAAACCTTAACCTTCAACCAACCCGGTTTTCTGGTATTCTTGTTGGAGCAGAACTATGATCTCTTATATGTTCCTCAGTGGTTTTCTCTTCAGACAATGCAACCTGACAGTTGTTCAAGCGGATACAGCAATCCTGATTCACTGCATTGCATCACATCATTCTGCATTCATATCATTTAACACATGTTTATCTATTCCCAGAGGTTTATATCTTCTTCTTGATTCTAGTCGGGGTTTTCTGGTACTCTTAAATTGGATATTTTATCTGATGTGAGACTGGAATCAAGGGGTAGAATACCCTTTGGAATTGATAAACATGTCATTTCATTTGCATACTCATTAGCATGTCTTGCATAACAGGTACCGCCACAGTGTTCTCAGTTTGTTTGGTATTCCACTAGCAGGATAGCTGACTCAGGCATTCACCGATACGGTACCCGAAGAAATCAACAAAGAGCAATGGAAGGTCTACAAGCAGAGCTCGCTGAGATGAGGATTCGCATGAATCAGTTCATGGAAGTGGTCCAAGGTGTGGCTCAGGGACAGCAGGAGCTTAGATTGTTGGTACAGAGGGATCCCCCTACTACTCAACTGGAGGTTGTGCCTGATCCTCCAGCTGAAGAGACCAATGGACCCAATGGACCTGGACCTATCCTGATACCACGTGTCAACCTTGATCAACAACCCATCCATGATGATCAAGAGGATCAGTTCCCCCTACTTCAAGAGGACTTTGGCGTGGGCAATGGTATGGACCCTATGTTTTGGAGACTGGAAGAGAGGTTGAAAGTTGTGAAAGGGCAGAATGCTCTTGGTGTGGATGTTGCTGACTTGGGGCTGGTCCCAGGTGTGAGAGTTCCACCAAAGTTCAGAGTTCCAGTTTTTGATAAGTACAATGGCATCTCTTGCCCGAAGACTCACATGCAAGCTTACTTCCATAAGATGGTTGTGTATTCTGATGATGAGAAGCTGCTCATGTATTTCTTCCAGGACAGCCTAGCTAGGGCATCCTTGGAGTGGTATATGAGGCTGGACAGAGCCCATATTCGCTGCTGGAGAGACTTGGCTGAGGCCTTTGTGAAGCAGTATCAATACAATGCGGATATGGCACCTGACAGGACTCAGCTCCAGAATTTGTCTCTCAAGAGCAATGAGTGCTTCAAAGAGTATGCTCAATGCTGGAGAGAGATGGCTTCCCGTGTTCAGCCTCCGATGTTGGAAAAAGAGATGGCCAACATGTTTATGAACACACTTCCTGGATCTTATTTGGAGCGTCTGATGGGTTGCAACGCCTCGAATTTTGCTGATGTGGTCTCAACCGGTGAGAGGGTGGAAAACTACTTGAAGACGTGTAAGATCCAAAACGGGGTTGGATCATCTTCGGGGTCAAAGAAGCCGTTCTTAAGAGGACAGAAGAGGAAAAAAGGGGATGCAAATGCTGTCTCTTCTTATCAGAGCAGAGGTAACCGAAGGAACAATTTTCAGAATTACCATCAACAACCTTATGTTGTAGCTGTGACCATTTCGGCTGCAGCACCAATGCAACAACAACAACCTCAACGTCAACAAAATCAATACCAATAACAACAGGGTAACATACCTGCTTATTAACAGAGACAGAGGATGATGGATAGGCATTTCGATACTCTTCCGATGTCGTACGCCCAATTGCTTCCCAACCTTCAGCAGTTGCAACTTGTGCAGTTACGCACTTTGACTCCTCCTATTGGCAGGCTTCTAGTGGGTTTTGACGCCAATGCTAGGTGTGAGTTCCACTTTGGGGCACCTGGCCACACTATTGAGAACTGCAAAGCTTTTCAGCACGTAGTTCAGGACCTTATTGACTCAAAGGCCATTAACTTTGCGTTGGTTCCTAATGTTGTCAACAATCCCATGCCGCAGCATGGTGGAGCAAATGTTAACATGGTCGAAGGAGAAGTCGAATCAATCAAAGATGTTGGCCATAACTCTGCAATCCACGAAGAAGATGGGGATAGTGATTGCGACATTGACAACTGGGTGCGTCCAAGGGTCTCGGGTGAAGTTCTCCGCAATTGGTCTTCTAAAGAGATTATCCAAGTCACTCTTCTTGAAGAGTAATTTTCTTTATTTATTCATGCATATCCAAGTCTTACGTTCCTCCCAGGGTGTAATGACTCATTGTAGGGCTCATCTATGTGAATACCTGCGTTTTTTTTCATAAATAAAGGACGTCTTTTTGCATTCAAATATTTTGTTCACTGTCTTTATATTTTTGCAATTTTCAAAAATTAAAAAATACATTTGGCAATGTTTGTTTAGTTTTCACTCCTTGTTCACACTCATAAGCACATACCATCACTCATGCAGATGCACATCACCGGATCCTATTGATAACAGTTCTGCTATGGCTCGCTTCAACTTTGAAAATCCAATCTTTCAAGCTGAAGAAGAGGGTGATGAAGACTGTGAACTCCCTGAAGAACTTGCCAGGTTGTTAAAATAGGAGGAAAGGGTCATTCAACCGCATCAAGAGTCTATTGAAGTGACTAATCTCGGCACCGAGGACGTCAAGAGAGAGATCAAGATAGGGATTACTTTGGAAGATAATATGAAGAAGGGGCTGATTGAATTGTTGCAAGAGTATGTTGACATCTTCGCTTGGTCTTATCAGGACATGCCAGGGCTTGACATAGACATTGTGGTACACCGTTTGCCTCTCAAAGAGGATTGTCCTTCGGTCAAGCAGAAGCTCAGAAGAACAAGACCAGAGATGGCTGTCAAGATAAAGGAAGAAGTGCAAAAACAGTTGGATGCAGGGTTTCTAGCGGTTACAAATTATCCGCCATGGGTTGCAAATATCGTTCCAGTACCTAAGAAGGATGGAAAGGTACGAATGTGTGTCGACTACCGGGATCTGAACAGAGCTAGTCCTAAAGATGATTTCCCATTACCTCACATCGACATTCTGGTAGATAACACGGCTCAGTTCTCGGTATTCTCCTTCATGGATGGTTTTTCTGGCTATAATCAAATTAAGATGGCACCAGAAGACATGGAGAAGACAACTTTCTTAACCCCATGGGGCACCTTCTATTACAAGGTGACGCCGTTTGGTCTGAAAAATGTTGGGGCAACATATCAACGAGCTATGGTAACTCTTTTCCATGATATGATTCATCATGAAATCAAGGTTTATGTTGATGATATGAATGCCAAATCTCAGACGGAAGAAGAACATTTGGTGAATTTGCAGAAACTGTTTGAGCGTTTGAGGAAATTCAAGCTGAGGCTTAATCCGAACAAGTGTACTTTTGGGGTGAGATCTGGAAAACTGTTGGGCTTTGTTGTTAGTGAAAAAGGGATTGAGGTGGATCCGGCCAAAGTAAAAGCAATACAAGAAATGCCTGAGCCAAGAACAGAAAAACAAGTCTATGGTTTCTTAGGGAGGTTGAATTACATTGCAAGGTTCATCTCTCACCTAACAGCCACGTGTGAGCCAATATTCAAATTGTTAAGAAAAGATCAGGCTATCAGGTGGAATGATGATTGCCAAAGGGCTTTCGAAAAGATAAAAGAGTATTTGCAGAATCCTCCAATCCTTATGCCTCCAGTCCCAGGGAGACCGCTGATTATGTATTTGACAATACTTGATAATTCCATGGGTTGTGTTCTTGGTCAACACGACGAGACAGGTAGGAAAGAGCATGTCATCTACTACTTGAGTAAAAAATTCACCGATTGCGAGTCGAGATACTCAATGCTTGAAAAGACATGTTATGCACTTGCATGGGCTGCTAAGTGATTGAGACAATACATGCTGACTCACACAACCTTACTGATCTCCAAAATGGATCCGGTCAAGTATATATTTGAGAAGTCAGCTCTCACCGGAAGGGTTGCTCGTTGGAAACTGGTACTGACAGAGTACGACATCCAGTATACGTCCCAGAAAGCCATCAAAGGGAGTATTCTGTCAGACTATCTTGCTCAACAGCCGATTGATGATTATGAGCCGATGAAGTTTGATTTTCCAGATGAAGACGTCATGTTCCTCAAGATGAAAGACTGTGAAGAGCCATTTTTTGAGGAGGGACCTGATCCAGATGAAAAGTGGACTTTAATGTTTGATGGGGCCGTCAATGCCAAAGGAAGTGGAATTGGTGCTGTCATTACCACTCCGAAAGGTGCCCACATGCCTTTCACCGCTCGTCTGACTTTCGAGTGCACCTATAATGAAGCTGAGTATGAAGCCCGTATCTTGGGTATTGAGCAAGCCATTGATTTGAGAATCAAGACCCTGGACATTTTCGGAGATTCAGCTCTAGTGATCAACCAAGTGAATGGTGATCGGAATACTCTCCAGCCTAATCTGGTCCCCTACAGAGATTACACGAGAAGACTATTAACTTTCTTCACAACAGTAAAGCTGTATCATATACCTCATGATGAAAACCAGATGGCAGATGCTCTTGCTACTCTATCATCCATGATCAAGGTGATTCGGTGGAACCATGTTCCCAGGATTGATGTTATGCGCCTTGATAGGGCCGCGTATGTGTTTGCTGCCGAACTGGTAGTTGATGACAAGCCATGGTATCACGACATCAAGTGCTTTCTGAAGAATCAAGAGTACCCTGCAGGGGCATCCAACAATGAGAGAAAGACTTTGAGAAGATTGGCAGGCAGTTTCTTCTTGAACAAAGATGATGTGTTATATAAGAGGAACTTCGACATGGTTTTGCTCAGATGCGTGGATAGACACGAAGGGGACATGTTAATACAAGAAGTTCATGAAGGCTCCTTCGGTACTCATGCCGGCGGACATGCAATGGCTAAGAAATTGTTGAGAGCGGGTTATTACTGGATGACCATGGAATCTGATTGTTTCAAATATGCTCAGAAGTGTCATAAATGCCAGATTTATGCTGATAAGGTGCATGTGCCGTCAAATCCTCTGAATGTGATGTCTTCGCCGTGGCCGTTTGCTATGTGGGGCATTGATATGATTGGAAAGATTGAGCCGACTGCTTCCAATGGGCATCGCTTCATCCTTGTTGCCATCGACTATTTCACCAAGTGGGTCGAAGCAGCGTCGTTTGCGAAGGTCACCAAACATGTGGTTGCCCGACTCATTAAGAAAGAAATCATTTGTCGTTATGGGATTCCCGAAGGAATCATTACTGATAATGGTTCTAATCTCAATAACAAAATGATGAAGGAGTTGTGCAAGAACTTCAACATTCAACATCACAATTCTTCCCCTTATCGTCCTAAGATGAACGGTGCTATTGAGGCAGCAAATAAGAACATAAAGAAGATTGTGCAGAAGATGGTCGTTACATACAGAGATTGGCATGAGATGCTACCCTTCGCCTTGCATGGGTACCGCACTTCAGTACGTACATCGACCGAGGCAACCCCTTACTCCTTTATGTATGGTATGGAAGCAGTCCTACCTGTTGAAGAGGAGATTCCTTCTCTAAGAGTCCTGCTGGATGTCAAGTTAGACGAAGCTGAATGGATTCAGACAAGGTTCAATGAGTTGAGTCTTATTAAAGAGAAGCGAATGGAAGCCATTTGTCATGGGCATTTGTATCAAAGTCGGATGAAGTGAGCCTTTGATCAGAAAGTGCGTCATCGATGTTTCCAAGTCGGAGATTTGGTGTTGAAAAGGATCCTTCCTCCTCAGACAGATCACAGGGGCAAGTGGACTCCTAACTATGATGGACCATATATTGTTACCAAGGTTTTTGATGGTGGAGCCTTAATGCTTGCAACTATGGATGGTGAAGACTTCACTTCCCCTATGAACTCAGACGCAGTTAAAAAATACTTCGCATAAAATAGACCCGTTGGACAATACAAAGAATAGTCCAGGAAAAAATGGGCATCCCGGCGAACCAAGAAAATGAAAAAGGTTCGGGAAAAAGTTAGGGATTAAAAATGAAAAAGATTGTACACCCGGTAAGTTGAAAACCTGAAAAGGCAACTTAGGAAAAAATGGGTATCCCGGTGGATTGAAAACCCGAAAGGGCGATCCAGGCAAAAGTTAGGGATTAAGCGAATGACTGCGTTCTTAGTAGTTCTGAATCTCATCTTGTGTCGATAACTGGAAATTTCCGAAGGATAGGAAACAGTCCAATCACCTTTTTTAGAAAGCTGATCATCTGGAGGATCTTGAAGACGAGCGAGTCATAGCAGAATTGGAACCCGATAGAAATCCATTTCACATTGCCATTAAATTAATTTCCTTTTTTATCTTTTGTGCAATTACCTCTTTCCAGGGATTGCTTCCTGATGTAAATTCCTATTCAAAGGCCATTCAATCAATAAAATCATGTTATACAGTATATCTCTATGTTCATTTTCATTTTACTGTTTTATTTGCAAAAATGACGTCCGAATTTTTGATAAACATTGCATCATGAAACACAAGAGCTTTACAGGTACATGCTTAGTAAACATTTAAAATTGCTGTAAATTTTAAGTGCTTTGGATAGTCTATTCAGAACAGGTACACTCGGAGCATTTCCTTAAAGTCCCTAGCAGGTGACCGCCGATGTTTTTCTTCAACAATTGGTATTTGGTATCTTATCCCTGCAAAGTTGGTCCAAGCATTGGATTCTTCAAACCCCAGCAGGTTCTCACTATTGTACTTCCCCAAGCGCTTGTTTCAGATTATACACTCCCCAGTAGAGTCGATAGTGTCAGACTGTATATCCCCAGTAGAGTCGATAGTGTTAGACTGTATATCCCCAGCGGAGTTGATAGTGTCAGACTGTATATCCCTAGTGGAGTTGACAGTGTTAGACTGTGTTTCCCTAGTGGAGTTGACAGTGCCAGACTGTATCTTCCCAGCAGAAGCGGCTACTCCTCAGAGTTCGATGCCAAATCGATGATCTCGACGCCAGATCTATGGTCTCTTTCCTTGAAGAAGAATTTCGGTACTGTATCGGTGTTTGCTTCCCCTGCTGAATCGTCTCTCGCGGATTATGGTTGCCAGAACCATAGTCGCTTTCCTCAGCAGCAAGCTTTCAGTGTCATTCTCTCCCCAGTCAGAGTCTCGGTATTTTGTTATTGCCAGAACACCGCGTGGCTGGACATTTCCCCACAAGAATTCATTGTGTTGTGTATCTCCAACAGCATTGCCCGGGTCCCGGAGATTGTGATCATTTCCCCAGCAGAATTCCTTGCCTCGACTTGGCATTCTCTCGAACCTAGCATTTCGCATCCCTGCATGTAGAATCATATTGCATTGCATCCTCCCAAATCGCGTAGCCTTTCCATTTTCATGGAGCATTACGCCATTGAAAAATTCAAACATACGCATGTAAAGCATAAGACATTCTCAGTATCCCAAGTGATAAGCCAGAAGTTTGTTTCCAGTACTCAGACTGAAATCTGTTTATGACTTACCCTTATTATTCCCAGCAGGGGTTGTTGGCCCACGCACCGCCTCAATTATCATTTTCCTTATTTCTGCCGATGCTGACAGGCATGAAAGTTTCCGGTATTCAGACAGAAGTGGTATTCAGGCCAGTTTTCCGGTATTTAGACCGAAGTGGCATTCAGGCCAGTTTTCTAGTATTCAGACCGAAGTGGCATTCAAGCCAGTTTCCGGTATTCAGACCGAAGTGGCATTCAGGCAAGTTTTCCGATGTTCAGATCGAAGAAGTTTCCGACGTTCAGGTCGATGCAACTTGTGGCATTCAGGCCAGTTTTCCTGTATTCAGACCGAAGTGGCATTCGGGCCAATTTTCCGATATTCAGATCGAAGAAGTTTCCGACGTCCAGGTCGATGCAACTTGTGGCATTCAGGCCAGTTTCTGATGTTCAGATCGAAGAAGTTTCCGACGTTCAGGTCGACGCAACTTGTGGCATTCAGGCCAGTTTTAGGTATTCATACCGAAGTGGCGCTCAGGCCATGTTTCCCGGTGTTCAGACCGATGTTGATAATCTGGTATCTTCCGATGCTCAGATCGAAGTCATTTCCAGTATTCAGATTGACAAGCGGCATTCAGGCCATGGTTATTTCTGTGTTACCATTTATTTTGGTATTCAAGCTAACATTCTTTTTTCGGTGTTCAGACCGACTCTCACCGTACCAGACGGATTCTTTTTTCAAGACCACCTCTTTGCCGATTCTTACAAACATTATTACTTCATTTTTCATTTCAGTGTAAATTTTCGGGCTTTTATTATATTCAATCCCTTGATGCCTCGAAAGTGCGAAAGCCGTTGCTATCTTCCTTTCGGGTTTCCAGTTGATTGAATAGGGGCAGCTGTAATACCGCAAAATTTACCCTTCATTTTTCTTAGAAGCATAAGATTATGCTTCACACCTCATTAGCGTCATACTAGGTCATACTCATTGCATACTGCATTAGTGACCTGGAAATCAGGTTTTGATTGATCACTCCTTAAAAGAAGGAGCCCACACAAAGCAAGATTGAGAATTGGACTTCATTCTCTAAATACGCAAGTCTCAAGGGTCTCAGAGGGTCCAGGTGTCTTATTATGGTCCTCAGTTCATCAGTGAAGGATTCAGAGCTATCAGAGTGTCCATCTGGATTTAATCAGGAAATTAGGGTTTCATGGCTACCTGCAACAGGAAATGTTTGGTTGGAAGTAGAGAAGCTTATCCATGTCATGATTGGAAAGGCATCTTGGTATAGTAAGATTCACAGTTATCTCAGAAAGATCCATTGGCAAGCAGTGCAATCAGTCCCCGATCATTTTTTCCCTAAAACTAGGGTTTGGTATAAAATCAGTTTATTTCTGATTCCTTTGGTTGAAACTCTTTTCCATGGCCCTCCATATGTCCACAAGGGTCTACATACAAAAAATCAGCTCTTTATTTGAGCCAGAAGTGCTTCAATTGATCACTGTAATCGGGATGAGACAGTTTGGAAAAAGTCAACTGTGGGGCCAGAAAAGTCAACTCCTGACATTTCGAGAGTGGAATTTCAAAATCCATGCCTAAGGGAGTCTACATGTGAAATTTGATCAAGGTTGGATTATGGATTCATCATTTAATCAGGAATTGGAAAGGTTACTTAATTTGGAAATGTTTGACTTTCCATTTAGGGCAAGTTTTCATGATTGTTGCACTCACTTTGAGCCCATTTTCCTTCAATATAAAAGCTCCATTTGAAAACTTCTCCAACATGAGAGTTGTTCCTCTGGTTCCAAGCTTTCTATAGATATAAAGTTTGCTCCATTTGGATTAAAATTGAGAAAGTTATGCTTAGTCAAAGTGAGACATATTTTTAGGACACTTAGAAAATTTTCTAAGTCTCAAAATCTTCAAAGTTTGTCAAGACTTCTTGGCCAGTTTTCTTGCATTTCAAGGCATCATTTAAAAATGTTTTCTTCATAAAAGTTGTACCTTTCCATGTCCTCTTTCACACCCTTTTGGAATCATCTCATTTGGATCCATGGTTTGAGAGATACATTCACCTAAAGTGGGCACCATGACTTGATTTTCTAGGCAGATTTTAGGCGAAACTGGCCCAATCAGTTTTGCATGGTGAGACCTGAACTTGAGGCCCATTTTTCACTTTCTTCCATTCATCATTTCAACTTGTGCTCAACATGAAAGATGACATACTCCATGAGATCTTTCTACTGATTACATTGTCTCACCAATTGGTAGCTTGCTCATTATGTTACATGGCCTCAAAGTCATCAGTTTGAAATGGATTTCTTGCTTGCCAAGTTATGTTGCTAACCATCCCACATTTTGCTACCATATTTGGACATGAATTGAATATACATTCACTTAAATTTGGCCCAAAATAACACATTTCACATGCCCTCTTTCTACACCTCACTTGGCATTATTTTGATTATGGACAAATCACTTATTTCAAGGCCCATGAGGGCATTTAATTCACCATATTTAAAAGCCTAAAACCCTAAACCTAAAGAGGGCATTGGAATTTCGTGGAAAGCAAGGCAAGGTTAGATCCCATTCTTCTCATCAATCTCTTAAGTTAGGGTTCTTGAAACACAAAGGAGGCATCATATTCTTCCATCATCTTCTTCAATCAAAGAGGCAGTGGACCTAACTTCCATTAGGTAAACTCTTACTCTATCTTCCATGGACATGTATGGATATATCCATGTTCATCATCATCATCATCATTACCATGCTCATCATTATTATCATTACTATTCATGTGCTCATATTTGTTTCATGCTTGTTTACAATGCCAACCACATGCTTGTGTTCTTGTTATTAATTTATGCATGCTGAATTTTTTTCCTTTGCTCGTGTCCATGTTGACCTCTTGTGGTCAACTTTTCTCCATGATTAAGACATCATTTTACTCAAACAAGGATACCATGTTAATCTACACATTTTGTACTTGAGTTTTGGTTTTTATTTCGTGTCATTTGGTGCCCTATAGCGCTTGTATTATTGAGTGGAAGTTGGAAGAAATTCACTGCATGGCTGCGTTTTTTGCATGGCATTAGGGTTTTCTTGTCTTCATGAAGAAGACGATGATGTGGCACCTTAATAGCCCTTAGATCCAAAGCGTGTGTTTTAATCTGGGCCGCCCGTGTATTTTTGTCTTCTAGTCACTTAAATGCCTTGCCCAATTGATACAATGTTCACATGCTTTTTAAAATTAAAATGTTCATTTTAGTTGTCACGCCTGGATTAAATGGTTGTTGTGGATCATGGGCCTGCGCATCTGCTATTGACACCTCCACTTTCATGGCCCATTAACACTAATCCATTCCCTTTTTATTTTCTTATTTTAATTTCCATTTAATTTCTGTTTTGCTTTTAATTATTTTAAAATATTTTCTTTATTCATAAAAATATCCAAAAATATTTTCCATATTTATTAATGTCTTATTTAATTTTATTTAATTTTTATTTTCGTATTTATTTAATGTTAATACTTTATTTTAATTATTTGTTCTAAATGGTCAATTTTAACACACATTTTTTTCTTGATTTTATTTTTATGACTTAAGATTTTTTTTAGCATTTGATTTTTGGGATGAAGGTTGACCAATGTCCCATGATCAACCTGACCTTTTCTTGGAATTTTATTTCCCATTTTCAATTTATTTTTGGATTTATTTCTAACCTAGTCTTGTTGGTTGACTTTTGGTTTGAACTTTATTTTATTTCAATTTATTTATGCAAAAAATTTCATTATCTTTAAATTCTTTTTGCGGGATGATGATGCCCTAACCCCATCTTATTTAGTTTATTTTTTCATAATTTTCTTGATTAATTTGCTATATATTTCATATTTTTTAAGTTGACTTGAATTTTCAGTTGACTTCTTTATGATCGATGTTTGACTTAGGGATTGCTTATGGCAATTGAAGAGATCTTTTGATCCTCCCTTGTTCATCTCATATGCCATGTGTTAGAGGCCTTTCATATTGATTTTATTTGGTCCTTACCTCATTTCCTGATTAAATTATTTCAGTGAACCTTTTGTGCATCTTTTCATCTGTCTGATTCATCCGTTATCTTTTATACATGTTCCTTTCATACATGTTTCTATTGCTTGATTGTCTAACATGTTTATACTCCCATGCTTTGTTTAATGCTCCCTTATTTCATTCTTTGATTCTTTGATTGGGTTATATACACTGTCATTTATCTGGTTTGTTTGATAATTGTTGCCTACTTGTACGATGTATGAGGCATATATTCTTATTGTTTGATTACCATGAACAATCCCTATTCATAACAAATGTACCCCTCTCCCATGAAGTGTATAATATTTATTCTTTCATTCTTTATTCATCTGTTAATACAAGAATTAACACGAACATCCGATAATCATTTCAAAACAAGATAAAAAGCTCGATCCAACGTCGAGTAATCATTTTCAAAACTTAACAGAACCAACACGTATTCATCCATCCTTTTGTAAGTTGATTGCTTCATGCAACGCCATCTACCTGTAAGTCGATTGCTTCTGGAATCGCCATCTACCCTTATCCGTGGCTCCTCTCCTTGCTCCATCCGTCGAGTCTTGTTCCGTTTAGGTAACACCCATTAGGTAGAACCCTTTGTATGATAACATAGGTAGAATTCCTTTATTCTTTGCACACTAACATTAGGTAGATGTTCCCCTTTGTAAATCCTAACACATAGGTCCACATTGCATGACAACTCTAGGGCAGAGATTCCCCACTTTTTAGACCTTCTGTGCGTCTCCGATCTTGTGGCACGTCAATCCGTTCTATTGCAAAGAGGTAACTGCCTAAGACTCGATTCAGCGAGCTGCGACACCTATTGATAGGACGTTGAACACATTGCTCACTTTCCTTTTACACAGCTGGTGTCCTCTTTTGTAAGCCGATGTTCAGATGGCAATCCTTAACCCCTAGTTAGTCGAACTACGACAACTCTAATTCTCATGTTCATATGAGATACGTAGGCACGAGACGCGATGTCTTGCCGAGTTTGATTGACGACTAACAACTAATCCTTGCTTGCTTTCGCCCTTGTTGCGATTCTTTTCTCTCGCCCTCATTGCAATCGAGACCTTTCCTTTCTCTTGCCCTAGTTGCATTCAAGACCCTTGTCCCCGTAGTTAGCTGAACTAAGTTTTGCTCTGATTCTCATTCCAGATGAGATACGTAGGCATAAGACGCGATGTCTTAGCGAGCACACTTCTCTTTAACCCATAGGTAGCCGAGCTACGAAGACTCTGATTCTCATACTCAGGTGAGATACGTAGGCAGTGGATGCGACATCCTTGCGAGTCATTTTCATTTTCTTTTGACCTTTCTTTTAGCAGATAATACCTTAGATATACCTACACCCTTTAGACTAGAACAACAAGAGTGGATCCCGTAGAGTACTACGGATGCGTAGGGGTGCTCATACTATCCCTTCGCATAATCGACTCCCGAACCCCGAGATTTGGTTGCGAGACCTTGTCTTTTCCTTTTCTCCAGGTTTTCTTCGATCGTTTCCTTTCCCTCCTATGGGATAAATGACGAACGGTGGCGACTCTTCTGTTTCTTTTCCTCGCCGGTTGTTTTTTTCGCACCCGTTGCGACACCAGGTAGTAAATAGCATATTCTTTCTTTTGAGTTTCATCTTACTGACCAAGAACATAACCCATACTCTCATCAAGCAGAGTCAGATACATGACCAATTGTCTTCCTTCCACAGGTGGACACAGAATCGGAGGCTCAAGCAGATACTCTTTGATATTGCCAAAAGATTTCTGGCAGTCTTCAGTCTAATCACAAGACTGATCTTTCCGAAGAAGCTTGAATATAGGCGCATATGTGGCAGTCATATGCTAAATGAATCTTGAGATATAATTCAAGTGGCCGAGAAAACCTCTGACTTGCTTCTCAGTTTTGGGCGCAGGCATCTCTTGTATTGCTTTTACCTTGGAAGGATCAACTTCAATACCTTTTTCATTGATAATAAAGCCCAAAAACTTACCAGAACAAACACCAAATGTACACTTATTGGGATTCAAGCGGAGTTTGTACTTCCTCAAACGCTGGAATAACTTCAACAAATGGTCGACATGCTCTTCTTTATCACTGGATTTAGCAATCATGTCATTGACATAGACTTGGATCTCTTTATGCATCATATAATGAAAAAGAGTGGTCATTGATCTCTCGTAAGTTGCACCAGCATTCTTTAGACCGAAAGGCATCACTCTATAGCAGAATGTTCCCCAGGGTGTAATGAATGTGGTTTTCTCCATATCTTCGGGTGCCATCTTGATCTGATTATAACCGGAAAATCCATCCATAAATGAAAAGACTTTGAATTTAGTTGTATTATCCACCAACATGTCATGTGTGGCAGCGGAAAATCATCTTTCGGATTAGCTTTGTTCCAATCTCTATAATCAACACACATACGGACTTTTCCATCCTTCTTAGGAACATGCACGATGTTGGCCACCCACTGTGGATACTCAGCAGTAACAAGGAAACCATCATCAATCTACTTTTGCACTTCTCCTTTGATCTTTACTGCCATATCAGGATGAGTTCTCTTCAATTTCTGCTTGACTGGCGGGCATTCTGGCTTCAACGGAAATCTATGCTCCACAATCTCAAAATCTAAACCAGGCATGTCTTGATAGGACCAAGGAAACACATCTAAATACTCTCGAAGAAGATCAATCAACCCCTTCTTAGCTTTTGGACACAGTTGCGGCCTAATATTGACTTCCTTCACATCATCCTCGGAACCCAAGTTGACCAACTCAATCTGCTCCTTGAATGGCTCAATGGCTTTTTCCTCATGCTCAAGTAGACGAGATAATTCATCAGACATTTCTTTATCACTTTCTTCCTCAGCCTCAAACACAGGTAATTCAAAGTTTGGAGAATGAGTAGGATCATTGTATTTAATGGGTTTAGAAACAAACCTGCATAATGATTTGGTATTTTGATTTTAGAGAAGTGAATTGTGACCAAATATTATGCAGATGGATAATAATAATTATTTTTTTTTTTTGTGATTACCATTTTCAGAAAAGCAAAAAGCAAAAATAAAAACATCATAAATGTGGATGAATAGAATTGCATTTTATTAATGATCAAATTGAAAGATGCCTGACAATGTTCACTTCTCCCTTAGGCATATGAGAAGGATCTTCAAAAATAATAAAACAATTACTTAGAGCGATGAACAATAACAGGAACATCGACAGCGATCCAATTGTTGCAAGCTGTTCCATGCGTCACAAAATTGGTGCAATCTTCATCTTCATCATCCTCAATCACTACAACTGAGTGTTACTCATTACCATGGATGAACCCTCAGCTACGGAAACTAGGTTGCACATCTTCAGCTTTAACTGCAGACGACCCTTGCTGAAATCCCAAACCAGCATGATTCTTGTTCTCGGCAACCTCTACCATCCGGCCCCACTGATCAGGACTACCATCTTCAACAATCTTCTGAGCGTCTTTAAAAGAGGACATAGGTGCCCCAACTTTCTTCTCTTCAGCAATAGATAGGGCTTGGAATGGAGTTCCAATCTCATCCTCAGCTTCCACATATGATAAAGACGACAGATGACTCACCAACAACGCTTTTTCTCCACCCACAATGACGAGCTTACCATTCTTCACAAATTTCAGTTTCTGATGCAGAGTGGATGTCACAGCTCCTGCCTCATGTATCCATGGCCTTCCTAACAAGCAACTATAGGCCGGGTGGATATCCATTACCTAAACAATAATTTGGAAATCACTCGAACCTATCTTCACTAGAAGGTCCACCTCACCAACTACATTGAATTCACTCTTCTTAATCAAACGAAGTACCTCATCATCATCATTAGGCTTCAAATTACTGGATTCACCAGACTGACACTTCGGAGCACTAACCGGATTTGTTACAGGTACCTCAACCTACTTACCAACATCCTCTACATCCTTTGGGAAAACAGGACCAAACACACGACCGCTACGGGTCACCTTCGCTATATCGGCAACGTTCACAACAGAATTAGTCGTAGGCAACGGGACCTCTTGACAATTCTCCACCATTGTTGCATTATACTGATAGGGAACAACTCTATCAGATGCATACCGAACTAGGCCCGTTAACTGTATCACTAACTGCGATACCGATTTGTTGACTGTAACTACTGCTGCTGTCAAACTGAATTACTACCCGCTCCGGGGTCTTAAACACTAGTACTATCACGTTCACATGATCTATATCCCTTGATTGTTGAATCTAGATTACATTCTCATCCATCAACTTTTGGATATCTCTCTTGACAACCGAACACCCACGGGGGTTCACACTGCAGATTATACAACTGTCATGGTCGTGTTCACAATCACTAATCGTGCACAGGGTCTTGTGCATCTCTACCAAGGACCGACGAATACGTCGCACATCAAACACTCGGAAACTTCCCGGACATCCATCTACCATATTGACAGAGGAATTACCATGAGCTGGCAATGGATTAGCTTTCACATTCGGCGCACGGTCCTCAAAGGACACCATCCCACTCTTTACTAGCTTATGGACCTTGTATTTCAACGAGTAGCAGTTCTCAATATCATGGCCAGGAGCCCCTTGATGGAAGGCACATCGGAGTTCTAGCTTATACCACCATGGAAGTGGTTCATGAATTTGTGGCGGATTTCTTGGTTGGAGAAGGTTCTTGAGAACCAAAGACGGATATATATCAGCATATGACATAGGAATAGGGTCGAAAGAGATCTTTTTACTCTCAAAGTTCTGTTGTTGTAGATTATTGTTAGTGTTGTTGGTGTAGTTGTTTGTTCTTTGTTGTGGTTGTTATTGACGTTGTTGTTGTTGAACTGGCATATATTGATTGTTGGAAAATAATGGAATAACGAATGATACTTGATGATGATGCTGACGTGGTTGCGAATTTCTTCTGACATGAAGCCTCCTCTGCCTCCCTGCTGACACTACATTGCTTTCACCTTCCTTCTTCCTAGCAAAGTTGTTACCATACTTCTTGCTCGAAGATACCTCTTCCTTAGACAAACGTCCCTCACAGACACCCTATTCTAATCTCATCCCCATATTTGCCATTTCGGTAAAGTCAATGGGGGCACTAGCAATCATTCATTCGTAATAAAACAAACTCAGGGTCTTGAGAAAAATCTTGGTCATCTCTTTTTCTTCCAACAGATGGTGGATCTGAGCAGCACACTCTCTCCACCTGTGGGCGTACTCTTTGAATGTCTCTTTGTCCTTCTGAGACATCGACCTCAGCTGGTCTCTATCAGGCGCCATATCAATGTTGTACTTGTACTGTTTCACAAAGGCTTCACCCAAATCATTGAATGTGCGAACACTTGCACTATCCAATCCCATATACCACCTCAGAGAGGCACAAATCAGATTGTCCTGAAAGTAGTGAATCAATAACTGATCATTATTAGTTTGCGTCGACATTTTCCTGGCATACATGACGATATGGCTAAGTGGATAGGTATTTCCCTTATACTTTTCAAAGTCAAGGACTTTGAACTTCATTGGGATCTTGACATTTGGCACTAAGCAAAGTTCTGTAACACTCTTACCGAACATATATTTTCCCCTCAACGTCTTCCACTCCTTTCGCAGCTCAAAGAATTGGTTTTTCATCTCATCCATCTTCTCATAAACATCCAGACCCTCATACGACTCAGAATGGTATATGGTATCCTAAACACGAGGCAGAGTGTGAACAACTGGAGGCGGAATGGACATGACCGGGCTAGATGCCTGCATGGAAGCTAAGGTAGGCGCAAAACCTTCAGGCACAAAGTTCGGAGGCATTCCCCATGGGAATCCGGCATGCATAGCAAGCGCAAACTGAGTGGCAGGCACGATTGAAGTAGCAACCTCTAAGATGACAGTCCTTTACAGGTGGAGGAGTTATAGGTGTTGGAGAAGACTGAATCTGAGCAGCTAGAACAAACTCCACCATGGCAGTCATACGAACAATCTCATCTTTCAACTCTCGGTTCTCTTTTTCCAAATGTTCCATGATTCTTGGATGATTGGCGTCAGTATTGTATCGATGAGTCAGCTTGGCTGAAGTACAGAAGAATAACCAATAAGACATTTAGTGGAAGAAAAACCTGATATGCAAATGATGCATGAAATGCAATGCTTTGATTGTTTTTACTTTCAAGGAACATACTATTTTATTTTCAAATATATAATAACAATTGTAACAATTTGATTGACCATAAAAATTTGTTTTATTTATATAATTTGGAAGGATTACACTTAGTACAATTTTTGAAATCAAAATACAAATACAATAGAAAAGGAAACTAATCATCCTAAGGATCCCCTAACAACGATGTCAGATGATCTGGCTACAGGCGCGTACTTCCTTTGGATGCGTTGGATCTCGGACTCAAATAAAGTCTTCATTTGAGCCTTCTCAAGGACAAGCTGATCAATAATATTCTTCTAAGCACCAGAAGGCTGAGGCATACTAGAGGAAGATGGACCCTCTGGCTCTCTTTGTCTCTTCACCGATCAGTCTTCAAGAAGTTCAATAAGTGCGTCTTTATCCTTAGACTCAAGCAGTAATCTCATGCTTTCGGCTCAAAACATGGAACCGCTCCTCCCACATATCCTTCTCTTGCTTCATCTTGGCGAGTGCATCTTCCAACTCCTCTACATCTTGGTTAGAGAGAGTTGATGGATCAACCACAACCATAGACATAGGTCTCTCACAAGCATAAGGCATCTTCAATTCCAAAGCTCTCTTCTTCACCCAAGTAGTGTAAGCTTCCAAAGCAACACAGTTGCGCGGACCAAGCTCGGACCTTCCTTTCCTATGCACATTATGCGAAGCATGAATCATCTTCTGCTTCAAAATTTGGGGATCTTTACCCTCTTGATAGAAAAGACCTTCTAACTGAGTGTTATTAGGTTTGTCTCTCAAAGGGAACCCAAGTTAACGATGATCCAAAGCACGATTGTAATTAATTCCTCCTTGTGTACCAATGAGAGGCACATTAGAGAATTCACCACAACTATCAATAATCTCCAAGCTACCCAATGAATAATCATACCAAACTATATCATCATTAGTTAGAGACATAAGTCTCTGAGACCACCGTAGACATTGTTTGTTCTCCATAAAAGCAGGCGCCTGAGGCAAGTGCAAAATAAACCACTTGTACAAAAGAGGAACATAACACACAATAGTTCCACCACCTTTATAATTTCTTAAATGCAACGAGAAGTACATATCACCCAATAAAGTAGGCACGGGATTCCCAATCAAGAAGATTCTAATGGCGTTAACATCAACAAAACCTTCAATGTTAGGGAACAAAGCCAAACCATAGATGAACAACACAAAGATGTCTTCGAAAGCGTCCACATTACCGGCTTGAGCAAAGGCAGTAGCTTTCCCAATAAATCTCTTTGAATTAATCTAATCACGAGCGTTGGTTTTGAATACCTTGTTTGTGGCGCGCTGACTTAATTCCATGGTGGAACGTGCATTTGGATCCACTTGATCTGCCACCTCAATTAATGAGGGAGATCAAGTGGTCTACATTTTTTTTTTTTCAATTTTCATTTTATTTGTATTATTTTCATTAATTCATATTAATTTTAATATTGATCCAAAAAATATGAGAGTTTCACCAAAAAAAATTAAATAAAATCATCTTTCATTTTCTTAATTAAAATTATTTTTTTGGATCATTATTAATATTTTTCATGATTTAATTGATTTTATGAATATTTTTAATTGTTTAAAAATATTTTTAAGTTTCCAAAAACTATGGGAAAAAAATTCCAAGGTCCTTTGACCTTGTTTGACCTATGATAAATCTCATGGATATTTCCTTGGTGTTTTGATGAGGTTTTAGGAAATTGATCAACCATTATTTAATTTAATGCATATTTTGATTATTTTTAATTTTTTAAATGTCAAATGAATTGTGTAGAGCCATTTTAATTGACTTGTTGAGTTTGACTTGTGTTGCTGGGCCTTGGTCAAGGTTGATTTGACTTTGTTAGGTGAAGATCATTGGATTTATGGGATTGATGGAATGTAAATTCCATCTTCCAAAATAAATGGATGATATTAATTTGGTAAAAGTCCTCCTTTGGCCAATTTGTGTTTGATCCATTCCACATCCCTCTTCATCTCACTCCTCTTCTTCATTCATTCATATCATGGACCTATGATATCTCTATATCCTAAGGCTAGTTGATTGCAAAAATCAACATGAGTATGGATGAGATTAGGTCCACCTCTTTGCATATTCATTTTGTGTGTGGTATGTTTAGTGAGCATAGTCCATTATACTATCTCTCTAACATGCATTAACACCAAAATTCTATTGCACGGCCTCAAATAGTTGTGACTTCTACATAAGTCCAATTACGATTGCTTAACATAACGCTAAATTTGGGACACAAAAGGCATAACATTCTAGTAAGTGAGAGTGTAAGTATCCCCTCTTTCATGGTATTATGTGGAAACTTGGCCTTTTTTCCTTCGTTTGGAAGATGTCTTGGTTCAAGGATCCATGTTTGTGATAAGTGGGTTAAGTGTTCTCCAAAGAATGACTTAAACAAAACAAAGCAAAAGCAATACTAACTTCTACTTAACTAACAACTAACATTTAATTTCAAGTCATTTACTTTTATGCACTTTAATTTTTAAGCTTTATTCATTTGTCATTATTCATACCATTTAATTTGTTTACTTTAATGCCATTTTCACTTTACCCACTTGGGTCATATTTTGTGATATATTGTGTTTGTATATGTTTGCTTGCTTATGTGGTTTTTTGACCTTAATGTACATAATAAGAACAAAAACCCTAAAAAACATCTTGTGTGGGCTGTTGGTTTGATCTAAGACTATTGGACTTAGAATTTAGGCAACACTCCCTATGCAAAGGACTTGACCAATGCAAACTTTCATGAAACCAATTGCTTGTGAAGTGAACATTCATCTGATACAATATTGAAGATTCATTTGAGTTCATCTGCTACATGATCATAGTGAAGCTGTTATTTTGAACTTGTGCCTAATGCCATCTTTGAAATCATCTAATGCATGGGAGATTTTGAAGAAGATCATGTAGTTGTTAAGCTTGTAAGTGGCTATCTTTATTTGATTCCTTTCTTTTCATCTTCCTATTTGTGTATTGATGTTGCTTGATTCTAAAGTCAAAGGGAAATTTGGGTTTCTATATGACATTCATGTCTGTTGGAATTGCAGCCCATTGGTCAGATCTTTTCAACTCTTAACTTTTAAATTTGTGCTTTGGATTAGTCTCTTCATCTCCTCCCCATTTCTTTAATTTCAAATCTCTCCCTCCTTTTAAAATCTTCTTTGCTTGTGTTTGTTTTTCGAAACTTAGATCATTTTTACAAATTAGAAACTCTGGCCTTATGCCATTGCTTTTTTAAACTCTTTTCTTAATCAAAATTGTAAATAAACTTAACTATACTTGACTTAAAATTTCAAAAGTCAAAAAGAACTAACACTCATTCAAACAATTTTAGGCCTTTTGTGCCTTTCTTAAATTTAAATTTTTGTTAAAAGCAACTCACTCACTTTGAAATTGATACCACGAACTACGAGGTTTTGATCCCTAATTTTTATGTTGGTACGTAGGCATAAGTCCGAAGGTCTTGTCAAATACAAAAAATATAATTAATGAATTCTTTTCTCATTCATCCACTCTATTTTATTGCGAATATCATTTTGTACAAAAACACATATGCACACAAAAAAAGGGCTCCCTAGGCGTACCTAGGACACTTTGGGTGCTAACACCTTCCCCCCATGTAACCAACCCCCTTAACTATAATCTCTGGCATTTTATTAGTTTTAATTTGAAAACTTCTTACCTTTTGGGTTTTGTTCATGCTTTTCCCTTTCCCCTTGTAAACAATAAAAGCACTGTGGCGACTCTGGTTTTATTGACGTCTAGCTTATCCGTAGCTTGATGATCATGAATTTACCGCTACAGAAATTAAGTGGCGACTCTGCTGGGGAGTAGTCTCCAGTGGGTTTAGCCTACTTTTTTGTGTGTATATAATTTTATATTTTATGTATGTATATTTGTTTGTATTATATAATCTGCTTGTTGTGCTTGGTGATCTCTGAGTGGTGAGATAAGTTCTAACCCGAACTTAAGTGCAATTAAGATAGGAGGATGGTATAGTCATGTTCGACTTGTATGGAGTAGTCCTTAACAAGCTGGCTTGAGACCTATCTACTCAATGGAGACCCTTTTGGAGTTATGAATGTCACACAAGTTATTTGTGGTTAGGCATTACTATCTCTGATTTGGGGTCCGAGAAGTCGAGGGTCGTACAACATTTAACCCCTCTCAGCCTATTTAGGACGTAGTGCGGAGACTGTTCAGGTGTATACTTGATAACAGTTGTTACGTAATACTACATGTTGGTTCTATGTGTTGGCAGCAAGTTTGGTAAAACCTAGAGTGTTCACAAGTTGTCACAAGTCTTGTCTTGACATAAGATAACATGTTCCTGCTGGGTGTTTAAAATGTGAATGTGTAGAATTTTACTGAGATGTCAGACCCGATGTCATGACATCTGTATACAAAACATTCAGTCTGAATGTTATGTATTGTTTGATTGCGTTTTTTATGCTAATCTCTGTGTGATTGATGAGATGATTGGACGCGCCATTCAATCAGTAATTACAACCAGATTGACTTATTTTCTAACGAGATATTATCAGCTATCATGAAAAGATATGAATGGAAAATAGTTTTAGGGTTTTATGATGTCCAAGCCCAGCCAAACACTTCTATAAAAAAGGCATGGAAAACATGGTTTTACACACAAGAAATAACGAACGAAATATTGAGAGAGAATAAGGGTTTTGGTCTTGTGTGGTCGTGTGTATTGTGAGCCATTCATTCATCCATAGATGATTGAATTGGACTGACTTTTAAGTTGTAATTTGTCCACTCTAAGCTTTGAAGCATGAGTGTGTGTTTACTTGATTGATTCTTTTAAGTAAGTTCAAGTATGTGTTCTTTAAGAGTGTCTTCTTTTCATTGTAATTCTTGTTTTACATCACTGCTGTGATTGAGGGGGAGTGAGTAGGATCTCATATCTAAGAGTTATTAGGTAGAAGTCACACGGGTAGAGATTAGGTGAAAAGATTGTAACTTGAAGTTGTTTACTGAGAGTCCTTGAACTAATTCTGTTTAGTGGATTTCCTTCCTGGATTTGTAGCCCCCAGACGTAGGGGAGTTTGCACCCAACTGGGTTAACAATTGCTTGTGTCACTTGCATTACTGTTCTTTATCTTTTATCCTGTTTATATTGTTCAGATATTAGTGTCGTGACATTACCTTCGATATCTCATATCTAATACCAGAATTTCAATTGGTATCAGAGTAGGCGTCATGATCTGGTTCTGGGTGAGATCTAGGGACGTTACTTTCTGGTACTATGGATGGAGACGGAGGATCTGTTCACATACCACCTATTCTGGATGGATCCAACTATGACTACTGGAAACCTCGAATGGTAGCCTTCCTAAAATCTTTGGATAATTAGGCTTGGAAGGTTGTTTTAACAGGCTGGGAACATCCAGTTATTACTAAGGAAGGAGAAGTTACAACTGATAAGAAGGCTGAGGAACAATGGACCAAGGAGGAGGATGATCTAGCCCTTGGGAACTCTAAAGCATTGAATGATATATTCAATGGGGTTGATAAGAACATCTTCAGGTTGGTGAACAACTGTGAGGTGGCTAAAGATGCTTGGAATATTCTCAAAACCACTCATGAAGGCACCTCTAGAGTGAAGATGTCTAGACTACAGCTGCTCACTACCAAGTTTGAAAATTTGAGGATGAAAGAAGATGAAAATATTCATGAATTTCATATGGATATCCTTGAAATTGCTAATGCCTCAGGAGCCCTGGGTGAGAAGATGTCAGATGAAAAATTAGTGAGGAAAATTCTCAGGTCACTTTCTAAGAGATGTTCCATGAAAGTGACATCCATAGAAGAGTCTCAAGAGATTTCCAATATGAGAGTGGATGAGTTACTTGGATCTATCCAAACATTTGAGTTGGGAATGTGTGAAGGATCTGAAAAGAAAGTCAAAAGCATAGCCTTCATGTCAAACACTGAAGAGAAAGAGGAAGAAAGTGGTCAAGATACTGATGAAGATCTGGAAAATGATGTAGCATTACTGGGAAGACAGTTCAACAAACTCATGAAAAAGATGGATGTAAGGTCTAAGTCTAATGTCAAGAACATCTCATTTGACATCAGTAGGTCCAATAATGCTGGAAGAAGAACAAGATCTGATGAAAAGTCCAAAGAAGGAAAAGGAGTTCAGTGCCATGAATGTGATGGGTATGGACACATTAGAGCTGAATGTGGGACCTACCTCAAGAAACAAAAGAAGAGTCTTGCTGCTACTTGGTCTGATGAAAGTGAAACAGAAGAGTCTGCAAATCTTGTGACTGCCTTGACTGGAAGATGGGGTTCTGATGAAGACTCAAGTGATGATGAAGTAACCTTTGATGAGTTAGCCACTACCTACAGAAAGTTGTGTCTCAAAGTGAAGAAGTGTGTCAACAAGTGGAAAGTCAGAAGAAAGTGATAACACAACTGGAGAATGAGAAGGTAGAACACTTGGAAACCATCTCTAAGTTGAAGACTGAAGCAGTGTTCTTGAACTCCAAACTGGATGAGATGACATAGTATGTCAGAATGCTAAACAATGGATCCGACACCTTAGACAAAATTCTCCAAACTAGAAAAATGGCAGGAGACAAGTCTGGCCTTGGGTTCAATGAATCTAAACCTGAGTGTAGTCACACTAGTAACAAACCAAAGATGTCACATCATGTGTCAACATCATAAGGGAAGACAACATAAAGGAAAACACCAAAGATGGAGATGTCATTACTGTGGAAAATTTGGTCACATAAAACCATTATGCTTTAAGTTGTATGGCTATCCAAGTCCTTCTCTTTATCAACCTAGACCCAAACATCACATCACTGTCAACAGAAAACAATGGGTTCCTAGGACTGGTGTTACTAACCTAATATCTCACACTTTCTTCAGAGTTTCAGCCAAAGAAGACTGATATTTTGACAATGGATGCTCCAGACACATGACTGGAAACAAAAACCTGCTAATTGGCCTTCATCCTCATGCCACCAGCTATGTAACCTTTGGTGATGGAGCAAAACGTGAAATCAAGGGGATTGGAAAGCTAAACGGCCCTGGAGTCCCTAATCTTGACAATGTCCTACTTGTTAAAGGGCTGACTGCAATCCTAATAAGCATCAGTCAACTATGTGACCAAGGTCTAACTGTAAACTTCATAAAAACTGAATGTCTGATTACTAATAAAGAAAATGAAGTGATCATGAAAGGAGTCAGGTCTAAGGACAACTGCTATATGTGGAGTTCTCAAGAAACTGGTTATTCATCAATGTGTACTCTAGCCAAAGAAGAAGAAGTGAAGACATGTCATCATAAATTTGGCCATCTGCATCTTAAAGGAATGAAGAGGATTATATCTGTTGAAGCTGTTAGAGGAATTCCAAACTTAAAGATTGATGAAGGAAGAGTTTATGGGGAGTGTTAGATTGGAAAACAGACAAAGATGTCACATCAGAAGCTCATACATGACACCACTTCCAGAGTACTGGAACTTCTCCACATGCACTTGATGGGATCTATGCAGGTGTAAAGTCTTGGTGGGAAAAAGTATGCTTATGTGGTGGTGGATGACTTCTCCAGATACACCTGGGCCAATTTTATAAGGGAAAAATCTGATGTATTAGAAGTTTTCAAAGATCTTTGTCTAAGACTTCAAAGAGAAAAAGAAAGTCAGGTTATCAGAATCAGAAGTGATCATGGGAAAGAATTTGAGAATAACAAATTTGCTGGATTCTGTGCATCTGAAGGAATCAGTCATGAGTTCTCATCTCCCATTACCCCTCTGTAAAATGGTGTGGTAGAAAGGAAAAATATAACTCTCCAAGAATCTGTTAGAGCTATGATTCATGCTAAGAAATTGCCCTACCACTTCTGGGCTAAAGCTATGAACAAAGCCTGTTATATTCACAACAGAGTATCCTTGAAGAAAGGAACTCCTACTACTTTATATGAAGTCTGGAAAGGAAGAATACCTACAGTCAAATACTTCCATGTGTTTGGTAGTAAATGTTATATCTTGACTGATCATGAACAAAGAAGGAAGATGGATCCCAAGAGTGATGAAGGAATATTTATGGGCTACTCAACAAACAACAGAGCATTTAGAGTCTTTAATTCCAAAACAAAAGTAATGATGGAATCTATCAATGTTATGGTTGATGATCAATAGACTGATGTCACAGACGATGTTCAGACATCCCTAAATAATCCCCCAACTGATTTCCCAGACAAAAGTAATGAGAGTGAACTCACTCAAGCTGAACCTGAAGCTGACAAAATTAATAAGGGACCCTCTATCAGAATTCAGAAGGATCATCCTAAAGATCTCATTATAGGAGACCCAAATAAAGGGGTCACAACTAGATCAAGGGAAGTGATCTCACATGGTTGTTTTGTATCCAAGATTGAGCCTAGGAATGTCAAGGAAGCCTTGACTGGTGAATTATGGATCAATGCCATACAGGAAGAGTTAGGCCAATTTAAGATAAATGAAGCATGGGAACTGGTTCCAAGACTTGAAGGAATAAATGTTATTGGAACAAAGTGGGTTTACAAGAATAAATCTGATGAACAAGGGGTAGTTACTAAAAATAAGGCAAGATTAGTAGCACAAGGATACACTCAAGTTGAAGGAGTTGACTTTGATGAAACATTTTCCCATGTAGCTCGCCTTGAGTCCATTAGACTATTGCTTGGAGTGGCATGTATTCTGAAGTTTAAATTGTTCCAAATGGATGTAAAAAGTGCTTTCTTGAATGGTTACTTAAATGAGGAAGTGTATGTTGAACAACCTAAAGGGTTTACAGATCCAAATCTTCCAAAGCATGTGTATAAGTTGAGGAAAGCTCTTTATGGTTTGAAACAAGCTCCTAGGGCTTGGTATGATAGACTCACAGTGTTTCTCATTAACAATGGATACAGGAAGGGAGGCATTGACAAGACCCTATTTGTTAAGAATGAAGGAGGAAAACTCATGGTGGCTCAAATATATGTGGATGATATTGTGTTTGGTGGGATGTCAGATCAGATGGTCGAACATTTTTTAAACAAATGTGTAGTGGTATATTCGTTACCATTGGAGATATTGACTAAATCCAAGGTAAATCATACAAAAGTCGAGTCGCCACCGCACTTCTATTTATCCAAAGGAAAGGTTAGAAAGCGAACAAAAAACCTAAATGTTTTACAAACAAAACTAGTAAAAGAGACAGAGATCTGGGTAAGGGGGTTGGTTATGTAATGGGAAGGTGTTAGGCACCCAAAACATCCTAGGTACTCCTAGGGAGCCCTTTTCACGCTTGTTGCAAAAGGTTATTGTTTTTGTGAAATTTTATTTGTGCAAACATGATTGAAGAGATGAGAAAAGAATATACAAGTTTATTTACATTTTGTGTTTGGATGGATGAACCCATTGCCTACGTACCCTCTTATAAAAAGATTAGGATCAAAACCTCGTAGTTCGGGTAAAAAATTTCAAAACAAATGAGTGGATTGATTGGTCCAAAAGCATTATGGTCTTTTGTTATCAAAGGGAGAAAACTCAACCTGAAAAAACCACAAGTCCACCATGTGAGGATAGCTTCGACATGCTAGTGAGGGGTTAACCCTATAATAAGCATGGAAGACTTATTGTCCATCACTAAGGACATAGGTGAGTATTACATCTACCACAAAGATAACTCAAACCTAATAGCTAAAGGTTATGAAAAATTTGATTAAGAAGTGGACATTGGAACCACAAAAGAAACATTTGGAATGGGTTATATTTACCAATTAGAAGTATGTATAAAATGGTCAAAGTTGACTTAAAGATTCAATTCAAAATGAGTATTATGAAAAGAAAGTTTGAAAATCAAAAGCTTAAGGCTTAGGTTTCTAATGTTGAAAACAAGTCAAATGTTTGCACAAAAGGGTTTTTGGTTTGGGTTAAGATGGAGAAATGAAGGAAACAAAAGGGGTAATGGATATGGAATAAAAACACACTAGGAGTTCCTCTCTTGAGATCATATAGATAATCCAAGTAAGTTCCCATCCTTTGAAATAAGCAAACACAAGGCAAAAGCAATCACACTAGTCTCATAAGAGATCCTCAAGGAAAGGAAACAAAATGTCAGTACATGGACTTACACCCGACTCCTAACAACAAAACGGAAACAGAATGCCAATACATGGACTTATATCCGACTCCTAACAACAAAACGGAAACAAAATGCCAATACATGGACTTATATCCGACTCCTAACAACAAAACGGAAACAGAATGCCAATACACGGACTTATATCCGACTCCTAACAACAAAACGGAAACAGAATGCCAATACATAGACTTATATCCGACTCCTAACAACAAAACGGAAATAGAATGCCAATACATGGACTTATATCCGACTCCTAACAACAAACAAACATCAAAAGCAAACACATCAAAAGCAAACAAGCAAACAATCATCACACGCTATATACATACAAGAGGCTCAAACAAAGGGTGGGCTTTAGTCAAGAGGGGTCATATCAACCTCGACAAATAAGCCAAACTAAAATGGGTAATCTGTAGCTCTTAACCACTAACATTGAGAGTTAGGGTGAAGCTGATTAAAATGGAAATGAGGATGAGACCTCATGCTCTTAACCCTGGCCTGGGTGAGCTCATGACAAAGAAAGCGTGGGGATCCAGAAAGTGGGATCCTATTCCACTTGACAGACACTGGACAAAGATCTTGGGTGTATGTTCAGAAGCATCAGCACGTAGTGCGAGCATAATGAACGACTCACTGAATAACGGGGGATTGGCTACTAATCCCTTTTATCCGTCAATTGCCTCAACTATTGGAGGTCTTATCAAGTATCACATGCCTTATTTGGAGGTCTTTGGCACAATCTTTAAACAAACACAAACAGAGCCTCTGAAGGAGGACTTGCCAGCAAAATGCCTGCCAAAAAGTGACAGGACTTCCAGACTACATGGAGTAAGAAGATAACTACCTAAGTGGTGTATCAACCAAAATCCAAAGCTCAAGCAAGAGCTAAAAGCAAGCAACTAATGTACCTGTACAAAAGCTAACCAGTTAGTACTTCAGACATAAAATCAGAAAACAAATAGTGAAACCATCCAACTGTACACAACTCAATGAACAATGCTCAAGCACTCATGAACTCAAGAGCTCAATTAGAACCTACAAAACAAACATATGTTAGTACTCAAATCATTTGCATCTCACAAAGTGAGAACAAATCAACCATCAATGCTAAATGTCCAAACCTGAAACACAAAGCACAGTTAGTTTATGCACAAAACACTAGTACAAAGACTAAGTTCAAAACCAAATCAAATGATCAAAACGGAACTCAATCTTCCAAATAATGCACATTCAAACGTGTCACAAAATGTCCTCAAAAGGACCAGCATCAATTCAAAAAGTAAAGGCCTCAAATGGCTCATGCTATGCAAAGACCAACAAATGAGCACAAAATGGACATCCAAATTAGAAAATCCAAATCAAAACAGAAATGCATGCAAAGGCTTTGAAATTTTTTATATGAGTTTTTTATGTCATGAATAAACAATGTGTAAAATATCAAATCCAGAAGAGTTCAAATGATAGATGAACAAAAATGCACAAATGTGACACAAATTGTCACATACATCTTCATGTGTCAAAAATAATGATAGCATATGAGAAAAAATTCAAACCAGTGCTCAAAAATTCACATTATGTATGAAGATCAAGCATGCAAAAAATCAGATCAATTGGATCAAAGATGAAGATTTCACAAAGCATTGAATGCAACATATCAAAATAGCATGGCATAGATCAAAAAAATTCACACATTAAAAACCAGACATCAACAAATCATGAAAATAATACTAAAAAAACTAGACATCAAAACAAATCTATGAAAAAAAATTGGAGTCAATTTAGATCATTCTTTTATTTTTTATGAATTTTTTAAGATGAGTGAAATAAATGGAATAACATGGAAATAAAGAGGGAAATAAAACAATTTGAATAAACTCAGAAATAATCAGGACCATTGGATAAGGCGCGCATAAAGCAATCAACGGATCACATTTAAACCTCAAAACGCACAGCTTCATTTAACACAGTCACCACACACATCAGCAGTCAAGGCACACGCATGGCAAGTCAAAAGCATGGCATCCAATCAAATAGACACGCAAGGCACAATCAGCATCCAGCAAGTCAAACACATGGACTAAATGAAATGATGCGTTTCATTAAATGATTCATCAGGCACACATCATCAGTCAAACATAATGTGGCAAGGTCAAAGCAATTAGGACCAATGGATCATACACGCAGGGCACACAGTCAGCAGCCACATCACCTAAACCCTAAAATGAACCAGCCGCTGGAGCTGTAGCTCCGGTCGTCTTCTCCGGCCATCTCCGGCGGAGTTCAACATGAAATTTTCCAGAAATCAACAAATTATACATCAATCGAACCGCTCTCTCACAAGGAATCCAAATATCATAATCATTTCAACTAATTCTTCCTAACTTTTCTAGATCGAGCAAAAACATATTTGAGATCAAAACTTTTATTCAACCATACATGCTCAATTCTCAACTATTTTCAATTCTAATTATATCTACATGCTCCAGGCAATGAGATCTACACAACTATAACAAGAAAACAGCAAAAGGAGAGGATCGATTTTTCACTTACTTGAAATGCAGTTCTCTATTCACGCGTGTTCAAGCTCTCAAAAGCTCCAGTTCTACTCCAATATCCTTGACTTGAAGCTTTGTGCAAGAATCAACAGTTGAAAACACTTGGATCTAGCTGAATTTCCAAAATCCATTTCCATGAAGATGCACTTGAACAACTCGAATATGGACTGAATTGCTTCAATTGGATGATGAATCTTGCTCAGAATTGCACCAGGATCATGAATCTACAAGAATTATTGGTGTTTGTGTGAGAAAAAACAAGAATCGGAGAGAGAGAAAAATGGAGGGAACTTGAAAATTTGAGATCTGAAATTGTGTTATCGAGGTTATGGATTAGGGTTGTTAATCACACTGAAAACCAATTAAGGCCTTGGCTAAACATGATTAGGGAAAATATGGAGTGAATTGCAATAATTGCCAAATGAACCAACATGTCCATGCAACACGTGAGAATCCCATGCAATGACTTGAAAATCACTCAAAATCATCCAATGGTCATGATGGAATGGTTGTTTTGCTTGTATCATAAGCCAATTTTGAATTATGGAAATTCCCTCCAAAATGAACACATGTGAAATAATGGGCATACAGACCTCTCTCATGCATGGCAAGGCTTGTTTTGAGAAGTATTTGTCATGAGGAGTATCCTGCAAAAAGAATGGACCAAATTGGAGCTTTGTATCAAAAGTTAGGTCATTTTGAATTTCCATGCACACCTTGTGATCATTTGGCCATAACTTCTCAACCAATCATCATATGAACATGAAATAGGACTTTTTGGAAAGGGGAGACAAATTTCTACAACTTTCATGTTCACCAAAAATCCATTTGAAGCTTCTTTGATGTTGACAAGTTAAGTTGAAAATGAACCAAAAACTTGCCAAATTTGGAAACGTTGAATTACAGGTCATTTTCCATTTTTAGTAACTTTTGCCATGACCTTTGAATCTTCAAGATGAATGATTAGAATGATGAATAGGCCTCATTTGAACATGATTGAGGTGTCTCAACTCATTTCCCCACCTCAAAGCCCTCAGTTGACTGCATAGTTGACTTTTTGGTTCTCAGATGACCTTGAAATGCTCTGATGAACTTGAGCCTTTACCACTTGAAATAGCTCCAAAATGGAACCCTAGCTCATGTAAGCTCAATATAATGATCATGTGGTCCTCATCTCAAGAAAAATACCTCAGCTCTTTGCATAAAGGATCTTCTTGAAGCTCTTGACCTGGTGATTATTTGAACTACAACAAAAGTGTAAATGACATATTTTTGTGCTTTTGGTTAGTGAATAAAACAAGAAAAGCAATGATATACAATTCAAGCATGCCTGGTGATCTCAAACCACTCACAAGGAGGTCCCACCCAAAGGGAAAGGAAGCCAAGATGCTCAAATGATCCTTGAGGCTATGCAATGCAATGCTATGATGTCATGAGGGATCTTAGGGACAAAATTGGGGTCTTACTGATGCCCCTATTTAAGGTCATTCTAGCCGGAGAAGTGAAGGTTAAAATCTTCGTCTCGACGAGGTAGAATGGGCTTAAATAATAACAAAGAGACAAATTTTGGTCCCTAAGAGACCCTATAATGCAAATGTATGTATGCAAAACAAACAAACTCTGTGGGGATATGTGTCCACAAAGAAGAAAATACATCGGGAGAAAAGACCATCCATAGGGGTAATACACTCACTAAGGAACAGAGACTCTAACGAGGACTCTTATGGGGATAAGAAAAGAAATGCGTTAGCAGGGCACGACTCAAAACTAGGGGAGTAAAGGACTGAAACCGCGCGAGCAGGTCACGACTCAAAACTGGGGAAAAGAGTTTCCAAAGGGAATAAAACCATTGGAAAGACTCGAGCTGACTCAAAAATGCATGTGTTAGGGAATATGCCAACACAGCAAAACTATCCGCAATGGATACTTTGGATAAAAATCTGGACTCAGGCTAGGGAAAGATATGAACAAAACCTCCCTGCCGGGGAAAATGCATGTATTGGGGAAAACGCCAACACAACAAAAGGATATCCACAACAAAAACTCCGCTGGGGAAATCTAAAAAGACTCTCCAGAGGCAGCAACGGAATGAGGTGTTACCGGTTACTGGGTAACAAGCTCGGGAAGAATGAATATCTAAGACCAGTATACGGGTGAGAGATATCAATCAACCAAATCATCTGAGGAATACCTAAAAAGGTATATTTCAACTCAGGAAAATCTGACTCCACAGGGGACCAAGGTCATAATATGGAGCAGAAGGAAGGAACACCAGGGATACCGGTTACTGGGTATAAAATAGATGACCAACCAAGGCGTGAATTGGGGAATATCCCAAAACACTCATCATCCGAAAGGAGGGCTGAAAAAGCAAACTCAACTTACAGGATGGATATTCGATTCTGCAAAAGGAACACGAATCTTAGTCGACTGGGGAAGAACAGAAGGCTTCGACCAAAGAGTGCATGAGATATATTATCTATTACCGTCAGAATGTAGATAATATACTCGCATGGAAGATTATCCACAACCGGTTACTGGGTTAATAAAGGATAAATCGACCGAAAAGAAAGGCATCGGGATACCGGTTACTGGGTATATAATGATGACCAATCAAAGGGAGAAATAATCATTATCAACAAAGGATAAAGGAGAGCAGACTCACTGGGGATACATTGACAAAGGCAACGATCCAGGAGACATATCATCGGTTACTGGGAGATATGCTCAAAAAAGGGAGTAACAAACATTACCGGCAAACGGTAAATGAAAGAGGACCCACTAGGGATAAAATTGCTTACTCAGAGCAATTATCCACAATGAGGAGGGAATATCAATACCGAATACGGGATAATGATAACCGTCAAAGAGGGGATTATATCTACCGGATACTGGGTAGAAAACCACGGAAGAGTAACCGTCATCAACCAGAATGAACAACAAGGGTTAACTCTGCAAAGGGGAAAAAGAAACTTACTCAACTAGGGAAAGACAAAAGGCTTCGACCAGAGAGTGCATGAGATATACTATCTATTACCGTCAGAACATAAATAGTATACTCGCATGGAAGATTATCCACAACCGGTTACTGGGTTAATAAAGGATAAATCGACCGAAAAGAAAGGCATCAGGATACCAAAACTAGGTATATAATGATGACCAATTCAGGAGAGAAACAATCGTTACCAACAACATAAGGGTAGACGAAAGATGACTCGCCGGGAACAAATTGCGAGCACAAGGCAATTATCCAGGAAAAAGAGGGAATATCAACATCGAATACTGGATGAAGATAAACACCAAGGAGGGGATTACACCTACCGGATACTGGGTAGGAAACCACAAAAGAGTAACCGTCATCAACTAGGATGAACAACAAGGGTTAACTCTGCGAAGGGAGGGACATAGGGTTTACAACTACCGGTATAAGGATAGAAAACCGCAAACTCCACTAAGGGAGGAAACTAGGATTTACAACTACCGGTATACAGGTAGAAAACCACAAACTCAATTGGGGAGGAAAAAATGGGATTTACAACTACCGGATACTGGGTAGCAAACCATAAACTCCACTGAGGGTAAGGTGAATAATTACTGATTACTGAGCAATTATTCATTTACCACAGGGAAACACCAGAGGCAGTCGCGAAAGGCCAATTTAGGATCAAACCAAAAAGGCAAACTGAATCAAGACTCATCCTAATGAGGATATAACTCAATAGGGAAACCCATCCCAATATATGTGTTGGGAGGAAGCAAAAACAACCGTCGTCCACGAGGATATAACTCAGTGGGGAAATGGCAGGAAAGATAAACACTTTCTGCTTAAGGGGCGGACTCTACATGGAGAGATGAGACATATCGACATCTGCTTGGGGAAATATATATCACCAAATAGTAGGAAACAACAAACAACGATATATGGCAAAGAATGCAACATGAATATCTGAATGTTATAATTATGCATGTATATGTGTAATTTATGTTTGATGAATGCTGACAAACAGACATATCTAACACAAACAGGTCCAGGAATCAACCACCCGGTATTACATCTCGAGAGAGAAAGCCAGGATCACCGGAGAATATCCAATCTGCTGGAGATCCGAGATGCCAGGATGCAAAAGACCTTGCCGAGGAATCAGAGATACCAGGAAATCACAAGATCTCTGGGGGATGAATCATCAGTCTCAACTGAGGAAAGGAGATTCATTGCACAGGCAAAAACTGCCACAAAAGCAACTCTACTGGGAAATCCATCTGAGGGAGATAAGGGGAGACTGATGATCCAACACCAAGTACCAAACTCACCAAGGAAATCACACCTGCTGAGGATAAAAGATCGCACAAGTAGAATCTGCCACACAAACAACTCTACTGGGGATTAGATATGCCAGGAAACAGCAATATCTCTACAGAGGATAACATCATCATAGATAAGATCCAACACACCAACAACTCCGCTGGGGATCTATCTGAGGAAGATAACATCATCATAGATAAGATCCAACATACCAACAACTCCGCTGGGGATCTATCACAAATAAAATCCACCACACCAACAACTTTACTGGGGATGAACTATAAATCTCAGCTGGGGAGAAGAGCTTAATGCACAAATAGAATTTGTCACCCAAGCCACTCTACTTGGGAATCTACCCGAGGAATATGCAGGAATACTGGGGATCAACCACCAAATACCGAATCTTCCAAAGAGGACACATCTGCTGAGGAGGGAAAAACCATTGCTCTGCTAAAGGGAGGGGAGGTGAAAAACCTCAACAAGCACTCTGCTCGGGAGAAAAACCACATTAGGCTCCGAAGGAAGAGGATACAGTCAAGCCCGGGGTATGAACCAATGTCTTACCCTGTTGGAAATCATGCCACCCTTGGGAGAGCACTTAGGATCTCCTAAGTATCTTTTTATCATTGTGAATGTTCACTTTGTTAAAAAACAATTTGTGAAAAATTTGTTTATTTAAAACAATGGTATTTTCTCAATTAAAACATGCAAAACATTTGTTGAGATAGAAATAAATAGGAGTGCAAATAATTGGATAAAAGCTCAAATTTATTTGATAGAATGGTAGCCTGCAAATGGAAAGACTCCATAGATCTTTACAAGTTTGAAATTGGTGATATATATTGGAAAAGGGCTACATTGAACATAATGACCATTTCTCCACCAATTCCGAGTTCGATGTATCCGACGCTTTGGTTGACGACGAATGAACAAGAATCTCTGACGAAATGACAGTTGTAGAACACAGTCTTGTCAGGATGCAGTTACTTGCCAAATCCCTAATTTTTGCCTAGATTGCTCCAGGATGAGGTACTCAATCTAGCGGGATGAAAATATTCATTTTTTCATATCTCTAATTTTAGCCTGGATCTCCCTTTCGGGTTTTCAATCCACCGAGACGCTCATTTTTGCCTAAGCCGCCCTTTCGAGTTTTCAACTTAGCGAGCCATTCTGTTTTTATTTTTAGGCGAAGTATTTCTTGACTGCACCTGAATTCACAGGACGAGTGAAATCCTCCCCATCCATAGTTGTAAGTATCAAAGCACCGCCTGAAAAGGCTCTCTTAATAACATATGGACCTTCATAGTTTGGAGTCCACTTGCCCCTGGAATCGGGCGCGAAAGACAAGACTTTCTTGAGCACAAGGTCACCTTCTCGGAACACACGAGGCTTGACCTTCTTATCAAAAGCTTTCTTCATTCTCTGCTGATATAACTGACCATGACACATGGCAGTCAATCTCTTCTCTTCTGTCAAATTCAGTTGGTCATAACGACTCTGAATCCATTCAGCATCAGTCAACTTGGCCTCCATCAAGACTCTCATTGATGGGATCTCCACCTCTACTGGGAGTACGGCCTCCATGCCATAAACAAGAGAGAAAGGGGTTGCCCCAGTTGAAGTGCAGACAGATGTACGATATCCATGCAAAGCAAATGGCAGCATCTCATTCCAATCTTTGTATGTGACAACCATCTTTTGGATAATCTTCTTGATATTCTTATTAGCAGCTTCAACAACCCCATTCATCTTGGTTCTGTAAGGAGAAGAATTATGGTGTGCAATCTTGAACTCACTACACAACTCTTTCATCATCTTGTTATTCAGATTAGATCCATTATCAGTAATGATCTTATCTGGCACACCATAACGGCATATGAGTTGATTCTTGATGAACTTCACAACCACCCGGTGAGTCACATTTGCATAGGATGCATCTTCAACCCACTTAGTGAAGTAGTCAATTGCTACGAGAATAAACCTGTGTCCGTTGGACGCTTTCGGCTCAATCGTGCCAATCATGTCAATTCCCCACATAGAGAAAGGCCATGGTGATGAAATCACATTCAGAAGTGTCGAAGGAATATGAATCTTATCCGCATAAATCTGACACTTATGGCATTTCTTCACATATTTGCAGCAGTCAGGCTCAATTGTCAGCCAATAGTAGCCTGCTCTCAACATCTTCCTAGCCATGTCATGTCCATTGGAATGAGTACCAAATGAACCCTCATGGACCTCAGTCATCAACAGGTTTGCTTCGTGTCTATCAACGCATCTGAGCAGAACCATGTCAAAATTTCTCTTATAAAGCACTTCGCCATTGAGGTAGAAACTACCTGACAATCTCCTCAAAGTCTTCCTATCTTTCACAGATGCCCCAGGCGGGTAAACCTGGTTCTGGAGGAAACACTTGATGTGATAATACCATGGCTTATCATCTTTTACTTCTTCAACTGCAAATACATGAGCTGGTCTATCCAAGCGCGTCATAGTGATATTGGGAACTTCATTCCAATACTTAACCACAATCATCGAAGCAAGCGTAGCAAGAGCATCTGCCATTCGATTATCATCTCGAGGAATATGATGGAAGTCAACCTCAGTAAAGAATGTTGAAATCCTCCTCGCATAATCTCTGTATGGAATAAGACCAGGCTGATTCGTTTCCCATTCACCCTTAATCTGATTGACAACGAGGGCCGAATCACCATAAACATCAAGATGCTTGATCCTAAGATCAATGCATTCTTCCAATCCCATAATACAGGCCTCATACTCAGCCATATTATTCGTGCATTTGAAAGTTAGCCTTGCTATAAAAGGAATATGTGTGCCCTGAGGAGTAATGATTACTGCCCCAATACCATTTCCGTACTGATTTACAGCGGCATCAAACACCATACTCCATCTGGAACCAGGCTCTGGCCCTTCATCGAGTGTAGGCTCATCACAATCTTTCATTTTCAAATACAGAATCTCCTCATTTGGGAAGTCATACTGAACTGGCTGATGATTTTCAATAGGCTGGTGTGCCAAGTGGTCAGCCAAGATACTACCTTTAATAGCTTTCTGAGCTCGATACTCAATATCATACTCAAATAACAACATCTGCCAACGGGCAATCCTCCCGGTTAAAGCAGGCTTCTCAAATATGTACTTGATTGGATCCATTCTGGATATCAACCAAGTTGTATGATTTATCATATACTCGCGTAAACGCTTAGCAGCCCAAGCCAAAGCACACCATGTTTTCTCAAGCATTGAGTATCGAGACTCACAATCAGTGAACTTCTTACTCAGGTAGTAAATAGCATACTCTTTCTTTCCTGATTCGTCTTGCTGACGAAGGACACAACCCATCGAGTCTTCAAGAACTGTCAGATACATGATCAAAGGTCTTCCTTCTACAGGCGGAGACAGAATTGGAGGTTCAGACAGATACTCTTTGATACTATCGAAAGCTTTCTGGAAATCCTCGGTCCAATCATGAGACTGATCTTTCCGGAGGAGCTTGAATATCGGTGCACATGTGGCAGTCATGTGGGATATGAATTTGGAAATATAATTCAAGCGGCCAAGAAAACCTCGGACTTGCTTCTCAGTTTTGGGCGCAGGCATCTCTTGTATTGCTTTGACCTTTGCAGGATCAACCTCAATACCTCTTTCGCTGATAGTAAAGCCCAATAACTTGCCAGAACGGACTCCAAATGTACACTTGTTAGGATTCAGACGAAGCTTGTACTTCCTCAAACGCTGAAAAAGCTTCACCAAGTGCTCTATATGTTCAACTTCCGTTCTTGACTTAGCAATCATATCATCAACATAGACCTCAATCTCCTTGTGCATCATATCATGGAACAAGGTAGTCATTGCTCGTTGATACCTGGCTCCGGCGTTCTTCAAATCGAAGGGCATCACTCGATAACAGAATGTTCCCCAAGGTGTGATGAATGTTGTCTTCTCCATATCCTCGGGTGCCATCTTAATCTGATTATATCCGGAAAATCCGTCCATAAATGAGAAGACATTGAATTTAGCTGTATTGTCTACCAACACATCGATATGTGGTAGAGGGAAATCATCTTTCAGACTAGCTTTATTCAAATCTCTATAATCCACACACATTCGGACTTTTCCATCTTTCTTAGGCACGGGCAATATATTGGCCACCCATTGAGGATATGTAGAAGTCACCAGAAACCCCGCATCAATTTGCTTCTGAACTTCCTCTTTGATCTTCACTGCCATACCAGGACGAGTTCTTCTGAGCTTCTGCTTCACAGGCACACACTCAGGCTTCAAGGGAAGGAAATGTTGCACAATATCTGTATCTAGACCTGGCATGTCTTCATACGACCAAGCAAAGATATCAATATATTCTCGTAGCAATTCGATCAACCCCTTCTTAACAGATTCTTCCAGGAGTGCCCCAATCTTCACTACTCGCACTCAGACCCCAAGTTGACTGTTTCCAGATTCTCAAGATGCGGCTGAATGATCTTCTTTTCATGCTCAAGTAGACTGGAGATCTCATCAGGAATCTCTTCAACGTCATCTTCCTCTGCCTCAAATACAGGGAACTCAAAATTGGGAGATGGCGTTGGATCATTATGTTCAATGGGTTTAGAAATCAACTTGCATAATGATTTTGGATATGAAAAGCTTTTAGAAATCAAACAAGGCAAATCATTATGCAGATGAAAATATTGGTTTTATTCTCTTTTTTAGGGTTTTATGTGATCACGAATTTCATGCAAAAAGCAAAAATGGAATATAATTGGAAAAACAAACATTTAACATGAATTTATTGAATGAAAATATCATTGTATTTATGTTGCCAACAATGTCATCACTTCTCCTTTTGGCATGGGAGAAGGGTTTTTAAACAAAATGATCATTACGCTGACTTATGGACAACTGTAGGAATATCCACAGCGACCCAATTGTTGCAGACCCCTCCAGGGATGACAAAATTGTCAGAATCCTCTGCATCCTCTTCCAAGACAGCAGCAGCTTCCTCGTCCTGACCGGTGTGGATGGAACCTCCACTCTTGAACAGCCCTTTCTCATTGAAGACCCCAGAAGAAAAGCCAATACCAGCCCGAGACTTATTGTCCTCCAGCTCAATCATTTTTCCTAAACCAGCAACTGCACCACACTCAATGGACAATTTCGCATCTCTATAGGAAGCAAATGAAGGAGTTCTCTTCTCAATAGGCTCAGCTATAGATAAAGCTTGGAAAGGAGTTCCAACTTCATCCTCAGTATCTATGTATGAGAAGGAAGACAAGTGGCTAACCAGGAGAGCCTTTTCTCCCCCTACCACTACCAATTTCTTATTCTTCACAAATTTCAGCTTCTGGTGTAGGGTGGATGTCACGGCACCAGCCTCGTGAATCCATGGTCTGCCTAGGAGATAGCTATACGATGGGTGAATATCCATAACCTGGAAGGTAATTTGGAAATCACTTGGTCCAATCTTGAATGGTAGATCAACTTCCCCAATCATAGTCTTACGCGACCCATCGAAAGCTTTCACAACAACCCCACTCTGCCTCATGGGAGGCCCTTGATAAGACAATCTTGAGAGAGTGGATTTTGGCAATACACTCAGGGATGACCCAGTGTCCACCAGCACATTGGACATGGCGTCGTCTTTGCAATTCATGGATATGTTTAAAGCCAAGTTGTGGTCTCTTCCCTCCTCAGGGAGATCAGAGTCACAGAAACTCAAATTGTTACAAGCAGTAATGTTTGCAACAATGCTGTCGAACTGTTCTATAGTGACATCATGATCTACATATGCCACATCCAAAACTTTCTGCAGAGCCTCTCTATGTGGTTCTGAATTCAGAAGTAATGATAACACGGATATTTTGGATGACGTTTGCAGAAGCTGGTCTACAACATTGTACTCACTCTTCTTGATGAGCTTCAGCATCTCATCACAGTCTTCATTCACATTGCCACTCGGGCCAACAGAAGTAGAAGCTTTTTGTACAAAGGAGGGTTTAACAACAGGTGCCGGATTCGGGGTGCTCACAGCATTCCCAATCGGGCGCTCAACAAAATCAGCAATAGCCTGAGGCTTCGGTGGCGCAGAAAACACACGATCACTGCGGGTCAGACCACTCACATCAGCAATATTCACAACAGAGGAGGATGGCAAAGTCACCTCTTTCCCATCTTCTACAACAATAGCATTGTATCGGAAGGGAATTGCTTTTTCAGAAGAATACGGTACTGGACCGGCAGGCTTGATGATCAAGGAAGGAGAAACCTTCTGCTTGCTACCATCGTACTTGATAATAACAGGCTCGGGGATCCGAAACACCGGGGAAATCACATTGACCTCAGGCTCATCTTCATCAACATTCCTATTCTGAAGGATCTCAATGACTCCTTCGTCCAGCATTTCCTGAAGATCTTTGCACACCTGGCGACAACCCAATCTGTTAACAGAGCAAATTCGACATCTGTCATGATCGTGTTCATAGTGACTGTACTCACACAGTAAACGATGCAACTCGACCAACGACTGTCGAATGTGACTGACATATTTGACTTTGTATTTGCCAGGGCAACCCTGGACCATGTTGACAGATTTCCCATGCTCGGGCAATGGGTTCTTCTTAACATTAGGACCTACGTCCTCAAAGCACAAAATGCCTCACCTCACAAGGTCTTGAACCTTGGTCTTCAACGGAAAACAATTCTCCACATCGTGGCCGGGAGCACCAGAGTGATAAACACAATGCAATCCAGGCTTATACCACCACTGAGGGTTAGCAGGTATAGCTGGCGGATCTCTCGGAGTAATAAACTTCCTCTTTATTAAAGAGGGATACAGTTCTGCGTATGTCATCGGAATCGGATCGAAAGTGATCTTCTTCCTCTCATAACTCGTGCTGGTTTGATTACTATTGCGAGAGTGATAGGCCTGCTGTTGAGGACGGTGTTGTTGTTGTTGATACTGCTGAGATGATTGTTGATTGTTATTGTGCTGCTGATACTGTTGATTATCCCTGAAAACAGGTGCTATATGAGCCACCTGGTGCTGATTACCGGTTGGACGCACAGTCTTCCTCCTCACAGAGGGTCTTCTAGGTTTCACATGGGAGGTCACAACATGTGCCTCTCCATCTTTCTTCTTCGCAAACGCCCCATATCATTTGGCAGAAGAGCCTTCTTCTTTGGTTAGCCGTCCTTCTCTAACCCCTTCTTCTAGATGCATCCCCATGTTCACCATCTCGGTGAAGTCAGAAGGAGCGCTAGCAATCATCCGCTCATAATAGAATGAACTCAAGGTCTTCAAAAAGATCTTGGTCATTTCTTTCTCTTCTAGCGGAGGCACAATCTGAGCTGCCAACTCTCGCCACCTTTGGGCATACTCTTTGAACGTTTCTTTGTCCTTCTGGGACATGACCCTTAGCTGATCTCTATCGGGAGCCATATCCACATTATACTTGTACTGCTTGACGAAGGCCTCGCCAAGGTCATTAAAGGAACAGATGTTCGCACTGTCAAGCCCCATATACCAACATAGAGCTGCACCGGACAAACTGTCCTGAAAGTAGTGGATTAGCAACTGGTCGTTATCGGTCTGAGTAGACATCTTCCTGGCATACATGAGCAGGTGGCTGAGAGGACAAGTATTCCCTTTGTATTTTTCAAAGTCAGGGACCTTGAATTTCACCGGAATCTTCACATTGGGAACTAAGCAGAGTTCAGCAGCAGACTTGCCAAACAGATCCTTTCCTCTAAGAGTCTTCAATTCATTGCGCAAATCAAGAAATTGGTCATTCATAACATCCATCTTCTCATGAACATCTGGGCCCTCAGACGGCTCAGAATGATAGATGGTGTCGTCTACCCTGGGCACGGTATGCACGACAGGAGGAGGAACAACAAGCACCGGGCTAGATATCGGCATAGAAGCAAAAGTTGGAGCAGGGCCCTCAGGCATAAAGCTGGGAGGCATCCCCCACGGAAACCCGGTTGGCATGGCTGTCGGCACAAAATGTGCACTGGCTGCAGACACAGTTGAGGAAACAATCTCATAGATGACTGTTCTCTGGGGATGAGTTGAAGGTTTGGAGAAGACTGGCTCTGGGCAGCCAAGAACGATTCCATCAAAGCACTCAGTCTGGCGACTTCCTCCTTGAGTTCACGGTTCTCTTGCTCTAGATGATCCATCAATCTGGAAAAGTTGGCTCTAGTGTAGTACCGGTGAGTCAGCTTGTCTTCAAAATAAATGAAGAGCACAGAGTTAGACCACAAGACCAGAAGCTGGGAACAACACCTGCTTATGCAAATGATGCATGCAATGCTTGTGCAGATGATTTGTTTTTATTTCAGAGGAACTTTTGGGTTTTATTTGCAAATTTTGAAAATATTAGGCATTTTATCGCTAATGGAAATATCTCATTAAATACATCAGGGAAAAGAAGTACAACATTGTCAATCATATACAAGAGAAAAGGGAAATAATCATCCTATGGATCCCTAGAAGCTCAGGACACAGGAAGATAAGCTGCACGAAGCCTCTTCACTTCTCTCTCATAAGCTGCCTCCATATCTGCCTTCTCTTTGGCGAGCCAATCATACCTCCTTTTCCAAAACTTGGAAGACTGAGGAAGTAGAGAAGTCCATGCATCATCAGGATCATCAATAACCTGATGCTCGAGAAACTCTATCAGAGCGTCCTTCTCCTTAATCTGCTGAAGCAACTCTTCCCTTTCACGGATCCAGGCACGTGATAGGTCTTCGTCTCTCAACTCCTCTACTCCTTGGTTAGGGAGGGTTGAAGGCCCAGCCACAACCAAAGGTGTAGGTCTCGGATACTCGTAAGGCATGAGATATTCAGATGCTCTCTTCCTTACCCAAGCAGTGTAAGGCTCTTAAGCAATGCAATTCTTAGGACCCAACTCATTCCTTCCTTTCTTGTGAACCTTGCGCCAAGCGCGAACCATTCTGCCCTTCAAGCCTTAGGAATCTTTACCCTCCTGAAAGAACACACCCTCTAACAGAATGTTATTAGGTTTATCCTTTAGGGGGAACCCAAGCTGACGACGTGCCAACACAGGGTTGTAGTTAATCCCATTACATGTACCAAGAAGAGGTACATTGGAGAATTCACCACAAGAATCAATAATCTGCACACCATCATATACACGGTTATACCAAGAGATATCATCATTAGTGAGAGACATAAGTCTCGTGGACCACCGTAGACATCCCTTGTTCTCCTTGAAGGCGACCGTCTGAGGTAAGTGAGAAATAAACCACTTATACAACAGAGGCAAACAGCACACAATAGCGCCACCACCCTTTGCATTCCTCAGATGCAAAGAGAAATAGGTATCACCCAACAGAGTCGGAACGGGATTAAGAGCGGAGAAGATCCTAATAGCATTCACATCCACAAACTTGTCGATGTTGGGGAACAATACTAACCCATAGATGAGAAGTACAAATATGGCCTCAAAGGCATCCTCACTCATGGCCTTCTCATAAACAGTAGCTTGAGCAATGAGGAACTCAGAAGGGAGACCTTGAATTCCACCTTTGGTAGTCATATGAGCACTAATCAGAGGTTCATCTATGTGCAACATGTCAGCTATCTCTCGAGAAGTAGGAATACTCTCCAAGCCACTGAACAACAACTGATCCAGAATAGGTATACCCACGAGATAAGCGTACTCCTCAAGGGTAGGCAACAGCTGAAAGTCCGGAAATGAGAAGCAACGGTACAGAGGATCATAAAACTGCACCAACACGCTCATCAGCCCTTCATCCACCTGAGTAGTCAGAAGAGGAAGAAACTTCCCAAAACAAGCCTTGAAACCCAAGGGATCTAGTACATAGGATGTCAGATTCCTTAACTCTTTCAAATCTGGCTGCCTGAAGCTGTACTTCTTTGTATTCCTTCTTTGTCTTTCCATGTCTAAATTTTTTGCAAATAAACCCCTTAAGTTCCTTGAAAATTTTCTTTTTTATCTGATGATATGGATGCAAATGAGTGCATGAATGCAACAATCACACTCAAGGATCACGCAAAGCACACCAAACAAAGGTCATGGGATGGATCGTATTATCCTTAATATCAATCATCCATTTTGGTGGATTATGGTTTACACCTTATCAACACCCAAGTTCCATTGATATTAAGGATACATGAACGGATCAACCATGAATCAAGGGTTTGTTGCGAGTCACGAGCATGGAGTCTCGGTTAAGAACCACCCAAAGGGAGTGTACTAGGGTTTAAACCTGCCAAACATGTTCTACAAGAGGTTCCCATAGTCATCATCCCATCTTTCGAATATTATCGGAGAAACGACTACTCGTATTCCAACAATATCCTCAAGAGAGACTCTTATGAGTGTAGTATCGCATAACAATCGCATCAAATCTTACATTTGAACGACTTCCGCACTACATCCTAAAAATAGGCCAAGACGGGTTTGGTAAACTAAGGTCCTTGGCTTCTAAGGTCTATATTGGAAAGAGTAATGTCTAACCACAACTTACTTGTGTGACATTATTGATCCCAACATGACCTCCACCAAGTGAATGGACTCGCAAGTCAACTTGCTAAGGAATAACTCCACACAAGTCGATGAGACTATGCCATTCTCCTATCCTAGGTGCACTCGAGTTCGGGTATAGAACTCATCTCACAAAGATCACCAAGCACACAAGCAATTGATATATCAAGCAATTCAATCATTACAAACAATACAGTAATTCCAAATTGCACAAAAATATGTCACAAACAAATATAATACAACAAGTGTGAAAAGTTGGCAAAACCCACTAGGAATTTTCATCCCCAGCAGAGTCGCCACTTTTCTGTAGCGGTGTATTCGTTACCATTGGAGATATTGACTAAATCCAAGGTAAATCATACAAAAGTCAAGTCGCCACCACACTTCTATTTATCCAAAGGAAAGGTTAGAAAGCGAACAAAAACCTAAAAGTTTTACAAACAAAACTAGTAAAAGAGACAGAGATCTGGGTAAGGGGGTTGGTTATGTAATGGGAAGGTGTTAGGCACCCAAAACATCCTAGGTACTCCTAGGGAGCCCTTTTCACGCTTGTTGCAAAAGGTTATTGTTTTTGTGAAATTTTATTTGTGCAAACATGATTGAAGAGATGAGAAAAGAATATACAAGTTTATTTACGTTTTGTGTTTGGATGGATGAACCCATTGCCTATGTACCCTCTTATAAAAAGATTAGGATCAAAACCTCGTAATTCGGGTAAAAAAATTTAAAACAAATGAGTGGATTGATTGGTCCAAAAGCCTTAAGGTCTTTTGTTATCAAAGGGAGAAAACTCAACCTGAAAAAACCACAAGTCCACCATGTGAGGATAACTTCAACATGCTAGTGAGGGGTTAACCCTATAATAAGCATGGAAGACTTATTGTCCATCACTAAGGACATAGGTGAGTATTACATCTACCACAAAGATAACTGAAACCTAATAGCTAAAGGTTATGAAAAATTTGATTAAGCAGTGGACATTGGAACCACAAAAGAAACATTTGGAATGGGTTATATTTACCAATTAGAAGTATGTATAAAATGGTCAAAGTTGACTTAAAGATTCAATTCAAAATGAGTATTATGAAAAGAAAGTTTGAAAATCAAAAGCATGAGGCTTAGGTTTCTAATGTTGAAAACAAGTCAAATGTTTGCACAAAAGGGTTTTTGGTTTGGGTTAAGATGGAGAAATGAAGGAAACAAAAGGGGTAATGGATATGGAATAAAAACACACTAGGAGTTCCTCTCTTGAGATCATATAGATGATCCAAGTAAGTTCCCATCCTTTGGAATAAGCAAACACAAGGCAAATGCAATCACACTAGTCTCATAAGAGATCCTCAAGGAAAGGAAACAGAATGCCAGTATATGGACTTACACCCGACTCCTAACAATAAAACGGAAACAGAATGCCAATACATGGACTTATATCCGACTCCTAACAACAAAACGGAAACAGAATGCCAATACATGGACTTATATCCGACTCCTAACAACAATACGGAAACAGAATGTCAATACATGGACTTATATCCGACTCCTAACAACAAAACGGAAACAGAATGCCAATACATGGACTTATATCCGACTCCTAACAATAAAACGGAAACAGAATGCCAATACATGGACTTATATCCGACTCCTAACAACAAACAAACATCAAAAGCAAACACATCAAAAGCAAACAAGCAAACAATCATCACACGCTATATACATACAAGAGGCTCAAACAAAGGGTGGGATTTAGTCAAGAGGGGTCATATCAACCTCGACAAATAAGCCAAACTGAAATGGGTAATCTGTAGCTCTTAACCACTAACATTGAGAGTTAGGGTGAAGCTGATTAAAATGGAAATGAGGATGAGACCTCATGCTCTTAACCCTGGCCTGGGTGAGCTCATGACAAAGAAAGCGTGGGGATCCAGAAAGTGGGATCCTATTCCACTTGACAGAAATTGGACAAAGATCTTGGGTGTATGTTCAGAAGCATCAGCACATAGTGCGAGCATAATGAACGACTCACTGAATAACGGGGGATTGGCTACTAATCCCTTTTATCCGTCAATTGCCTCAACTATTGGAGGTCTTATCAAGTATCACATGCCTCATTTGGAGGTCTTTGGCACAATCTGTAAACAAACACAAACAGAGCCTCTGAAGGAGGACTTGCCAGCAAAATGCCTGCCAAAAAGTGACAGGACTTCCAGACTACATGGAGTAAGAAGATAACTATCTAAGTGGTGTATCAACCACAATCCAAAGCTCAGGCAAGAGCTAAAAGCAAGCAACTAATGTACCTATACAAAAGCTAACCAGTTAGTACTTCAGACATAAAATCAGAAAACAAACAGTGAAACCATCCAACTTGTACACAACTCAATAAACAATGCTCAAGCACTCATGAACTCAAGAGCTCAATTAGAACCTACAAAACAAACATATGTTAGTACTCAAATCATTTGCATCTCACAAAGTGAGAACAAATCAACCATCAATGCTAAATGTCCAAACCTGAAACACAAAGCACAATTAGTTTATGCACAAAACACTAGTACAAAGACTAAGTTCAAAACCAAATCAAATTATCAAAACAGAACTCAATCTTCCACATAATTCACATTCAAACATGTCACAAAATGTCCTCAAAAGGACCAGCTTCAATTCAAAAATTAAAGGCCTCAAATGGCTCATGCTATGCAAACACCAACAAATGAGCACAAAATGGACATCCAAATTAGAAAATCGAAATCAAAACAGAAATGCATGCAAAGGCTTTGAAATTTTTTATATGAGTTTCTTATGTCATGAATAAACAATGTGCAAAATATCAAATCCAGAAGAGTTCAAATGATAGATGAACAAAAATGCACAAATGCAATGCCAAAAATGTGACACAAATTGTCACATACATCTTCATGTGTCAAAAACAATGATAGCATATGAAAAAAATTCAAACCGGTGCTCAAAAATTCACATTATGTATGAAGATCAAGCATGCAAAAAATGAGATCAATTGGATCAAAGATGAAGATTTCACAAAGCATTGAATGCAACATATCAAAATAGCAAGGCATGGATCAAAAAAATTCACACATTAAAAACCAGACATCAACAAATCATGAAAATAATACTAAAAAAAACTAGACATCAAAACAAATCTATGAAAAAAAATTGGAGTCAATTTGGATCATTCTTCTATTTTTTATGAATTTTTTAATATAAGTGGAATAACATGGAAATAAAGAGGGAAATAAAACAATTTGAATAAACTCAGAAATAATCAGGACCATTGGATAAGGCGCGCACAAAGCAATCAACGGATCACATTTAAACCTCAAAACGCACAGCTTCATTTAACACAGTCACCACACACATCAGCAGTCAAGGCACACGCATGGCAAGTCAAAAGCATGACATCCAATCAAATAGACACGCAAGGCACAATCAGCATCCAGCAAGGCAAACACATGGACTAAATGAAATGATGTGTTTCATTAAATGATTCATCAGGCACACATCATCAGTCAAACATAACGTGGCAAGGTCAAAGCAATTAGGACCAATGGATCATACACGCAGGGCACACAGTCAGCAGCCACATCACCTAAACCCTAAAATGAACCAGACGCCGGAGCTGTAGCTCCGGTCGTCTTCTCCGGCCATCTCCGACGGAGTTCAACTTGAAATTTTCAAAAAATCAACAAATGATACATCAATCGAACCGCTCTCTCACAAGGAATCCAAATATCATAATTATTTCAACTAATTCTTCCTAACTTTTCCAGATCGAGCAAAAACATATTTGAGATCAAAACTTTTATTCAACCATACATGCTCAATTCTCAACTATTTTCGATTCTAATTATATCTACATGCTCCAGGCAATGAGATCTACACAACTATAACAAGAAAACAATAAAAGGAGAGGATCGATTTTTCACTTACTTGAAATGCAGTTCTCTATTCACGCGTGTTCAAGCTCTCAAAAGCTCCAGTATTACTCCAATATCCTTGACTTGAAGCTTTGTGCAAGAATCAACAGCTGAAAACACTTGGATCTAGCTCAATTTCCAAAATTCGTTTCCATGAAGATGCACTTGAACAGCTCGAATATGGACTGAATTGCTTCAATTGGATGATGAATCTTGCTCAGAATTGCACCAGGATCATGAATCTACAAGAATTATTGGTGTTTGTGTGAGAAAAATCAAGAATCGAAGAGAGAGAAAAATGGAGGGAACTTGAAAATTTGAGATCTGAAATTCTGTTATCGAGGTTATGGATTAGGGTTTGGCTTTTATATGACCTGTTAATCACACTGAAAACCAATTAAGGCCTTGGCTAAACATGATTAGGGGAAATATGGAGTGAATTGCAAAAATTGAAAAATGAACCAACATGGCCATGCAACACGTGAGAATCCCATGCAATGACTTGAAAATCACTCAAAATCATCCAATGGTCATGATGGAATGGTTGTTTTGCTTGTATCATAAGCCAATTTTGAATTATGGAAATTCCCTCCAAAATGAACACATGTGAAATAATGGGCATACAGGCCTCTCTCATGCATGGCAAGGCTTGTTTTGAGAAGTATTGGTCATGAGGAGTATCTTGCAAAAAGAATGGACCAAATTGGAGCTTTGTATCAAAAGTTAGGCCATTTTGAATTTCCATGCACACCTTGTGATCATTTGGCTATAACTTCTCAACCAATCATCATATGAACATGAAATAGGACGTTTTGGAAAGGGGAGACAAAGATCTACAACTTTCATGTTCACCAAAAATCCATTTGAAGCTTCTTTGATGTTGACAAGTTAAGTTGAAAGTGAACCAAAAACATGCCAAATTTGGAAACTTTGAATTACAGGTCATATTCCATTTTTAGTAACTTTTTCCATGACCTTTGAATCTTCAAGATGAATGATTAGAATGATGAATAGGCCTCATTTGAACATGATTGAGGTGTCTCAACTCATTTCCCCACCTCAAAGCCCTCAGTTGACTGCACAGTTGACTTTTTGGTTCTCAGATGACCTTGAAATGCTCTGATGAACTTGAGCCTTTACCATTTGATGAAATAGCTCCAAAATGGAACCCTAGCTCATGTAAGCTCAATATAATGATCATGTGGTCCTCATCTCAAGAAAAATACCTCATCTCTTTGCATAAAGGATCTTCTTGAAGCTCTTGACCTGGTGATTATTTGAACTGTAACAAAAGTGTAAATGACATATTTTTGTGCTTTTGGTTAGTGAATAAAACAAGAAAAGAAATGATATACAATTCAAGCATACCTGGTGATCTCAAACCACTCACAAGGAGGTCCCACCCAAAGGGAAAGGAAGCCAAGATGCTCAAATGATCCTTGAGGCTATGCAATGCAATGCTATGATGCCATGAGGGATCTTAGGGACAAAATTGGGGTCTTACAAAATGCAGTCTGAATTTGAAATGTGCCTTGTTGGAGAGCTGGCCTATTTTCTTAGGCTACAAGTCAAGCAGATGGAAGATTCTATCTTTCTATCTCAAAGCAAATATGCCAAAAACATTGTTAAGAAGTTTGTTATGGAGAATGCAAGTCATAAATGTAAGAACAAAATTTTTTTTACAATAGAATTCCAAGATTTTGATGATAACAAAGGATGAAACCAAAAATGGCACCCTAACAAAAAATTTCTAAGTGTGCAGGACTCTAAACAGCAACGAAGGACTCTGATCATTTCATCAGATACAAACACTGATCAGATTCAAAGTGCTAGAAGATCAGACGCCGCTAAGGAAGAAGTGCCCCCAAGAAGTTCTGAATCTGAGCAAAGCAAGACAATAAAAAGAACCAGAATCGCTAACATTTACTGGTCTTAGTCATGATGATCTAGAAGACTAGTACTCTGAGAAGCTCTGATGAATTCAGACATGATCTCCTTCTGAAGAATGACTCCGATACAACAAGACTCTGATGAAGATTCACCAAGTCCAGAAAGAGTAACGGAAAGAATTTCTCAATATGGAAAGGAAGTATTTTAAGAAAGAAGTTATTCAGGGAGACAAAATGGTTTTAGCAAGAAACACAGAAGTAATGACATTGAATGCTCATCAAAGACCAAGATTCTGTCATCACTCCAACGGTCCTTCTAACTACTATATAAAGGACAATCTACCTCATTGAGAGACACAACAACAACGCACAGAAGAAGTCATTCATATTCTCTCTCAATTTTTCAGGAGTTGCTGCTCATACGTGAAAACTCTTGCTCCAATACTTTGCTGTAATACTTGCTTACTCTTAGAAGCACTTTCTATTACAAATCTATTTTGCTAAATAGTTTTTGTTCCTCAAGTGACTCTGCGTAGTCTGTATACTTGAGAGGTCATGTTGGGATCAATAATGTCACACAAGTAGTTGTGGGTAGACATTACTCTTTCCAATATAGACCTTAGAAGCCAAGGACCTTAGTTTACCAAGCCCATCTTGGCCTATTCTTATGATGTAGTGCAAAAGTCATTCAAGTGTAAGATTTGATACGATTGTTACATGATACTACACTCATAAGAGTCTCTCTTGAGAATATTTTTGGAATACGAGTAGTCGTTTATCCGATAATATCCGAAAGATGGGATGATGACTATGGGAACCTCTTGTAGAACATGTTTGGTAGGTTAAACCCTAGTACACTCCCTTTGGGTGGTTCTTAACTGAGACTCCATGCTCGTGACTTGCAACAAACCCTTGATTCGTGGTTGATCCGTTCTTGTGTATCCTTAATATCAATGGAACTTGGGTGTTGATAAGGTGTAGACCATAATCCACCAAAATGGATGATTGATATTAAGGATGACTTGATCCATCCCATGACCTTTGTTTGGTGTGCTTTGCTTGATCCTTGAGTGTGATTGTTGCATCCATGTATTCATGCATTCATACACATCCATATCATCAACAATAAGAAACTTTTTAAGGAACTTAAGAGGTCTATTTGCAAATTTTCAGACATGGAAAGACAAAGGAGGAACGCAAAGAAGTATAGTTTCAGACAACCCGACTTGAAAGAGTTAAGGACTTTGACATCCTATGTACTAGATCCCTTGGGTTTCAAGGTTCGTTTTGGGATGCTTCTTTCTCTTCTGACTACTCAAGTGGACGAAGGAATGATGAGTGTATTGGTGTAGTTTTATGATCCCTTGTACCGTTGCTTCACATTTCCGGATTTCCAGCTTTTGCCTACGCTTGAGGAGTATGCCTACCTTGTGGGCATACCTATTCTAGACCAGTTGTCGTTGAGTGGCTTAGAGAGTGTTCCTACTTCTCAGGAGATAGCTGACATGTTGCATATAGATGAATCTCTGGTTGTGCACATATGACTACCAAAGGTGGAATTCAAGGTCTCCCTTCTGAGTTCCTCATTACTCAAGCTACCATGTATGGGAAGGCCATGAGTGAGGACGCCTTTGAGGCCATATTTGTACTTCTCATCTATGGGCTAGTGTTGTTCCCCAACATCGACAAGTTTGTGGATGTGAACGCTATTAGGATTTTCTCTACTCTTAATCCCGTTCCGACTCTGTTGGGTGACACTTACTTCTCTTTGCATATGAGGAATGCGAAGGGTGGTGGTGCCATTGTGTGTTGTTTTCCTCTGTTGTACAAGTGGTTTATTTCTCACTTGCCCGCAGACGGTCGCCTTCAAGGAAAATAAAGGATGTCTACGGTGGTCCACGAGACTTATGTCTCTCACTAATGATGATATCTTTTGGTACAACCGTGTGTATGATGGTGTGCAGATTATTGACTCTTGTGGTGAATTCTCCAATGTGCCTCTTCTTGGTACATGAGGTGGGATTAACTACAACCCTATTTTGGCACGTCGTCAACTTGGGTTCCCCCTAAAGGATAAACCCAATAACATTTTGTTAGAGGGTGTGTTCTTTCAGGAGGGTAAAGATCCCCAAGGCCTGAAAAGCAGGATGGCCCGCGCTTGGCGCAAGATCCATAGGAAAGGAAGGAAGGAGCTGGGACCGAAGAATTGTATTGCTTTGGAACCTTATACTTCTTGGGTTAGGAGGAGAGCTGCTGAATCCCTCATGCCTTACGAGTATCCGAGACCTACACCTTTGGTTGTGTTTGGGCCTTCAACCCTCCCTGACCAAGGAGTAGAGGAGTTGAGAGACGAAGACCGTTCACGTGCTTGGATCCGTGAACGAGAGGAGTTGCTTCAGCAGATTAAAGAGAAGGATGCTCTGATAGAATTCCTCGAACATCAGGTTATTGATGATCCTAATGATGTGTGGACTTCTCTACTCCCTCAGTCTTCCAGGTTTTGGAAGAGGAAGTACGATCGACTTGCCAAAGAGAAGGCAGATATGGAGGCAGCCTACGAGGAGGAGGTGAAGAGGCTTCGTGCATCTTATCTTCCTGTGTCCAGAGCTTTAGAAGATTGTTTCTAGGGATCCATAGGATGATCATTTTCCTTCTCTCTTGTATTTGGTTACCAATGTTGTACTTCTTTGATGTAAAGACATTTCCCATATATTATTGATATTGTATTTCCATATGTGACAACTGTTCAATATTTCCAACGTTTGCAAATAGAACTCTAAAGTTCCTTTATACAAAAACAAACCATAAGCACAAGCATTGCATGCATCATGTGCATAAGCAGGTTTTGCTCCAGGCTTCTTGTCCTATGGTCTAACTTTGTGTTCATTTATTTTGAAGACAAGCTGACTCACTGGTACTACACCAGAGCCAACTCTTCGAAACTGATGGATCATTTGGAACAAGAGAACCGCGAGATGAAGGAAGAGGTAGCCAGATTGACTTCCCTGATGGAGTCATTCATGGTTGCCCAGAGCCAGTCTTCCCCAACACCCTCAACTCCTCCCCAGAAGACGGTTATTTCTGAGGTCGTGACTTCTACTGTGCCTGCTGCAACAACCCACTTTGCGCCATCTATGCCGGCCGGGTTCCCGTGGGGAATGCCTGCCAATTTCATGCCAGAGGGTTTCGCCCCTACTCTTGCTTCTTTGCCGGCATCTAGCCCGGTCCTTTTAGTGCCACCTCCCGTTGTGCACACATTACCAAGAGTTGAAGATACCATCTACCATTCTGAACCATCTGAAGGTCCAGATGTTTATGAGAATATGGATGACATGAAAGACCAATTCCTTGAGCTTCGCAAGGAACTGAAAACTCTGAGGGGGAATGATCTCTTTGGTAAAAGCGTTGTTGAGTTGTGCCTTGTTCCCAACGTGAAAATCCCTATTAAATTCAAAGTACATGACTTTGAGAAGTATAAGGGAAAGACATGCCCTCTCAGTCATCTTGTGATGTATGCTCGCAAGATGTCGACGCAAACTGATAATGACCAATTGCTCATCCACTATTTCCAGGACAGTCTGTCCGGTGCCGCTCTCCGGTGGTACATGGGTCTGGAAAGTTCGAACATCCTCTCTTTCAACGATCTTGGCGAGGCCTTCGTCAAGCAATATAAATATAATGTGGATATGGCTCCTGATAGGGACCAGCTGAGGGCAATGTCCCAGAAAGAGAAAGAGACCTTCAAAGAATACGCCTAGAGGTGGCGCGAGTTAGCAACTTAGATAGTACCACCCCTTGAGGAGAAAGAGATGACCAAGATCTTTTTGAAGACCTTGAGTTCATTCTACTATGAGAAAATGATAGCCAGTGCTCCCTCAGACTTCACCGAGATGGTGAATATGAGAATGAGATTGGAAGAGGGGGTCCGTGAAGGACGTTTAACTCGAGATGAAGGCTCTTCAGCAAAGAGATATGGAAGCTTTGCAAATAAGAAGGAGGGAGAGGCACATGTTGTGTCTTCCCATGTCAAGAGGAGACCCTCTGTGAAGAGGAAGATTGCCCGCCCCAATAACAACCAGCATCAGGTGGCTCACATAGCACCTGTTTTCATAGAAGCCCAACAATATCAACAATAACAATCTCAGCATTATCAGTAACAACAGTAGCGTCCACAACAACAGGCCTACAAACCTTGCAATGACAACAATACCAGCACCAGCTACGAGAGGAAGAGGGTCACCTTTGATCCAACTCCGATGACTTACGCTGAACTCTATCCATCTTTGATTGATAGAAAGTTAATCACTCCACGAGACCCTCCCTCCGTACCTGCTAACCCCCAGTGGTGGTACAAGCCTGAGCTTCACTGCGTATATCATTCCGGTGCTCCCGGACATGACGTGGAGAATTGTTATCCCTTGAAGACCAAGGTGCAAGACCTTGTGAGAAGCGGGATTTTATTTTTCGAGTGAAGAAGACCTTGTGAAGAAGAACCCATTTCCCGAGCATGGGCAATCTGTCAATATGGTCCAGGGCTGTCCTGGCAAGTATAAAGTCAAATACGTCAGTCATATTCGACAATCGGTGGTTGAGATGCATCATTTGCTGTGTGACTATAGCCATTATGAGCATGACCATGATAGATGTCGAGTCTGTTCTGCCAATCAGAGAGGTTGTCGCCAGGTGCGCAAGGATGTTCAGGAAATGCTAGATGAGGGAGTCATTGATATCCTTCAAAACAGAAATGTTGACGAAGACGCTGTTGAAGTCAACGTAATTTCTCCGGTATTCCGGATACCTGAGCCTGTCGTCATCAAGTATGATGGTAGCAAGCAGAAGGTTTCTCCTGCTTTAACTATTAAGCCGGCCGGTCCTATACCGTACTCTTCCGAGAAGGCAGTTCCCTATCGCTATAATACTGTAGCATTGGAGAATGGGAAAGAGGTACCCCTGCCCTCTTCATTTGTTGTTAATATTGCTGACGTTAGTGGCTTGACCCGTAGTGGTCGTGTTTTCTCGGCTCCGCCAAAACCGCAAGTTGACGCTCGAAGGAATGACAATGCTGATTATGCTGAAAGCCCGATTGGGAATGCTGTGAACGCTCTGAATCCGGCACGTGTTGCTAAACTGACCCCTACATTGAGAACTCCTGCTTCTGCTGGCCTGAGTGGCAATGCGAAAGAAGACTATGATGAGATGTTGAAGCTCATCAAGAGAAGTTAGTACAACGTAGTTGATCAGCTTCTACAAACGCCATCCAAAATCTCTATTTTATCATTGCTGATGAATTCAGAACCACATCGAGAAGCTCTACAGAAGGTGTTGGATATGGCGTACGTAGATCACGACGTCACGATAGAGCAATTTGACAGTATTGTTGCAAACATCACCGCTTGTAACAATTTGAGTTTTTGTGACGCTGATCTCCCCGATGAGGGAAGAGACCACAACTTCGCATTACACATATCCATGAGCTGCAAGGATGATGCCATGTCCAATGCGCTGGTGGACACTGGGTCATCATTGAATGTATTGCCAAAGACCACTCTTACGAAGTTGTCATATCAGGGGCCTCCCATGAGGCAGATGTCGAGTCTGATCTCCCAGTCAAAATTGGACCAAGTGATTTCTAGATTACCTTCCAGGTTATGGACATTCATCCATCGTATAGTTGTCTCCTACGCAGACCATGGATTCACGAGGCTGGCGCCGTGACATCCACCCTACACCAGAAATTGAAATTTGTAAAGAATAAGAAGCTGATAGTGGTAGGGGGAGAAAAGGCTCTCCTGGTTAGCCATTTGTCTTCCTTCTCTTATATAGATGCTGAGGATGAAGTTGGAACTCCTTTCCAAGCTTTATCTATTGTAGAACCTATTAAGAAGGGAACTCTTTCATTTGCTTCCTATAGAGATGCAAATTTGGCCATTGAGCATGGTGCAACTGTTGGCTTGGGGCAAATGATTGAGTTAGAAGACAATAAGTCCCGGGCTGGCATAGGCTATTCTTCTGGGGTCTTCAACGAGCAAGGGTTGTTCAAGAGTGGAGGTTTCATCCACACCGGTCAGGATGAAGAGGTTGCTGCCATCCTGGAAGAAGATGAAGAGGATTCTGGCAATTTCATTATCCCTGGAGGGATCTATAATAATTGGGTCACTGTTGATATTCCGACAGTTATCCATAAGTCAAAGTAATGTTCATTGTATTTAAAAACCCTTCTCCCATGCCAAAAGGAGAAGTGATGACATTGTTGGCGCATAAGTACAATGATATTTTCATTCAATAAACTCATGTTAAAAATTTGTTTTTTCAATTATTTTCCCTTTTCGCTTTTGCATGAAATTGGTGATCACATAAAACCCTAAATAAGAATAAAATCAATCTTTTCATATGCATGATGATTTGGTTTGTTTGAATTCTAAAATCTCTTCTATATCCAAAATCATTATGCAGGATGATCAAACCCATTGAACATAATGATCCAACACCATCTCCCAACTTTGAATTCCCTGTATTTGAGGCGGAAGAAGATGATGTTGAAGAGATTCCTGACGAGATTACCCGTCTACTTGAGCATGAAGAGAAGATCATTCAGGCGCATCTTGAGAATCTGGAAACAATCAACTTGGGGTCTGAAGATTGTGTGCGAGAAGTAAAGATTTAGGCACTTCTGGAAGAATCTGTTAAGAAGGGGTTGATTGAGCTGCTACGAGAGTATGTCGATGTCTTTGTCTGGTCATATGAAGACATGCCTGGTCTAGATACATATATTGTGCAACATTTCCTGCCTTTGAAGCCTGAGTGCGTGCCTGTAAAGCAGAAGCTCAGAAGAACTCATCCCGATATGGCAGTAAAAATCAAGGAAGAAGTTCAGAAGCAAATTGATGCGAGGTTTCTGGTGACTTCTACGTATCCTCAATGGGTGGCCAATATTGTGCCCGTACCTAAGAAAGATGGAAAAGTCTGAATGTGTGTGGACTATAGAGACTTGAACAAAGCTAGTCCGAAAGATAATTTCCCTCTACCACATATTGATATGTTGGTAGATAATACAGCTAAATTCAATGTCTTCTCATTTATGGATGGATTTTCCGGATATAATCAGATCAAAATGGCACCCGAGGATATGGAGAAGACAACATTCATCACACCTTGGGGAACATTCTGTTATCGAGTGATGCCCTTCGGTTTGAAGAACGCTGGAGCCACGTATCAACGAGCTATGACCACATTGTTTCATGATATGATGCATAAGGAGATCAAGGTATATGTTGATGACATGATTGCGAAGTCAAGAATGGAAGTTGAGCATGTAGAGCACTTGTTGAAACTTTTTCAGCGTTTGAGGAAGTATAAGCTTCGTCTGAATCCTAACAAGTGTACATTTGGAGTCCGTTCCGGCAAGTTATTGGGCTTTATCGTTAGTGAAAGAGGTATTAAGGTTGATCCTGCAAAGGTCAAAGCAATACAAGAGATGCCTGCGCCCAAAACTGAGAAGCAAGTCCGAGGTTTTCTTGGCCGCTTGAATTATATTTCCAGGTTCATATCCCACATGACTGCCACATGTGCACCAACATTCAAGCTCTTCCGGAAAGATCAATCTCATGATTGGACCAAGGATTGCCAAAAAGCTTTTGATAGCATAAAAGAGTATTTGTCTGAACCTCCGATTTTGTCTCCGCCTGTGGAAGGAAGACCATTGATTATGTATTTGACAGTTCTTGAAGACTCAATGGGTTGTGTCCTTGGTCAGCAAGATGAATCTGGGAAGAAAGAATATGACATCTACTACCTAAGTAAGAAATTTACTGATTGTGAGTCTCGATACTCAATGCTTGAGAAGACATAATGTGCTTTGGCTTGGGCTACTAAGCGCTTACGCCAGTATATGTTGAATCATATGACTTGGTTGATATCTAAAATGGACCCAATCAAGTATATCTTTGAGAAGCCAGCTTTAACTGGGAGGATTGCCCGTTGGCAGATGTTGTTATCTGAGTATGATATTGAGTATCGAGCTCATAAAGCAATTAAAGGAAGTATCTTGGCTGACCACTTGGCATATCAACCGATCAAGGATTATCAGTCAGTTCAGTATGACTTCCCAGATGAGGAGATTCTGTATTTGAAAATGAAAGATTGCGAGGAGCCTATGCTCGATGAAGGGCCAGAACCTGGTTCCAAATGGAGTATGGTGTTTGATGGCGCTGTAAATCAATATGGAAATGGTATTGGGGCAGTGATTATTACTTCTCAGGGCACACATTTTACGTTCACATCAAGGCTAACTTTCAAATGCACGAATAATATGGATGAATATGAGGCATGCATTATGGGATTGGAAGACTGCATTGATCTTAGGATCAAACATCTTGATGTTTATGGTGATTCGGCCCTCGTTGTTAATCAGATTAAGGGTGAGTGGGAAACGAATCAGCCTGGCCTCATTCCATACAGAGATTATGCGAGGAGGATTTCAACGTTCTTTAATAAGGTTGACTTCCATCATATTCCTCGAGATGAGAATCGGATGGCAGACGCTCTCGCTACACTTGCTTCGATGATTGTGGTCAAACTTTGGAATGAAGTTCCCAATATCACTGTGATGCGCTTGGACAGACCAGCTCATGTATTTGTAGTAGAGTAGGTGCAAGATGATAAGTCGTGGTATTATGATATCAAGTGTTTCCTTCAGAGCCAGATTTACCCGCCTGGGGCATCTGTGAAAGATAGGAAGACTTTGAGGAGATTGTCAGGCAGTTTCTACCTCAATGGCGATGTGTTTATAAGTGAAATTTTGATATGGTGCTGCTCAGATGCGTGGATAGACACGAAGCAGACCTGTTAATGACTGAGGTCCATGAAGGTTCATTTGGCACTCATTCCAATGGACATGCCATGGCTAGAAAGATGTTGAGAGCAGGCTACTATTGACTGACAATGGAGTCTGATTGCTGCAAATACGTAAAGAAATGCCACAAGTGTCACATTTATGCGAATAAAATTCATGTTCCCCCGACACTTCTGAATGTGATTTCATCACCATGGCCTTTCTCTATGTGGGGTATTGACATGATTGGCATGATAGAGCCAAAAGCGTCCAACGGTCACAGATTCATTCTCGTAGCAATTGATTACTTCACCAAATGGGTTGAAGCGGCATCGTATGCAAACGTGACCAGGCAGGTGGTCGTGAAATTTATCAAGAATCAACTCATATGCCGATATGGTGTGCCAGATAAGATCATTACTGATAATGGATCTAACTTGAACAACAAGATGATGAAAGAGCTGTGTAGCTAGTTCAAGATTGCGCATCATAATTCTTCTCCTTACAGACCCAAGATGAATGGGGTTGTTGAAGTTGCTAATAAGAATATCAAGAAAATTATCCAGAAGATGGTTGTTACGTATAAAGATTGGCATGAGATGCTGCCATTTGCTTTACATGGATATCGTACGTCTGTCCGCACTTCAACAGGGGCAACCCCTTTCTCTCTTGTTTACGGCATGGAGGTTATACTCCCAGTAGAGGTGGAGATCCCATCAATGAGAGTCTCGATGGAAGCCAAGTCGACTGATGCTGAATAGGTTCAGAGTCGTTATGACCAGTTGAATTTGATAGAAGAAAAGAGATTGACTACCATGTGTCATGGTCAATTAAATCAGCAAAGGATGAAGAAAGCCTTTGATAAGAAGGTCAAGCCTCGTGTGTTCCGAGAAGGTGACCTTGTGCTCAAAAAAGTCTTGTCTTTCGCGCCCGATTCCAGGGGCAAGTGGGCTCCAAATTATGAAGGTCCACATGTTGTCAAGAGAGCCTTTTCAGGCGGTGCATTGATACTTACAACTATGGATGGAGAGGATTTCACTCGTCATGTGAATTCAGATGTAGTCAAGAAATACTTTGCCTAAAGATAAAAACAGAATAGCTCGCTAAGTTGAAAACCCGAAGGGGCGGCTTAGGCAAAAATGAGCGTCTCGATGGATTGAAAACCCGAAAGGGCGATCCAGGCAAAAGATAGAGACACAAAAACAAATAAATGTGTATCCCGCTAGATTGAGTACCTCATCCTGGGGTAATCTAAGCAAAAATTAGGATTTTGGCAAGTAACTGCATCCTGACAAAACTTTGTTCTACAAACTGTCATCCGCCATAGATTCCCGCTCAGTCATCATCAACCAAAGCTTCAAATACATCGGATTCAGAATTGGTGGAGAAATGATCATTATGTTCAATGTAGCCCTTTTTCCAATATATATCACCAATTTCAAAATTGTAAAGATCCATGGAGTCTTGCCATTTGCAGACTACCATTCCATCAAATAAATTTTGAGCCTTTATCCAATTATTTACACTCTTATTTGTTTCTATTCAACAAATGTTCTTCATGTTTTAATTGAGAAATATCATTGTTTTTTAATAATTAAACTTTTCATAACTTGTTTTTAAACAAAGTGAACATTCACAATGATGAAGGGATATTAGGATGTCTTCAGTGTTGTCCCAAGGATGGCAGGATTCTCGACAGGGTAAGACATTTGTTCATATTCCTGGCTTGTTTATATCCTCTTCCTCCGGAACCTTTTGTGGTTTCCTCTCCCGAGTAGAGTGTGTGTTAAAGATATGCAGCTCCCTTTCCTCCTTAGCAGATGTAATCTTAGGTAGGGATAATATTTGGTTGACCCTTGGAAGCTTCTAATTGGTGGTTGTATCCCCACGGAGATCCATGATCCCCTTTGATAATTTCCCCGGCAGAGTGGCTTCCCCAGTAGAATTTATCTGTGCTGCGATCCTATTCCCAGTTGGATTGGTTGTCGGTCGTTCCCCTGCAGAGATCTACGTACCCCCGGATCCTCAACGGATGGGATGTTCTCCATTGAGCCTGGCTTTCTCGCTTGAGATGTAGTACCGGATGTTTGTTCAATCGATCAATGGACTTGTTCGTGTTAAATATGTCTGTTCTGTCAGCATTCATCATACATAAGTCACGCATATATGCATAGTTTTAACATTCAGATATTCATGTTGCATCCTTTGCCATATATCTTTGTTTGTTATCTTCTACTAGTCGGTAATTTATCCCCAAGCAGATTATTTGTGTCTGATCTCTCCATAAAGAGTCAGCCCCATAAGCAGAAAATGTTTATCCTTTCTTCCATATTCCCCACTGAGTTATGTCCTCGTGGATGATGGTTGTTTCTGTTTCCTTCCAACACTTATATTGGGACAAAACTCCCCATTGAGTTATACCCTCATAAGGATGAGTCTTGTTTATTGTGCATCTCTAGTTTGTTCCTAGATTTGGCTTCTGCAAATTATCCTTGCAGTTCCCCGCAGTTCAGATGAATGATTGCTCAGTAACCAGTAATTATCCATCTTTTCCACGGTGGAGTCTGTGGTTTTCTACCCTCATACCGGTAGTTGTAAACCCTTTTTTTCCCCTTGGCGGAGTTAACCTGTTAGTTGTCCTAACCGACGACGGTTGCTTTTCCGTGGTTTTCTACCCAGTATATGGTAGATGTAATCCCCTCTTTGCCGGTTATCATTATCCAATATTCGGTATTGATAGTCCTTCACCCTTTTTGAGTATATCTCCCGGATCATTGCCTTTGTCAATGTATCCCCCGCGAGTCATCTTTCATTTGCTATTTTTCAGCAATGATCGATCATCATTTTATACCTAGTTTTGGTATTCCCGATGTCCTTTCTTTTCGGTCGATTTATCCTTTATTAACCCAGTAACCGTTTGTGGATAATCTTCCGTGCGAGTATGTTATCTACGTTCTGACGGTAATAGATAATATGTCTCATGCACTCTTCGGTCGAAGTCTTTGTTCTTCCTCAGTCGAGTAAGATTTGTATCCCCTTTGCGGAGTCGAATACCCATCCTGTTATCGAGTTTTCTTTCTATCCCTCTTTTGGATGATGAGTGTCTTAGGAATATTCCCCAATTCACGCCCTGGTAGGTCACCTATTATATACCCAGTAACCAGTATCCCTGGTGTTCCTTCCTCTCTGCTCCCTATTATGACTTTTGTCCCCTGTGGAGTCAGATTTTCCTGAGTTGAAATATACCTTTTAGGTTTTCCTTAGATGATTTTGGGATGTTTGATATCTCTCACCCTTATACCGGTCTTAGATATTCATTCTCCCCGAGCATGTTGTTATTTCACCCTTGTACCGGTGTTCGGATCACATGTCTCTTTGAGCTTATTACCCAATAACCGGTAATACCTCACCCTGGTGTTTCCCCGGAGGAGTCCTGTTGGATATTTCCAAGCAAGGTCCTTTAGTGGATTCTCCCTTATCTGAGTCTGGATTTTCATCCAAGGTATCTGTAAGACCCCAATTTTGTCCCTAAGATCCCTCATGGCATCATAGCATTGCATTGCATAGCCTCAAGGATCATTGAGCATCTTGGCTCCCTTTCCCTTTGGGTAGGGATTTCTTGTGAGTGGTTTGAAATCACCAGGCATGCTTGAATTATATATCATTGTTTTTCTTGTTTTATCCACTAACCAAAAGCACAAAAATATGTCACTAACATCTTTTGTTGTAGCTTAAGTAATCACCAGGTCAAGAGCTTCAAGAAGATCCTTTGTGCAAGAGATGAGGTATTTTCTTGGGATGAGAATCACATGAGTATTATAAGGAGCTTACATGAGCTAGGGTTCCATTTTGAAGCAATTTCCCCAAGTGGTAGAGGCTCAAGTCAATCAAAACATTTCAAGGTCATCTGAGGACCAAAAAGTCAACTATGCAGTCAACTGAGGGCTATGAGGTGGGAAATGAGTTGAGACATCTCAATCATGTTCAAATGAGGTCTATTATTCATTCTAAACTTCCATCTTGAAGATTCAAAGGTAATGGCAAAAGTTACTAAAAATGGAAAATGACATGTAATTCAAAGTTTCCAAATTTGGTAAGTTTTTAGTCCACATTCAACTTGACTTTTCAATGTCAAAGAAGTTTCAAATGGATTTTTGGTGAACATGAAAGTTGTAGATCTTTGTTTCCCCTTTCCAAAAAGTCCTAATTCATGTCTATATGATGAATGGTTGAGAAGTTATGGTCATTTGATCATAAGGTGTACATGGAAATTCAAAATGGCCTAACTTTTGATACAAAGCTCCAATTTGGTTCATTCTTTTTGCAAAATGCTCCTTATGTGCAAGACATCTCAAATTGACAACATTTGGCTCAATTATGCAAAGGAATCATGGCTTGTATGCTAATTATTTCACATGTGTTCAAATTGAAGAAAATATTCATTACTCATTTTTGGTTTAAGGTGCAAGCAGAGTAACAATTCCATCATGACCATTGGATGATTTTGAGTGAATTCCAAGCCTTACATGGGAGATTGCACGTGTAGTATGGCCATGCTAGCCAATTTTGCATTTTTGCAAATTGCTCCAAAACTCCTTAATCATGATTAACAAATGGAGAGTGTGATTAGCAGCATCATTAGCATGGAGTATATAAGTTGAAACCCTAATCTAACTGCCATAACAGAACCAATTCAGATCTGAAATTTCATAATTCCCTCCAAGTTCTCTCTCTTCGAATTTTCAATTTCTTCACACAAACACCAAATCTCTTTGCATATTCTTGCTCCTGGTGCCTCACTGATCAAGAATCAGCATCTGTTTGGACCAATTCATCAAGAAACCATGCAGATCAAGAGCTTCCTCATGTGGATCGGATTTTGAAATTGAGGAGAATTCAAGTGGTTTCAACCTTTGCTTCTTGCTTAAAGCTTCAAGGCAAGTGTAGTTGAGTAGATCTGGAGCTGTAGAACACTTGAGGACATGATTTCAACAACTTCCAATTTCAGGTGACTTCAAATTCATCATCTCCTTTTGCTTTTTTATGATCATAAAATGATAGATCCTGTTGTGTAGAGCTTGTGCATGTGTTTAGATTTAATTTTGGTTGAGAATTGAGGTTCTATGATGAACTGAAAGTTTTGATTTCATAAATGTTTTGCTTCGATCTGGAAAATACATGAGGAACTAGATGAAATCATTAGCATATTTGGAATGTACGTTGCAAACCGGTTCAAATTGTAGAGATTTTGTTGATTTCTGGAAATTTTCATGTTGATGTCGCCAGAATCTCATCGGAGAAGACGACCGGAGACTGTAGCTCCGGCGTCTGCATTGTTAGGGTTTATGCTTGCGTGTTGTCCATGTGGATGCCATGTGTTGCCTTGCGTGTATGAATGATTGGATATGAATTGTTTGACTAGCCACGCGTGTTTGTTGACTGCTGAGTGTGCTGCTGACATCGTTTAGTGAAACTGTGCGTTTTGCTTGTTTAAACGCGACCTTTGATTTGTTTTGCACGCCAGATCGTGTGGTTGTGAATATTTCTGGATTATTTCAAATATTTGAATTTCCCTCCATTTTATTTGTTTATTTCATTTGTCTAGCTTGTTTTGTTTAATTCATTAAAAATAGAAAAATGATCCAAATTGACTCCAATTTTTTTCATAGTTTTGTTTTGATGTCTAGTTTTTTATGGTATTAATTTTGTGAATTGTTGATGGCTGGAATTTTTATGTGTGATTTTTGAATCTATGTTATGCCAAATTGATTATATGCATTCTATGCTTTGTGAAATTCTATATGTTGAGCTTCTTGATCCAAATTTTTGCATGCTTGACATTCATACATGATGTGAATTTTTGGTCACTGGTTTGGAATTTTTCTCATATGTTATCATTGTTTTTGACACATGGAGATAAATGTGACAATTTGTGTCACATTTTTGACATTGGATTGTTACATTTTTGTTCACATATCATTTGAACCATTCTGGATTTGATCTTTTGCATATTGCTTGTTCACGACATGAGGAACTTGCATAAAAAATTGGAGCTTTTTGTGTTATTGTTTTGGTCATTGCATTACATGAGCCATTTGAGACATTTGCTTTTAGATTTCATGTTGGTCCTTCTGAGGACATTTTGTGACATGTTTGAATGTGCATTGTGTAAAAGATTGGGTTCTATTTTGGTCATTTGATTTGGTTTTGAACTTAGTCTTTGTACTAGTGTTTTGTGCATAAACTAACTGTGCTTTGTGTTTCAGGTTTGGACATTTAGCATTGATGGTTGATTTGTTCTCACTTGGTGAGATGCAAATGATTTGAGTTCTAACGGGTGTTTGTTTTGTAGGATTTTAAGTGATGTGCTTGAGCTCATGAGTTCATTTGAGTGCTTGAGCATTGTTCATTGGATTGTGTAACTGTGAATGGTTTCACTGTTTGTCTGTTGGTTTTCTGACTGAAGTATTAACTGGTTAGCTTTTGTACAGGTACATTAGTTGCTTGCTTTTTGCTTTTGCTTGAGCTTTGGATTGTGGTTGATACACCACTTAGGTAGTTATATTCTTACTTCATGTAGTCTGGAAGTCCTGTCACCTTTTTGGCAGGCATTTTGCTGGCAAGTCCTCCTTCAGAGGCTCTATTTGTGTTTGTTTACCATTGTGCCAAAGACCTCCAAGATGAGGCATGTGCTACTTGATAAGACCTCCAAGAGTTGAGGCAATTGACGGATAAAAGGGATTAGTAGCCAATCCCCTGTTATTCAGTGAGTCGTTCTTTATGCTCGCACTACGTGTTGATGCTTCTGAACATGTACCCAAGATCTTTGTCCAGTGTCTGTCAAGTGGAATAGGATCTCACTTTCTGGATCCCCACGCTTTCTTTGTCATGAGCTCACCCTGGCCAGAGTTAAGAGCATGAGGTCTCACCCTCATTTACACTTTGATCAGCTTCACCCTAACTCTCAATGTTAGTGGTTAAGAGCTACCGATTACCCTTGTACAGTTTGACTTGTTTGTCGAGGTTGACATGACCCTTCTTGACTAAAGCCTACCCATTGTTTGAAGCCTCTTGATTGTATATAGTGTGTGATGTTTGTTCACTTGTGTTGATGTTTGACGTGTGCTCTTGAACTAGGAGTTTTCCCTTTGAGATTAATTTGAAGATCATTATCATGTTCATCCCATGTGGAAGTTACAAGATACATTGAGGATATCTTATGAGACTTGTGTGATTGCTTATGCTTTGTGCTTGCTTATTCCAAAGGATGGGAACTTACTTGGATCATCTATATGATCTCAAGAGAGGAACTCCTAGTGTGGTTTCATTTGCTTAACCCTCACCTTTTTGTTCTCTTTAGAACTTAACCCTTCTTCATTTCTCCACCCTAACCCAAGCCAAAACCTTTTTGTGCAAACATTTGACTTTTGTTTTCAACATTTTAAACCTAAGCCTTATGCTTTTGATTTTCAAACTTTCTTTTCATAACATTCATTTTAAATTGAATCTTTAAGTCAACTTTGACCATCTTTTGTATATACTTCTAATTGGTAAATATAACCCATTCAAATGTGCTTTTGTGGTTCCAATGTCCACTTCTTAATCAAACTTTTCCATTACCTTTAGCTATTAGGTTTGAGTTATCTTTGTGGTAGATGTAATACTCACCTTTGTCCTTAGTGATGGACAATAAGTCTTCCATGCTTATTATAGGGTTAACCCCTCACTAGCATGTTGAAGCTATCCTCACCTGGTGGACTTGGGGTTTTATGTTGAGTTTTCTCCCTTTGATAACAAAAGGCCTTAAGGCGTTTGGACCAATCAATCCACTCATTTGTTTTTTGAGATTTTTTACCCGAACTACGAGGTTTTGATCCTAATCTTTTTATAAGAGGGTACGTAGGCAATGGGTTCATCCATCCAAACACAAAATGTAAATAACTTGTATATTCTCTTCTCATCTCTTCAATCATGTTTGCACAAATAAAATTTCACAAAAACAATAACCTTTGCAACAAGTGTGAAAAGGGCTCCCTAGGAGTACCTAGGATGTTTTGGGTGCCTAACACCTTCCCATTGCATAACCAACCCCCTTAACCAGATCTCTGTTTCTTTTACTAGTTTTGTTTGTAAAACTTTTAGGTTTTTGTTCGCTTTCTAACCATTCCTTTGGATAAATAGAAGTGCGGTGGCGACTCGACTTTGTATGATTTACCTTGGATTTAGTCAATATCTCCAATGGTAACGAATACACTGCTACAGAAAAGTGGCGACTCTGCTGGGGGAAAAAGTAGGATTTGGGCCAACTTTTCACCCTTGTTGTATTATATTGTTTGTGACATATTTTTGTGCAATTTGGGATTACTGTATTGTATGTAATGATTGAATTGCTTGATATTAATTCCTTGTGTGCTTGGTGATCTTTGTGAGATGAGTTCTATACCCGAACTCGAGTGCACTTAGGATAGGAGAATGGCGTAGTCTTGTCGACTTGTGTGGAGTTATTCCTTAGCAAGTTGACTTGCGAGTCCATTCACTTGGTGGAGGTCATGTTGGGATCAATAATGTCACACAAGTAAGTTGTGGTTAGACATTACTCTTTCCAATATAGACCTTAGAAGCCAAGGACCTTAGTTTACCAAACCCATCTTGGCCTATTTTTAGGACGTAGTGCGGAGGCCGTTCAAATGTAAGATTTGATACGATTGTTACGCGAAACTACACTCATAAGAGTCTCTCTTGAGAATATTTTTGGAATACGAGTAGTCGTTTCTCGGATAATATTCGAAAGATGGGATGATGAGTATGGGAACCTCTTGTAGAACATGTTTGGCAGGTTTAAACCCTAGTACACTCCCTTTGGGTGGTTCTTAACCGAGACTCCATGCTCGTGACTTGCAACAAACCCTTGATTCATGGTTGATCCGTTCATACATCCTTAATATCAATGGAACTTGGGTGTTGATAAGGTGTAAACCATAATCCACCAAAATGGATGATTGATATTAAGGATAATATGATCCATCCCATGACCTTTGTTTGGTGTGCTTTGCTTGATCCTTGAGTGCGATTGTTGCATTCATGCATTCATCTGCATCCATATCATCAATAATAAAAGAAATTTTCAAGGAACTTAAGGGGTTTATTTGCAAAATTTTCAGACATGGAAAGACAAAGAAGGAATACAAAGAAGTATAACTTCAGACAACCAGATTTGAAAGAGTTAAGGAATCTGACATCCTATGTATTAGATCCCTTGGATTTCAAAGCTCGTTTTGGGAAGCTTCTTTCTCTTCTGACTACTCAGGTGGATGAAGGGTTGATGAGCGTGTTGATGCAGTTTTATGATCCCTTGTACCGTTGCTTCACTTTTCCGGACTTTCGGTTGTTGCCTACCCTTGAGGAGTATGCTTATCTTGTGGGTATACCTATTCTGGATCAGTTGTCGTTCAGTGGCTTGGAGAGTATTCCTACTTCTCAAGAGATAGCTGACATGTTGCACACAGATGAATCTCTGGTTGGTGCTCATATGACTACCAAAGGTGGAATTCAAGGTCTCCCTTCTGAGTTCCTCATTGCTCAAGCTACTGTTTATGGGAAGGCCATGAGTGAGGATGTCTTTGAAGCCATATTTGTACTTCTCATCTATGGGTTGGTATTGTTCCCCAACATTGACAAGTTTGTGGATGTGAACGCTATTAGGATCTTCTCTGCTCTTAATCCCGTTCCGACTCTGTTGGGTGATACATATTTCTCTTTGCATATGAGGAATGCAAAGGGTGGTGGTGCCATTGTGTGCTGTTTGCCTCTGTTGTATAAGTGGTTTATTTCTCACTTACCTCAGACGGTTGCCTTCAAGGAGAATAAGGGATGTCTACGGTGGTCCACGAGACTTATGTCTCTCACTAATGATGATATCTCTTGGTATAACCGTGTATATGATGGTGTGCAGATTATCGACTCTTGTGGTGAATTCTCCAATGTACCTCTTCTTGGTACATGTGGTGGGATTAACTACAACCCTGTTTTAGCACGTCGTTAGCTTGGGTTCCCCCAAAAGGATAAACCTAATAACATTCTGTTAGAGGGTGTGTTCTTTCAGGAGGGTAAAGATCCCCAAGGCTTGAAGAGCAGAATGGTTCGCGCATGGCGCAAGGTTCATAAGAAAGGAAGGAAGGAGTTGGGTCCTAAGAATTGCATTGCTTTGGAGCCTTACACTGTTTGGGTAAGGAAGAGAGCATCTGATTATCTCATGCCTTACAAGTATCCGAGACCTACACCTTTGGTTGTGGCTGGGCCTTCAACCCTCCCTAACGAAGGAGTAGAGGAGTTGAGAGACGAAGACCTATCACGTGCCTGGACCGTGAAAGGGAAGAGTTGCTTCAGCAGATTAAAGAGAAGGATGCTTTGATAGAGTTCCTCGAGCATCAGGTTATTGATGATCCTGATGATGCATGGACTTCTCTACTTCCTCAGTCTACCAAGTTTTTGAAAAGGAGGTATGACCGACTCGCCAAGGAGAAGGCAGATATGGAGGCAGCTTACGAGAGAGAGGTGAAGAGGCTTCGTGCAGCTTATCTTCCTGTGTCCCGAGCATTAGATGATTGTTTTTAGGGATCCATAGGATGATTATTTTCCTTTCCTCTTGTATATGATTGACAATGATGTACTTCTTTTCCCTGATATTATTTGATGAGATATTTCCATATGCGATAAAATGCTTAATATTTCCAAAATTTGCAAATAAAACCTTAGAGTTCCTTTGAAATAAAAAACAAATCATATGCACAAGCATTGCATGCATCATATGCATAAGTAGGTTTTATTCCCGGCTTCTGGTCCTGTGGTCTAACTCTGTGTTCTTCATTTATTTTGAAGACAGGCTGACTCACCGGTACTACACTAAAGCCAACTCTTCCAAACTGATGGATCATCTCGAGCAAGAGAACCGTGAACTCAAGGAAGAAGTCGCCAGACTGAGTGCTTTGATGGAATCATTCTTGGTTGCCCAGAGCCAGTCTTCTCCAACACCTTCAACTCCTCCCCAGAGGACAGTCATCTCTGAGATTGTTTCCTCAACTGTGCCTGCAGCCAGTGCACACTTTGTGCCGACAGCCATGCCAACGGGGTTTCCGTGGGGGATGCCTCCCAGCTTTATGCCTGAGGGCCCTGCTCCAACTTTTGCTTCTATGCCGGCATCTAGCTCAGTCCTTGATGTTCCTCCTCCTGTCGTGCATACCATGCCTAGGGTAGACGACACCATCTATAGTTCTGAGCCGTCTGAGGGCCCAGATGTTCATGAGAAGATGGATGCTATGAATGACCAATTTCTTGAGCTTCGCAAGGAATTGAAGACTCTTAGAGGAAAGGATCTGTTTGGCAAGTCTGCTGCCGAACTGTGCTTGGTTCCCAATGTGAAGATTCCTGTGAAATTCAAGGTCCCTGACTTTGAAAAATACAAAGGGAATACTTGTCCTCTCAGCCACCTGGTCATGTATGCCAGGAAGATGTCAACTCAGACTGATAACGACCAGTTTCTAATCCACTACTTTCAGGACAGTCTGTTCGGTGCAGCTCTGCGTTGGTATATGGGGTTGGACAGTGCGAACATACGATCCTTCAACGACCTTGGCGAGGCCTTCGTCAAGCAGTACAAGTACAATGTGGATATGGCTCCCGATAGGGATCAATTGAGGGCCATGTCCCAGAAGGACAAGGAAACATTTAAAGAGTACGCCTAGAGGTGGCGAGAGTTGGCAGCGCAGATCGTGCCTCCGCTAGAAGAGAAGGAAATGACCAAGATCTTTTTGAAGACCTTGAGTTCATTCTATTATGAGAGGATGATTGCTAGCGCTCCTTCTGACTTCACCGAGATGGTGGATATGGTGATGCGTCTAGAAGAAGGGGTTAGAGAAGGATGTCTGACCAAAGAAGAAGGCTCTTCTTCCAAACGTTATGGGGCGTTTGCAAAGAAGAAAGATGGAGAGGCACATGTTGTGACCTCCCATGTGAAACCCAAAAGACCCTCTGTGAGGAGGAAGACTGTGCATCCCGCCGGTAGTCAGCATCAGGTGGCTCATATAGCACCTGTTTTCAGAGATAATCAACAATATCAGCAACATAATAACAATCAACAACCACCTCAGCAATATCAACAGCAGCAGCACCGTCCTCAACAGCAGGCCTATCAGCCTCGTAACAGTAATCAAACCAGCACGAGTTATGAGAGAAAGAAGATCACTTTTGATCCGATTCCGATGACATACGCATAACTATATCCCTCTTTGATAGAGAGGAAGTTGATTACCCTGAGAGACCCACCAGCTATACCTGCTAACCCTCAGTGGTGGTATAAGCCTGAATTGCATTGTGTTTACCACTCTGGTGCTCCCGGCCACGACGTGGAGAATTGCTTTCCTTTGAAGACCAAGGTTCAAGACCTTGTGAGGTGTGGCATTCTGTGTTTTGAGGACGTAGGTCCTAATGTGAAGAAGAACCCATTGCCCGAGCATGGGAAGTCTGTTAACATGGTCCAGGGTTGCCCTGGCAAGTACAAAGTCAAATATGTCAGCCATATTCGACAGTCTCTAGTCGAGTTGCATCGATTGCTGTGTGATTACAGTCATTATGAGCACGATCATGATAGATGCCAAATTTGCCCGGTTAACCGATTGGGTTGTTGCCAGGTGCGCAAAGATCTTCAGGAAATGCTGGACGAAGGAGTTATTGAGATCCTTCAGAATAAGAATGTTGACGAAGATGAGCCAGAGGTCAACGTAATTTCCCCAGTGTTCCGGATACCCGAACCTGTTGTTATCAAGTACGATGGTAGCAAGCAGAAGGTTTCTCCTTCCTTGATCATTAAGCCTGCCGGTCATGTGCCTTATTCTTCTGAAAAGGCAATTCCCTTTCGTTACAACGCTGTTGCTGTAGAAGATGGGAAAGAGGTGACTTTGCCATCCTCCTATGTTGTGAATATTGCTGATGTAAGTGGTTTGACCTGCAGCGGTCGTGTGTTTTTTGCGCCACCGAAGCCCCAGGCTAATGCTGATTTTGTTGAACGCCCGATTGGGAATGCTGTGAGCACCCCGAATCCGGCACCTGTTGTTAAGCCCTCCTTTGTACTAAAAACTCCTACTTCTATTGGCCCTAGCGGCAATGTGAAAGAAGACTGTGATGAGATGCTGAAGCTCATCAAGAAGAGTGAGTACAATGTTGTAGAACAGCTTCTACAAACGCCATCCAAGATATTTGTGTTATCTTTACTTCTGAATTCAGAACCGCATAGAGAGGCTCTGCAGAAAGTTTTGGATGTGGCATATGTAGATCATGATGTCATAATAGAACAATTCGATAGCATTGTTGCAAACATTACTGCTTGTAAAAATTTGAGTTTCTGTGACTTTGATCTCCCTGAGGAGGGAAGAGACCACAACTTGGCATTACACATATCCATGAATTGTAGAGACGACACCATGTCCAATGTGCTGGTGGACACTGGGTCATCCCTGAATGTATTGCCAAAATCCACTCTTTCAAGACTGTCTTATCAAGGGCCTCCCATGAGGCAGAGTGGGGTAGTTGTGAAAGCTTTTGATGGGTCGCGTAAGACTGTGATTGGGGAAGTTGATCTCCCTATCAAGATTGGACCAAGTGATTTCCAAATTACCTTCCAGGTTATGGACATTCACCCATCGTACAGCTGTCTCCTAGGCAGACCATGGATTCGCGAGGCTGGTGCCGTGACATCCACCCTACACCAGAAGCTGAAATTTGTGAAGAATAAGAAACTGGTAGTGGTAGGGAGAGAAAAGGCTCTCCTGGTTAGCCACTTGTCTTCCTTCTCATACATAGATGCTGAGGATGAAGATGGAACTCCTTTCCAAGCTTTATCTATAGTTGAGCCTGTTGAGAAGAGAACTCCTTCATTTACTTCCTACAAGGATGCAAAGTTTGCCATTGAGTGTGGTGCAATTGCTGGTTTAGGAAAAATGATTGAGCTGGAAGACAATAAGTCTCGGGCTGGCATTGGCTTTTCTTCTGGGGTCTTCAACGAGAAAGGACTGTTCAAGAGTGGACGTTTTATCCACACCGGTCAGAAGGAAGAAGTTGTTGCTGTCTTGGAAGAGGATGCAGATGACTCTGACAATTTTGTCATCCTTGGAGGGATCTGCAACAATTGGGTCGTTGTGGATGTTCCTACAGTTGTCCACAAGTCAACGTAATGATCACTTTGTTTAAAACCCTTCTCCCATGCCAAAAGGAGAAGTGATGACATTGTTGGCAACATAAATACAATGATATTTTCATTCAATAAATTCATGTTAAATGTTTGTTTTTCCAATTATTTTCCCTTTTTGCTTTTTGCATGAATTTGGTGATCACATAAAACACTAAAAAAGAATAAAATCAATCTTTTCATCTGCATAATGATTTGCCTTGTTTGATTTCTAAAAAGCTTTTCATATCCAAAATCATTATGCAGGTTGATTTCTAAACCCATTGAACATAATGATCCAACGCCATCTCCCTATTTTGAGTTTCCTGTATTTGAGGCCGAGGAAGATGATGTTGAGGAGATTCCTGATGAGATTACCCGCTTACTTGAGCATGAAAAGAAGATCATTCAGCCGCATCTTGAGAATCTGGAAACAATCAACTTGGGGTCTGAGGATTGTGTGCGAGAAGTGAAGATTGGGGCACTCCTGGAAAAATCTGTTAAGAATGGGTTGATTGAATTGCTACGAGAATATGTCGACATCTTCGCTTGGTCGTATGAAGACATGCCAGGTCTAGATACAGATATTGTGCAACATTTCCTACCCTTGAAGCCTGAGTGTGTGCCTGTGAAGCAAAAGCTCAAAAGAACTCATCCCGATATGGCAGTGAAGATCAAAGAGGAAGTTCATAAGCAAATTGATGCAGGGTTTCTTGTGACTTCTACATATCCTCAATGGGTGGCCAATATTGTGCTCGTGCCTAAGAAAGACGGAAAAGTCCGGATGTGTGTGGATTATAGAGATTTGAATAAAGATAGTCCGAAAGATGATTTCCCTCTACCACATATTGATATGTTGGTAGACAATACCGCTAAATTCAATGTCTTCTCATTTATGGACGAATTTTCCGGATATAATCATATCAAGATGGCACCCGAGGATATGGAGAAGACAACATTCATCATACCTTGGGGAACATTCTGTTATCGAGTGATGCCCTTCGGTTTGAAGAACGCTGGAGCCACGTATCAACGAGCTATGACCATCTTGTTTCATGATATGATGCACAAGGAGATTAAGGTCTATGTTGATGATATGATTGCTAAGTCAAGAACGGAAGTTGAACATGTAGAGCATTTGTTGAAGCTTTTTCAGCGTTTGAGGAAGTTTAAGCTTCGTCTGAATCCCAACAAGTGTACATTTGGAGTCCGTTCTGGCAAGTTATTGGGCTTTATTGTCAGCGAAAGAGGTATTGAGGTTGATCCTGCAAAGGTCAAAGCAATACAAGAGATGCCTGCGCCCAGAACTGAGAAGCAAGTCTGAGGTTTTCTTGGCCGCTTGAATTATATTTCCAGATTCATATCCCACATGACTGCCACATGTGCGCCGATATTCAAGCTCCTCCGGAAAGATCAGTCTCATGATTGGACCGAGGATTGCCAGAAAGCTTTCGATAGTATCAAAGAGTATCTGTCTGAACCTCCAATCATGTCTCCGCCTGTGGAAGGAAGACCTTTGATCATGTATTTGACAGTTCTTGAAGACTCGATGGGTTGTGTCCTTGGTCAGCAAGACGAATCACGAAAGAAAAAGTATGCTATTTACGACCTGAGTAAGAAGTTCACTGATTGTGAGTCTCGATACTCAATGCTTGAAAAGACATGATGTGCTTTGGCTTGGGCTGCTAAGTGTTTACGCCAATATATGATAATTCATACAACTTGGTTGATATCCAGAATGGATCCAATCAAGTACATATTTGAGAAGCCTGCGTTAACCGGGAGGATTGCCCGTTGGAAGATGTTGTTATCTGAGTATGATATTGAGTATCGAGCTCAGAAGGCTATTAAAGGTAGTATTTTGGCTGATCATTTGGCACATCAGCCGATCGAAGATCATCAGTCAGTTCAGTATGACTTCCCAGATGAGGAGAATTTGTATTTGAAGATGAAAGATTGTGATGAGCCTACACTCGATGAAGGGCCAAAGCCTGGTTCCAGATGGAGTATGGTATTTGATGGCGCTGTAAATCAGTATGGAAATGGTATTGGGGCAGTAATCATTACTCCTTAGGGCACACATATTCCTTTTACAGCAAGGCTAACTTTCAAATGCACGAATAATATGGCTGAGTACGAGGCCTGTATTATGGGATTGGAGGAATGTATTGATCTAAGGATCAAGCACCTTGATGTTTACGGTGATTCGGCCCTCGTTGTCAATCAGATTAAGGGTGAATGGGAGACGAATCAGCCTGGTCTTATTCCATATAGAGATTATGCGAGGAGGATTTCAACGTTCTTTAGTGAGGTTGACTTCCATCATATTCCTCGAGATGATAATCGGATGGCGGATGCTCTTGCTACGCTTGCTTTGATGATTGTGGTTAAATATTGGAATGAAGTTCCTAATATCACTGTGATGCGCTTGGATAGACCAGCTCATGTATTTGCAGTTGAAGAAGTAAAAGATGATAAGCCATGGTATTATGACATCAAGTGTTTCCTCCAGAGCCAGGTTACCCGCCTGGGGCGTCTGTGAAAGATAGGAAAACTTTGAGGAGATTATCAGGCAGTTTTTACCTCAATGGCGAAGTGCTTTATAAGAGAAATTTTGACATGGTTTTGCTCAGATGCGTGGATAGACACGAAGCAGACCTGTTGATGACTGAGGTCCATGAAGGTTCATTTGGTACTCATTCCAATGGACATGCCATGGCTAGAATGATGTTGAGAGCAGGCTACTATTGGCTGACAATGGAGTCCGACTGCTGCAGATATGTGAAGAAATGCCATAAGTGTCAGATTTATGCGGATAAGATTCATATTCCTCCGACACTTCTGAATGTGATTTCATCACCATGGCCTTTCTCCGTGTGGGGAATTGACATGATTGGCATGATTGAGCCGAAAGCGTCCAATGGACATATGTTTATTCTCGTAGCAATTGATTACTTCACCAAGTGGGTTGAAGCGGCGTCATATGCAAATATGACCAGGCAGGTGGTTGTGAAGTTTATCAAGAATCAACTCATATGCCGTTATGGTGTGCCAGATAAGATCATTACTGATAATGGAACTAATCTGAATAACAAGATGATGAAAGGGTTGTGTAGTGAGTTCAAGATTGCACACCATAATTCTTATCCTTATAGACCCAAGATGAATGGGGCTGTTGAAGCTGCTAATAAGAATATCAAGAAGATTATCCAGAAGATGGTTATTACGTACAAAGATTGGCATGAGATGCTGCCATTTGCTTTGCATGGATATCGTACATCTGTCCGCACTTCAATAGGGGTAACCCCTTTCTCTCTTGTTTATGGCATGGAGGTCGTACTCCCAGTAGAGGTGGAAATCCCATCAATGAGAGTCTTGATGGAGGCCAAGTTGACTGATGTTGAATGGGTTCAGAGTCGCTATGACCAACTGAACTTGATTGAAGAGAAGAGATTGAATGCCATGTGTCATGGTCAGTTGTATCAGCAGAGAATGAAGAAAGCTTTTGATAAGAAGGTCAGGCCTCGTGTGTTCCGAGAAGGTGACCTGGTGCTCAAGAAAGTCTTGTCTTTCGCGCCCGATTCCAGGGGCAAGTGGACTCCAAACTATGAGGTCCATATGTTGTTAAGAGAGCCTTTTCAGGCGGTGCTTTGATACTTACAACTATGGATGGGGAGGATTTCACTCGTCCTGTGAATTCAGATGCAGTCAAGAAACACTTTGCCTAAAAATAAATAAAAAAACATAACGGCTCGCTAAGTTAAACACCCGAAAGGGCGGCTTAGGAAAAAATGAGCGTCTCGGTGGATTGAAAACCCGAAAGGGTGATCCAGGCAAAAGTTAGAGACATAAAAAAATGAATATATGCATCCCGCTAGATTGAGTACCTCACCCTGGGGCAATCTAGGCAAAATTAGGGATTTGGAAAGTAACTGCATCCTGACAAGACTGTGTTCTACAACTGTCATCCGTCAGAGATTCTTATTCATTCGTCGTCAACCAAAGCTTCGAATACATCGAATTCAGAATTGGTGGAGAAATGGTCATTATGTTCAATGTAGCCCTTTTCCAATGTATATCACCAATTTCAAATTTGTAAAGATCTATGGAGTCTTGCCATTTGCAGGCTACCATTCCATCAAATAAATTTGAGCCTTTATCCAATTATTTGCACTCTAATTTGTTTCCATTCAACGAATGTTTTGCATGTTTTAATTGAGAAAATATCATTGTTTTGAAAAATGAATTTTCACAAATTGTTTTTAAACAAAGTGAACATTCACAATGATGAAAGGATACTTAAGGAATCCTCGGTGCTCTCCCAAGGGTGGCATGATTTCCAACAGAGTAAGACATTTGTTCATATTCCTGGCATGACTGTATCCTCTTCCTCCAAAGTATTTTGTGGTTTCTCCCGAGCAAAGTACTTGTTAAGGTTATTCACCTCCCCTCCCTTCAGCAGAGTAGTGGTCTTCCCTCCTCAGCAGATGTTGTCCTCTTTGGAAGGTTCGGTATTTGGTGGTTGATCCCCAGTATTCCTTCATATTCCTCGGGTAGATTCCCCAGTAGAGTGGCTTGGGTGGCAGATTCTATTTGTGCATTAAGCTCTTCTCTCCAACTGAGACTTATAGTTCATCCCCGGTGGAGTTGTTGGTGTGGTGGATTTTATCTGTAATGGTTCATCCCCAGTGGAGTTGTTGGTGTGGTGGATTTTATCTACGATGATTTTATCCCCGAGTGGTATGCTTGTTGAGATGTTCACCACTCTCCCCTTCAGTAGAAGAGCGATTCTTTCTCCTCAGCAGGTGTGATTTCCTTGGTGAGTTTGGCACTTGGTGTTGGATCACCAGATTCCCCTTATCTTCCTCAGATAGGTCCCTAGTAGAGTTGTTGGATTTTATCTGTGGTGATGTTATCCCCTGCAGAGATGTTGCTGTTTCCTGGTATCTCTGATCCCCAGTAGAGTTGCTTTTGTGGCAGTTTTTGCCTGTGCACTGAACTCCTTTTCCCAGATGAGACTGATGATTCATCCCTACAGAGGTGTTGTTGTCTCTGATCCCCGGCAGATTGGATATTCTCCGGTGATCTTGGCTCTTTCTCTCCTGAGATGTAGTACCGGGTGGTTGATTCCTGGACCTGTTTGTGTTAGATATGTCTGTTTATCAGCATTCATCATACATAAATCACGCATATACATGCATAATTATAACATTCAGATATTCATGTTGCATTCTTTGCCATATATCGTTGTTTGTTGTCTCCTGCTATTTGGTGATATATTTTTCCCCAAGCAGATGTCGGTGTCTGATCTCCCAATATAGAGTCAGCCCCCATAAGCAGAAAGCGTTTATCTTTCCTGCCATTCCCCACTGAGTTATATCCTCGTGGACAACGGTTGTTTCTGTTTCCTCCCAACACATATATTGGGATGGGTTCCCCTATTGAGTTATATCCTCATTAGGATGAGTCTCGATTCAGTTTGCCTTTTTGGTTTGATCCTAAATTGGCCTCTTGTGACTGTCTCTAGTGTTTCCCTGTGGTTAATGAATAATTGCTCAGTAATCAGTAATTATTCACCTTATCCTCAGCGGAGTTTGTGGTTTTCTACCCTTATACCGGTAGTTGTAAATCCTATTTTTCCCTCCTCAGCGGAGTTTGTGGTTTTCTACCCTTATACCGGTAGTTGTAAATCCTATTTTTTCCCTCCCCAACGGAGTTTGTGGTTTTCTACCCTTATACCGGTAGTTGTAAACCCTATTTTCCTCCCCTTCGCAGAGTTAACCTTTGTTGTTCATCCTAGTTGATGACGGTTACTCTTCCGTGGTTTTCTACCCAGTATCCGGTAGATGTAATCCCCTCCTTGATGGTTATCTTCATCCAGTATTCGATGTTGATATTCCCTCTTTTTCTTGGATAATTTCCTTGCGCTCACAATTTATCCTCCAGCGAGTCATCCTTCGTCTACCCTGTTGTTGTTGGTAACGATTGTTTCTCTCCTGAATTGGTCATCATTATATACCTCGTTTTGGTATCCCGATGCCTTTTCCGTTTCGGTTGATTTATCCTTTATTAACCCAGTAACCGGTTGTGGATAATCTTCCATGCGAGTATATTATCTATGTTCTGACGGTAATAGATAATATATCTCATGCACTCTCTGGTTGAAGCTTTTGTTCTTCCCTAGTTGAGTAGGATTCCTTTCCCCCTTTGCAGAGTTAATCATTGTTGTTCATCCTAGTTGATGACGGTTACTCTTCCGTGGTTTTCTACCCAGTATCCGGTAGATGTAATCCCCTCTTTGACGGTTATCATTATCCAATATTCGGTATTGATATTCCCTCCTTCTTTCGGATAATTGCTCTGATTAAGCAATTTTATTCCCAGCGGGTCCTCTTTCATTTACCGTTTGCCGGTGATGTTTGTTACTCCCCTTTTTTGAGCATATCTCCCAGTAACCAGTGATATGTCTCCTGGATCATTGCCTTTGTCAATGTATCCCCAGTGAGTCAGTTCTCATTTATCCTTTGTTGATAATGATTGTTTCTCCCTTGATTGGTCATCAATATATACCTAGTTTTGGTATCCCGATGCCTTTCTCTTTCGGTCGATTTATCCTTTATTAACCCAGTAACCGGTTGTGGATAATCTTCCATGCGAGTATATTATCTATGTTCTGACGGTAATAGATAATATATCTCATGCACTCTTCGGTCGAAGCCTTTTGTTCTTCCCCAGTCGAGTAAGATTCGTATCCCTGTTTTGGAATCGAATGTCCATCCCATTATTGAGTTTGCGTTCTGCCCTCTTTTTGGATGATGATTGTTTTGGGAATATTCCCCAATTCACGCTTAGGTTGGTCACCTATTATATGCCCAGTAACTGGTATCCCTGGTGTTCCTTCCTTCTGCTCCCTATTATGACTTTGGTCCCCTGTGGAGTCAGATTTTCCTGAGTTGAGATATACCTTTTTTTTAGGTCTTCCTCAGATGATTTGGTTGATTGATATCTCTCACCCTTATACCTGTCTTAGATATTCATTCTTCCCGAGCTTGTTGTTCTCTCACCCTTATATCGGTGATCAGATCACATGTCTCTTTGAGCTTGTTACCCAGTAACCGGTAACACCTCATCCCGCTACTTCTCCAGGAGATTCTTTTTAGACATCCCCAGCGAAGTCCCTTAGTGGATTGTTTTTGTCCAGATTTTTTTATCCGAAGTATCCATTGTGGATAGTTTTGCTGTGTTGGCGTATTCCCCAATACATGCATTTTCCTCGGCAGGGATATTTTGTTCAGATCTTTCCACAACCTGAGCCCGGATTTTTATCCAAAGTATCCATTGCGGATAGTTTTGTTGTGTTGGCGTATTCCCTAATACATGCATCTTTGAGTCAGCTCGTTGTCCTTCCATTGGATTTATTCCCTTTGGAAACTCTTTTCCCCAGCTTTGAGTCGTAACCTGCTCACACGGTTTCAGTCCTTTATTCCCAAGTTCTGAGTCGTGACCTGCTCACGCATTTCTTTTCTTATCCCCATGAGAGTCCCGGTAGAGTCTCTGTTCCCTAGTGAGTGTCTTACTCCTATGGATTGTCGATTTCTCCAGATGTCTTTTCTTCTTTGTGGACACATATCCCCACAGAGTTTGTTGGTTTTGCATATATACATTTGCATTTTGAGGTCTCTTAGGTACCAAAAATTTGTCTCTTTGTTATTATTTAAGCCCATTCTACCTCGTCGAGACGAAGATTTTAACCTTCACTTCTCCGGCTAGAATGACCTTAAATAGGGGCATCTGTAAGACCCCAATTTTGTCCCTAAGATCCCTCATGGCATCATAGCATTGCATTGCATAGCCTCAAGGATCATTGAGCATATTGGCTCCCTTTCCCTTTGGGTAGGGATTTCTTGTGAGTGGTTTGAGATCACCAGGCATGCTTGAATTGTATATCATTGCTTTTCTTGTTTTATCCACTAACCAAAAGCACAAAAATACGTCACTAACATCTTTTGTTGTAGCTTAAGCAATCACCAAGTCAAGAGCTTCAAGAAGATCCTTTGTGCAAGAGATGAGGCATTTTCTTGGAATGAGAATCACATGAGTATTATAAGGAGCTTACATGAGCTAGGGTTCCATTTTGAAGCAATTTCCCCAAGTGGTATAGGCTCAAGTCAATCAAAACATTTCAAGGTCATCTGAGGACCAAAAAGTCAACTGTGCAGTCAACTGAGGGCTATGAGGTGGGAAATGAGTTGAGACACCTCAATCATGTTCAAATGAGGTCTATTCTTCATTCTAAACTTCCATCTTGAAGATTCAAAGGTCATGACAAAAGTTACTAAAAATGGAAAATGACTTGTAATTCAAAGTTTCCAAATTTGGCATGTTTTTGATCCACATTCAACTTGAATTATGAATGTCAAAGAAGTTTCAAATGGATTTTTGGTGAACATGAAAGTTGTAGATCTTTGTCTCCCCTTTCCAAAAAGTCCTAATTCATGTCCATATGATGAATGGTTGAGAAGTTATGGTCATTTGATCACAAGGTGTACATGGAAATTCAATATGGCCTAACTTTTGATACAAAGCTCCAATTTGGTTCATTCTTTTTGCAAAATGCTCCTTATGTGCAAGACATCTCAAATTGACAACATTTGGCTCAATTATGCAAAGGAATCATGGCTTGTATGCTCATTATTTCACATGTGTTCAAATTGAAGAAAATATTCATTACTCATTTTTGGTTTAAGGTGCAAGCAAAGTAACAATTCCATCATGACCATTGGATGATTTTGAGTGAATTCCAAGCCTTACATGGGAGATTGCACGTGTAGTATGGCCATGCTAGCCAATTTTGCATTTTTGCAAATTGCTCCAAAACTCCTTAATCATGATTAACAAATGGAGAGTGTGATTAGCAGCATCATTAGCATGGAGTATATAAGCTGAAACCCTAATCTAACTGCCATAACAGAACCAATTCAGATCTGAAATTTCAAAATTCCCTCCAAATTCTCTCTCTTCGAATTTTCAATTTCTTCACACAAACACCAAATCTCTTTGCATATTCTTGCTCCTGGTGCCTCACTGATCAAGAATCAGCATCTGTTTGGACCAATTCATCAAGAAACCATGCAGATCAAGAGCTTCCTCATGTGGATCGGATTTTGAAATTGAGGAGAATTCAAGTGGTTTCAACCTTTGCTTCTTGCTTAAAGCTTCTTGCTTAATTGAGCTGTAGAACACTTGAGGACATGATTTCAACAACTTCCAATTTCAGGTGACTTCAAATTCATCATCTTCTTTCGCTTTTTTATGATCATAAAATGATAGATCCTGTTGTGTAGAGCATGTGCATGTGTTTAGATTTAATTTTGGTTGAGAATTGAGGTTCTATGATGAACTGAAAGTTTTGATTTCATAAATGTTATGCTTCCATCTGGAAAATACATGAGGAACTAGATGAAATCATTAGCATATTTGGAATGTATGTTCCAAACCGGTTCGAATGGTATAGATTTTGTTGATTTCTGGAAATTTTCGTGTTGACGTCGCTGAAATCTCATCGGAGAAGACGACCGAAGACTGTAGCTCCGGCGTCTGCATTGCTAGGGTTTATGCTTGCGTGTTGTCCAAGTGGATGCCATGTGTTGCCTTGCGTGTATGAATGATTGGATATGAATTGTTTGACTGGCCACGCGTGTTTGTTGACTGCTGAGTGTGCTGCTGACATCGTTTAGTGAAACTGTGCATTTTGCTTGTTTAAACGCGAGCCTTTGATTTGTTTTGCGTGCCAGATCGTGTGGTTGTGAATATTTCTGGATTATTTCAAATATTTGAATTTCCCTCCATTTTATTTGTTTATTTCATTTGTCTAGCTTGTTTTGTTTAATTCATTAAAAATAGAAAAATGATCCAAATTGACTCCAATTTTTTTTCGCAGTTTTGTTTTGATGTCTAGTTTTTTATGGTATTAATTTTGTGAATTGTTGATGGCTGGATTTTTTATGTGTGATTTTTGAATCTATGCTATGCCAAGTTGATCATGTGCATTCTATTCTTTGTGAAATTCTATATGTTAGGCTTCTTGATCCAAATTTTTGCATGCTTGGCATTCATACATGATGTAAATTTTTGGTCACTGGTTTGGAATTTTTCTCATATGTTATCATTGTTTTTGACACATGGAGATAAATGTGACAATTTGTGTCACATTTTTGACATTGGATTGTTACATTTTTGATCACATATCATTTGAACCTTTCGGGATTTGATCTTTTGCATATTGCTTGCTCATGACATGAGGAACTTGCATAAAAAATTTCAAAGTCATTGCATGCATTTCTGATTTGTTGTGGATTTTCTAAGTTGGAAGTGCATTTTGTGCTATTGTTTTGGTCATTGCATTACACGAGCCATTTGAGACATTTGCTTTTAGATTTGATGCTGGTCCTTTTGAGGACATTTTGTGACATGTTTGAATGTGCATTGTGTAAAAGATTGGGTTCTGTTTTGGTCATTTGATTTGGTTTTGAACTTAGTCTTTGTACTAGTGTTTTGTGCATAAACTAAATGTGCTTTGTGTTTCAGGTTTTGACATTTAGCATTGATGGTTGATTTGTTCTCACTTCGTGAGATGCAAATGATTTGAGTTCTAACTTGTGTGTGTTTTGTAGGATTTTAAGTGATGTCCTTGAGCTCATGAGTTCATTTGAGTGCTTGAGCATTGTTCATTGGATTGTGTAACTGTGAATGGTTTCACTGTTTGTCTGTTGGTTTTCTGACTGAAGTATTAACTGGTTAACTTTTGTACAGGTACATTAGTTGCTTGCTTTTTTCTCTTGCTTGAGCTTTGGATTGTGGTTGATACACTACTTAGGTAGTTATCTTCTTACTTCATGTAGTCTGGAAGTCCTGTCACCTTTTTGGCAGGCATTTTGCTGGCAAGTCCTCCTTCAGAGGCTCTGTTTGTGTTTGTTTACCATTGTGCCAAAGACCTCCAAGATGAGGCATGTGCTACTTGATAAGACCTCCAGGAGTTGATGCAATTGACGGATAAAAGGGATTAGTAGCCAATCTCCCGTTATTTAGTGAGTCGTTCTTTATGCTCGCACTACGTGCTGATGCTTCTGAACATGTACCCAAGATCTTTGTCCAGTGTCTGTCAAGTGAAATAGGATCTCACTTTCTGGATCCCCACGCTTTCTTTGTCATGAGCTCACCCAGGCTAGGGTTAAGAGCATGAGGTCTCACCCTCATTTACACTTTGATCAGCTTCACCCTAACTCTCAATGTTAGTGGTTAAGAGCTACAGATTACCCTTGTACAGTTTGGCTTGTTTGTCGAGGTTGACATGACCCCTCTTGACTAAAGCCTACCCATTGTTTGAAGCCTCTTTATTGTATATAGTGTGTGATGTTTTCCCTTTCCTTCGGGAATAAATAAAGTTCAATGGTGACTCTATTGTATCTTTGAGCGTGTGATGCGCTCGGGTATAATTCGCATAACTTCAGTAGGTTCACAATTTCCAATGTTTCATTTTTCTTAAGTGCATTGAGCTCATCTAGGACTGGTAACTTCCAGTTTGGATTATCTAGTTTTTCCTCAATGTTTCTAGGCACAAAAAACCAGTAATTTTAGAGGTGAAGCTCATTGAGTTTTGGAGAGGTTTTTGTAGGTGACATAATTGGAAATATGATGGCTTGTACTCATTTGAGTGACTTTTTTGTGCATGTTCTAATGTATTTCCTAAGGATTATGGGTAGATAAATATTAAGGGTTGAGTTTTTAGATAATATCAAATAAAAATGCATATTTCTGCTCTTGGATCTAATTTAGACCGAGAGTTAAGGGCATGCATAAAAACAATACAACCAGATACTTTTAAAGGTAAATCAGTATGCAATCTACATGCTGGAGAAAGGGTTTTGAAAACATCCAATGGTGTTAAATAATTTAAAACACGAGTATGCATACAATATATGAGGTATGATGTTAGAACAACACCCCTCATAAAAACCTAGGAATATTACTCTCAAACATAATGGCATGAGCTACCTCGAAGAGGTGTCTATTTTTCTTTCAGTTGTGCCATCCTATTGAGGTGTATTTGGGCATGCTAATTTTTGTTGAATACCTTTATGTTGGAGAAATTATTTGAGGTTTTTATTGAAATATTAAGTACCATTGCACTTCTCAAAATGGATATTTGTATGTCAAATTAGGTTTCTATCATTTTTGAAAAACATTGGAATATATTTGGTACTTCAGATTTATCCCTCATAAGATAAACTCAACATAACCGCGTGTGATCATCAATAAAAGTGTCAAACCACCATTTTGAAAATTGAGTTGTAATTTTAGATGGACCCCATACGTCACTATAGATTAAATAAAAAGGTTTAGATGCACGGTAAGGTCGAGAGGAATTAGGAATTTTATGACTTTTGGCAAGAACACAACTTTCACATTCGAAAGAAGAACAATTACATTTTTTGAACAAGTCTAGAAACAAATGGTTGATATATTGAAAATTAGGGTGCCTTAGTCTATTATGCTAGAGCATTATTTGATCTCAAAATGGATATTTGTATGTTAAATTGGGTTTCTATCATTTTTTAAAAACATTGGAATATATTTGGTACTTCAGATTTATCCCTCATAAGATAGACTCAACATAATCGCGTGTGATCATCAATAAAAGTGTCAAACCAGCATTTTGAAAATTGAGTTGTAATTTTAGATGGACCCCATATGTCACTATAAATTAAATAAAAAGGTTTAGATGCACGGTAAGGTCGAGAGGAATGAGGAATTTTATGACTTTTGGCAAAAACACAACTTTCACATTCAAAAGAACAACAATTACCTTTTTTGAACAAGTCTAGAAATAAATGGTTGATATATTGAAAATTAGGGTGCCTTAGTCTATTATGCTAGAGCATTATTTAATCCCTCACTAAATTAGAACTAATACCGCTAAGGTTAACATCTACTTTGTTTTTGACAACATCCTCAAATCAATAGAGTCCATCCATCATTTTAACACTGCCAATCATCCTTCCCGAGGTCCGGTCCTGAAAAATAAAATGGGTGTTAAAGAACTTCACATTGAAATTGGAGTCTTTGTATATTTTACTAACAGAGAGGAGGTTACATGAAAGTTTTGGTACATGTAGCATATTTTTTAAGTCAATGTATTTAGATAAGTATTTTTTCCCTGTCCTGCAATTGATGAAAAACCTCCATCTACAATTTTAACCTTTTTATCTTTAAGACAAGGAGAATCAGTTTTAAATAAGGAAGTTTAAGACCCTAATTTTGACCCTAAGATCCCTCATGGCATCATATCATTGCACATTGCATTTGCCTCAAGGATCATAGCATCTTGGCTCCTTACCCTTGGGTTAGGACTTGCGTGAGTTGGTTTGACACCACCAAGCATGCTTGAATTGTATATTATTGCTTTTCTTATTTTGTTTACTAACCAAAACCACAAAAATATGTCACTAACATCTTTTGTTTTGTAGCTTGAGCAATCATAAGATCTGAGGCTCCTAGGAGGCCCCTATGCTCAAAGAATGGTAAGGTGAAGGTGAAAGCAAGCATGACAATGGTTCACAAAGCTCTCAATCATCATATATGCCTCCCAAGTATCTCAATTTGTCAATTTGATCAAAGCAAACCAAAGGGCTTGAGGATTGTTTCCCAAGGAAACCCTAATTCATTTGTTCATCAATTGTGCCTTGCCCATGAAGTAACCTCAACCCATGATCAAATAAAATCAAGGGAAGTTCTTTCACTCATCATTTCATGCATATTTGAGCTTATTTGAATGTCCTCAATCATCAATTCATCAAGGTTTGAAGTATGGACTTAAGAAGTTGATCAGTCAATTCATTTGACTATTTTGAAATCCACTGAGACCTAACTTTTAATGTGTTTGTCAAATGAATATGACCCCAAGAGAAAAAATGTTCTTAGTAACCATATGAACAACTCTCATGTTAATTAAAAATTGATTTTAAGCTTGGAAGGTCATCATCCATGTCAAAATATTACAGGTCATTTTGACTGAAACCCTAATTTTGGGTCAACTACCCAAGGACATAACTCTCTCATTTTTCATGATTTTGAGGTAGGATCAAATGCATTGGAAAGTTTAAGATGTATAATTTATTTTTTATGTTGAATAAATTTTCATAATCCTAAAATAAGTACATGTGATAATGCAAAACATTATAGGTCACTTTGGACCAAAGGCATTGAAATGTGAAAAAGTCCAACTTCAAGTGCCCATAACTTTCTCATCAAAAACCCAAATGATGAAAAGTTTAAGTCCAAATTTATTTGCTTGAAAAGATCTACATCTTTGATGTTCAATGTTTTGTCATTTGGAGCTTGCATCATTGAAACAGAAGGGCTTGAAGTTGGTCCATTTTGGAAAATTTCACATGCACATGTTTTGCACCTTAAACTTTATGACCAATTTTCATCAATTTACCAATTCCAAATGGACTTGTGTTCAACATAACAATTGATCCTCATGTAAATACCTTTCCAACCATTATCCATAAGGCCATATTTCATTTTGGGAAGAGGTATTTTTGAAGAGGAGAAAATTCATGTGCATTTTTGGAAACCATGTCAAATATTTGTGCACAAGCCATTTGCATCAATTTTGCACGTCCATTTCAGCTTAATGTGATATCAGCACTCAATTGCCATTAGATTTGGGCCCTCCATGCGCCTGTACAGGCCCATGCATGGAGGCCCTCATCATTCATGCACATGAAATTCCCATGCTTCCATTGCCTTTTGCTATAAATAAGCATGCTCAGCTCCACTATTTTCCAACCTGAAGGCGCCTTAGATGCTGCAGAATTGAATCCAAAACCTCACCTAAAGGAATTTATCTCTTTCATTTCAAAATTTCAAATCCAATTTTCAACTTCATTGGTTGATTATTGGATTTAAAATTCCTTGGCCTTGCTTCATCTTCATCTCAAGAGCAAACTGCAATCAAGAATTGTGAAGAATCATGCTCCATAGATATACATATCAGAGTTGGATGTTCAAACTTTTTTCAGTCGAAACTCATTGGTTATTGCTTGTTTCTTGTGTTTATTGGCTTGGTTGAAGTCCTCTCATAAGAGGCATTTGAATTGTGTCTTTAATTTTGGAAATTCATGAAGTTCAGATTGAACACCATGATTTTCTCTCTCTGATTTCTCTCTCTATGAGGATCTAAAGGAGGAACTAATGGTACAAGGGTGATGTACATCACCCCAGCTTTCCAATGATATGAGGATCGCTTCATTTGGTTGAGTTTTGTTTACCTCCAAATGTCACTGGAATGTTTGAGTTCGCCGGAGAAGACGGTGGTGTACACCACCGTCCCTTGCTAGATCAAATCTAGGTCGTGCATTTGAATCTCCACATTTAATCTCATCCTTTCTTTGTTATGACTTTTTATAATGCTGGATATGGCTCAGTTGACTAAGGCTCATGATGCGTGCGCACTCCATTACCCTTGGATCTGCCAGGTCATTTAATGAAATGAATCCAACGCGCGTGGTTTTTGCTATTTCTGAATTAATTCATTTTATTTTCTTAATTCCATTTTATTTCAAAAAATCATAACTCTTTCATTTTAATTCCAAAAAATATGGGACCAACTCCGTTATTTCCCTTTTTAATTCTAGTTTTTGAAAATGATTTTTAATAATTTTTATTTTGTCTTTTAATATTTTTTGTAAATTTTCTCTTTTCTGGTTATTTTTAATTCATTTTAAATAGTTTTCAATATTCAAAAAATAAAAAAATATTTTCTTAACCTCTTTGAATGATAATGGATCTATGAAAAATATTCTCATCAATTTATTAATTGATTTGAGATTTATTTGAGATTTTAGTTCAATTAGGTTATTTTTTATTCATTTTTAATTGTTTAAAAATAGTTTCTGGTTTCTAAAAATGCTGGAAAAAATTTGTCAAACTTTGTTTGACCTTGTTTAACTTAGGATGATCCATTTGGACTTTTCAAAGTTGATTAGAAATGGATTTGAAGTTTGACCTTTAATTGTTTATTTTAATTCAAGTATTATTTTAATTTTCAAAAATACCAAAAATATTTTATTTGTTTCTTGACTTCTAAGTTTCATTTTGCTTCTGTTTACTATTGTTTGACCTTGATCCCATTCATCTTTGGTCAATGTACTTTGCTTATTTCATTTGAATTTCAATTCATGTACATTCTTATTCATCTTCTTCTTCATCTTTTTCTTTTTTGATCAATGAGTTAAAGATTGGTGGTTAGCCTTGACATATGGGAGGCTTAACCTTCCTTGATTCAAATCTAATTCATCTTGATCATAGATCAAGTGAATGGCTTTGCATTAAGGATAGGTTGCTTCTTGATCAAGCAAAAAACCTAAATCAACACAAGATCATTCTTCTTTTTCTTTTGGCATGGCAAGTTGTAGGAGCTTAGCTTACTAGTCAAGGTCTCTAACTTGTGTTTTTTGCCTATATTTTTATTGACTGGCCTCAGATAGGTGTGACTACTACATTAGTCCACTTATGATTGCTTAACATAACGCTAAATTGCCTTATGGCACACTAACACTAACTATTGACCATTAACTTTTAATTCAAGTCATTTAATTCTTGCAATTTACTTTATGCAATTTAATATCTTGTATATATTATTCATTTGCTTTTCCCTTTTACTCACTTGAGCTCATGTTTATGTTAATGCAATTTGCCTTTTGCTCACTTGAGCACATAATTGTGTATATACTATTGTGCTTGTGTTGTTTTGAGTGTTGTGGACCAAATGCAAATAGACAAAAGGACTTAGACTTTAGGACATTCCCTATGCAAAAATGGAGTCAAAGAGCAACTAGGCCTCATGCCTTTAGAATGCTATAAAAGAAGAAAAATGTCAAAGAGCAACTAGGCCTCATGCCTTTAGAATGCTTAATCTTGAAGAGGACTTTGAAAGGACCTAATTTCTAAACTCCCTCTTGTCCATTCTTGGTTTGCATTATGGAACTTTTTGATTTGTGTGTTCTTGTGCTAGGGATCCCAAACTTGAGACAAATTGAAGAACCATTGTCATGAGCATCCAAAGTGAGAGATTCAAAAGCCATTGGAAGATTCCTAGGAGCTTGTTTTGATTGTGTGCTTGAGTATTTTGCTTATTTGCTTGCTTATTCCAAAGCATGGGAGCTACTTAGATCATCACTATGATCTCAAGAAGGGAACTCCATTTGTGGTTTTATTTCTCTTCCTTCATCTTTGTATGTTTAGGACTTAGCCATTCTTCTTCTTCCCTCCACTCTAACCCAAGCCAAAACTTTTGTGCAAACATTAACATTTGCTTTCAAAATTAGAAACCTAAGAATTATGCTTTTGATTTTCAAACTTCTTTTCATAACACTTATTTTGTATTGAATCCTTAAGTCAACTTTGACCATACTTTGTAAATACTTTTCATTTGTAAATACAACTCACTCAATTATTTTTGTGGTTTCAATGGCCACTTATCAAAGCTTTTCATAAACATTAGCTATTAGGTTTGAGTTATCCTTGAGGTTGATATAATACTCACATATATCCTTAGTGATGGACCATAAGACTTCCATGGTTATTATAGGGTTAACCCCTCACTAGCATGTTGAAGCTCTCCTCACATGGTGGATTTGTGGTTTTAGGTTGAGTTTTCTCCCTTTGATAACAAAAGACCTTAAGGCTTTTGACCAATCAATTCACCAACTTCTTTTGAGATTTTTACCCCGAACTACGAGGTTTTGATCCTAATCTTTTTTAAGATGGTACGTAGGCAATGGGTTTATCCATTCAAACATAAAATTGTAAATAATTTGTACATTCTTCTCTCATCTCCTTAATCATGTTTGCACAAATAATTTTCACAAATATCAACCTACCTTACAACAATTGTGAAAAGGGCTCCCTAGGAGTACCTAGGATGTTTTGGGTGCTTAAAACCTTCCCATTGCATAACCAACCCCCTTACCCCGATCTATGACATTTTTATTAGTTTTTGATTTGATAAAACTTCTCGGTTTTTGTTCGCTTCCTAACCTTTGCTTTGGATAAATAGAAGTGCGGTGGTGACTCGAATTGTATGATTTACTTTTGATTTAGTCAATAAATCTAAAGGTAACAAATACCCCGCTACAGAAAAGTGGCGACTCTGTTGGGGAAATCTATTTGCCTAGTGGGTTTTGCCTACTTTTCATGTTTGTTGTATTGTATTGTTTATATTATTTGTGACATATTTTTGTGCAAATTTGGGATTGTTGTATTGATTGTAATGTATGAATTGCTTGATATATTAATTGCTTGTGTGCTTGGTGATCTTTGTGAGATGAGTTCTATACCTGAACTCGAGTGCACTTAGGATAGGAGAATGGCATAGTCTTGTTGACTTGTGTGGAGTTATTCCTTAGCAAGTTGACTTGCAAGCCCATTCACTTGGTGGAGGTTATGTTGGGATTAATAATGTCACACAAGTAGTCGTGGTTAGGCATTACTCTTTCCAATATATGCCTTAGAAGCCAAGGGCCTTAGTTTAACAAGCTCATCTTGGCCTATTTTTAGGATGTAGTGCGAAGGTCGTTCAAGTGTAAGATTTGATACGGTTGTTACGCGATACTACACTCATAAGAGTCTCTCTTGAGAATATTTTTCGAATACGAGTAGTCTTTTATCCGATAATATTCGAAAGATGGGATGATGACTATGAGAACCTCTTGTAGAACATGATTGGCAGGTTTAAACCCTAGGACACTCCCTTTGGTTGGTTCTTAACCGAGACTCCATGCTCGTGACTTACAACAAACCCTTGATTCATGGTTGATCCGTTCTTGCATATCCTTAATATCAATGGAACTTGGGTGTTGATAAGGTGTAAACCATAATCCACCAAAATGGATGATTGATATTAAGGATGACTTGATCCATCCCATGACCTTTGTATGGTGTGTCTTGTTTGATCCTCGAGTGTGATTGTTGCATCCATGAATTCATGCATTCATACACATCCATATCATCCACACAGAGAAAATTTTCAAGGAACTTAAGAGGTCTATTTGCAAATTTTCAGTCATGGATAAACAAAGAAGGAATACGAAGAAGTATAGTTTCAGACAACCCGACTTGAAAGAGTTAAGGAGTTTGACATCCTATGTATTAGATCCCTTGGAGTTCAAAGCTCGCCATGGGAAGCTTCTGTCTATTCTTGCTACTCAGGTGGACGAAGGTCTGATGAGTGTATTGGTGCAGTTCTATGATCCCTTGTACCGTTGCTTCACATTTCCGGATTTCCAGCTTTTGCCTACGCTTGAGGAGTATGCCTATCTTATGGGTATACCTATTCTAGATCAGTTGTCGTTCAGTGGCTTGGAGAGGGTTCCTACTTCTCAATAAGTTGCTGATATGTTACATATAGATGAATCTATTGTGGGTGCTCATATGACTACCAAAGGTGGAATTCAAGGTCTCCCATCTGATTTCCTCATTGCTCAAGCTACTTTGTATGGGAAGACCATGAGTGAGGACGCCTTTGAGGCCATATTTGTACTTTTCATCTATGGGCTAGTGTTATTCCCCAACATCGACAAGTTTGTGGATGTGAACGTTATTAGGATTTTCTCTACTCTTAATCTCGTTCCTACTCTGTTGGGTGACACTTATTTCTCTTTGCATATGAGGAATGCAAAGGGTGGTGGTACCATTGTGTGTTGTTTGCCTCTGTTGTACAAGTGGTTTATTTCGCACTTGCCACAGACGGTCGCCTTCAAGGAGAACAAAGGATGTCTACGGTGGTCCACGAGACTTATGTCTGTCACTAATGATTATATCTTTTGGTATAACCATGTATATGATGGTGTGTAGATTATTGACTTTTGTGGTGAATTCTCCAATGTACCTCTTCTTGGTACATGTGGTGGGATTAACTACAACCCTGTTTTAGCACGTCATCAGCTTGGGTTCCCCTTAAAGGATAAACCTAATAACATTTTGTTAGAAGGTGTGTTCTTTCAAAAGGGTAAAGATCCCCAAAACTTGAAGGGCAGGATGGTCCGCGCTTGGCGCAAGATTCATAAGAAGGGAAGGAAAGAGCTTGGTCCGAAGAATTGTATTGCTTTGGAACCCTACACCTCATGGGCGAGGAGGAGAGCTTCTGAGTACCTTATGCCTTATGATTATCCAAGACCTACACCTTTGATTATGGTTGGGCCTTCAACCCTCCCTGACCAAGGAGTAGAGGAGTTGAGAGACGAAGATCGTTCGCGTGCTTGGATCCGTGAACGAGAGGAGCTACTTCAGCAGCTTAGAGATAAGGATGCATTGATAGAGTTTCTTGAGCATCAGGTTATCGACGAGCCTGATGATGTGGTGACTTCTCTTCTTCCTTAGTCTTCCAAGTTTTGGAAGAGGAAGTATGATTGACTCGCCAAAGAGAAGGCAAATATGGAGGCATCCTATGAGAGAGAGGTGAAGAGGCTTCGTGCAGCTTACCTTCCGGTCTCGAAAGCTTTGGAAGATTGTTTCTAGGGTTCCATAGGATGTTCATTTTCCTTCTCTCTTGTATTGAAATTGGTTACCAAGACTGTACTTCTTTGGTGTAAAAATATTTTCCAGATATTATTGATATGATATTTCCATATATGTCTAGATGATTAATATTTCCAATATTTGAAAATAGGACTCTAAAGTTCCTCTGATTAAAAATAAATCATATGCACGAGCATTGCATGCATCATGTGCATAAGCAGGTTTTGCTCCAGGCTTATTGTTTAGTGGTCTAACCATGTGTTCTTCATTTATTTTGAAGACAAGCTGACGCACCGGTACTACACCAGAGCCAACTCTTCAAGACTAATGGATCACCTTGAACAAGAGAATAGAGAACTCAAGGAGGAAGTGGAAATATTGACTGCCCTGATGGAGTCTTTCTTGGCCGCCCAGAGCCAGTCGTCTCCAACGCCTTCAACTCCTCCCCAAAGGACAGTCATTTTTGAGATTGCCTCTTCAACAGTGCCTGCTGCCAGTGCCCACTTTGCGCCTCCTACTATGCCAGACGGGTTTCCCTGGGGGATGCCCGGAAAATTTTTTCCTGAGGGTCTCGCCCCAACGTTTGCTTCTCTGCCGGCATCTAGCCCGGTCCTTGCTATGCCACCTCCGGCCGTGCATACTATGCCAAGAGTAGAGGACACCATTTATAACTCTGAGCCGTCTGAGGGCCCATACGTGTATGAAAAGATGGATGCTATGAACGATCAATTCCTTGAGCTTCGCAAGGAACTCAAAACTCTCAGAGGGAAGGACCTCTTTGGCAAGTCTGTTGCTGAACTTTGCCTTGTTCCTAATGTCAAGATCCCTGTAAAACTCAAAGTTCCTGACTCTTAACCATTTGGTTATGTATGCACGTAAAATGTCGACTCAGACCGACAATGATCAACTCCTCATTCATTATTTCCAGGACAGCCTGTCCGGTGCCGCCCTGAGATGGTACATGGGTTTGGACAGTGCAAACATCTGCTCCTTCAACGACCTTGGCGAAGCCTTCGTCAAGCAATACAAATATAACGTTGATATGGCTCCCGATAGAGATCAATTGAGGGTCATCTCCCAGAAGGACAAGGAAACATTCAAGGAGTACGCCCAGAGGTGGCAAGAATTAGCTGCACAGATCGTGCCTCTGCTGGAAGAGAAGGAAATGACCAAGATCTTTCTGAAGACCTTGAGTTCATTTTATTATGAGCAGATGATTGCCAGCGCTCCTTCTGACTTCACCGAGATGGGGAATATGGGGATGCGTCTGGAAGAAGGAGTCAGGGAAGGGCGCCTGACTAGAGAAGAAGGCTCTTCTGCCAAACGTTATGGGGCGTTTGCAAAGAAGAAAAATGGTGAGGCACATGCTGTGACCTCCCATGTCAAATCCAGAAGACCCTCTGTGAAGAGGAAGACTGTGCGTCCTGCCGGTAACCAGCACCAGGTGGCTCATATAGCTCCTGTTTTCAGAGAAAATCAGCAATATCAGCATCATAACCTGCAACAACAACATCAATAGTATCAACAACAACATCACCGTCCTTAACAGCAGGCCTACCAGCCTCGAAACAATAATCAGACCAGTACAAGCTATGATAGGAAGAGGGTCAGTTTTGATCCTATTCCCATGACCTATGTAGAGCTATATCCTTCTTTGATATAGAGGAAACTGATCACTCCACGTGACCCACCGGCTATACCTACCAACCCTCAAAGGTGGTATAAGCCTGAGCTTCATTGTGTTTATCATTCTGGTGCTCCCGGACATGATGTGGAGAACTGCAACCCGCTGAAGACCAAGGTTCAAGACCTTGTGAGGAGCGGTATATTGTTTTTCGAGGACGTAGGTCCTGATGTCATGAAGAACCCATTGCTCGAGCATGGGAAATCTACTATCAACATGGTTCAGGGTTGCCCTTGCAAATATAAGGTCCGATATGTCAGCCATATCCGACAATCTTTGGTCGAGATGCACAGATTGTTGTGTGGATACAGTCACTACAAGCATGACCATGACAGATGCCGTGTTTGTACTGTCAATGAGAGGGGATGTCGTCAAGTTAGAAAAGACATCCAAGAAATGCTGGACGAAGGTGTAATTGAAATACTTCAAAATCGCGATGAGGATGATGAAGTCAATGTGATATCACCAGTATTCAGGATCCCTGAGCTTGTTGTCATCCGATACGATGGCAGCAAACAGAAGGCTTCTCCCACTCTCATAATCAAGCCAGCTGGCCCTGTGCCATATTCTTATGACAAAGCTGTTCCCTATCGTTATAATGTTGTGGCATTAGAAGATGGGAAGGAGGCGCCTCAACCCTCCACTTCTGTTGTTAACATCGCTGATGTCAGTGGCCTGACCCGTAGTGGTCGCGTTTTCTCGGCTCCGTCGAAACCCCAGGATGACGTCAGAAGGGTTGATACTGCTGATAGTGTCGTTCGTCCTGTGGGAAATTCTTCCAATTCTCCAAATCCGGCACTTGCTGTTAATAGACCTGCCGCCGATGTTGCTAAAACTCCTGTCCTTGCTGGCCAGAATGGCATGATGAAAGAGGATTGTGATGAGATGTTGAGACTCATCAAGAGGAGTGAATACAACGTTGTAGATCAGCTTCTACAAACGCCATCAAAGATCTTTGTGCTATCTTTGTTAATGAATTATGAGCCACACCGAGAAGCTCTGCAGAAGGTGTTGGACGTGGCGTATGTAGACCATGACGTCACAATAGAACAATTTGACAGTATTGTTGCAAACATTACCGCTTGTAACAATTTGAGTTTCTGTGATGCCGATCTCTCCGAGGAGGGAAGAGACCACAATTTGGCGCTTCACATCTCCATGAATGGCAAGGATGATGCCATGTCTAATGTGCTGGTAGACACTGGATCATCATTGAATGTGTTACCAAAATCCACTCTCGCTAGATTGTCATACCAGGGGCCTCCCATGAGGCGGAGTGGAGTGGTCGTGAAGGCTTTTGATGGATCCCGTAAAACTGTGATTGGCGAGGTTGAGCTCCCAATCAAGATTGGACCAAGTGATATCCAGATCGCTTTTCAGGTCATGGATATTCACCCATCATATAGTTATTCGTTGGGCAGACCAAGGATTCACGAGGCAGGCGCCGTGACATCCACCCTACACCAAAAGTTGAAGTTCGTTAAGAACAAAAAGTTGGTGGTAGTAGGGGGAGAGAAGGCTCTCTTGGTTAGCCATCTGTCTTCCTTTTCTTATATCGATGTTGAGGACGAGGTTGGGACGCCGTTCCAAGCCTTGTCTATTGCTGAGCCTTCTAAGAAAGGAGCTTCTTCATTTGCATCCTACAATGATGCGAAGTTGGCCATTGAGCATGGCGCAACTACGGGTTTAGGACAAATGATCAAGCTGGAAGACAATAAATCCCGGGTTGGCATAGGGTTTTCTTCAGGAACTTTCAACAAGCATGGGTTGTTTCAGAGTGGTGGTTTTATCCACACCGTCGAGGATCAGGAAGCTGCTGCTGTTGCGGAAGAGGATGCAGAGGAAGATTCTGGCAACTTTGTCATCCCTGGAGGGGTCTGTAATAACTGGGTCGATGTTGATGTTCCAACAGTTGTCCATAAGTCAACGTAATGTTCATTTTGTTTCAAAACCCTTCTCCCATGCCAAAAGGAGAAGTGATGACATTGTTGGCCCATAAATACAATGATATTCATTCAATAAATTCATGTTAAATGTTTGTTTTTCCAAATTATTTTCACTTTTTGATTTTTTACATGAAATTGGTGATCACATAAAACCCTAAAAATAGAATAAAATCAATATTTTCATCTGCATAATGATTTTCCTTGTTTGAATTCTAAAATCTCTTTTATATCCAAAATCATTATGTAGGTTGATAAAACCCATTGAACATAATGATCCAACACCATCTCCCAACTTTGAGGTTCCTGTATTTGAGGCCGAAGAAGATGATGTTGAAGAGATTCCTAACGAGATTACTCGTCTACTTGAGCACGAAGAGAAGATCATTCAGCCACATCTTGAGAATCTGGAAACAGTCAACTTGGGGTCTGAAGATTGTGTTCGTGAGGTAAGGATCGAGGCACTCCTTGAAGAATAGGTGAAGAAGGGGTTGATTAAGTTGCTACGAGAATATGTCGACGTCTTCGCCTGGTCATATGAAGACATGCCTGGTCTGGATACTTATATCGTGCAACATTTCCTGCCTTTGAAACCTGAGTGTGTTCCTGTCAAGCAGAAGCTCAAAAGAACTCATCTCGGTATGGCAGTGAAGATTAAAGAGGAAGTTCAGAAGCAAATTGATGCGGGGTTTCTTGTGACTTCTACATATCCTCAATGGGTGGCCAATATTGTGCCTGTGCCTAAGAAAGATGGAAAAGTCCGAATGTGTGTGGACTATAGAGACTTGAATAAAGCTAGTCCGAAAGATGATTTTCCTCTACCACATATTGATATGTTGGTAGATAATACAGCTAAATTCAATGTCTTCTCATTTATGGACGGATTTTCCGGATATAATCAGATTAAAATGGCACCCGATGATATGGAGAAGACAACATTTATCACACCTTGGGGAACATTCTGTTATCGAGTGATGCCCTTCGGTTTGAAGAACGTCGGAGCCACGTATCAACGCGCTGTGACTACCTTGTTTCACGATATGATGCATAAGGAGATCGAGGTGTATGTTGATGATATGATTGCAAAGTCAAGAATGGAAGGTGAGAATGTAGAGCACTTGTTAAAGCTTTTTCAGCATTTGAGGATGTATAAGCTTCGTCTGAATCCTAACAAGTGTACATTTGGAGTCCGTTCCGGCAAGTTATTGGGCTTTATTGTCAGTGAAAGAGGTATTGAGGTTGATCCTGCCAAGGTCAAAGCAATACAAGCGATGCCTGCGCCCAAAACTGAGAAGCAAGTCCGAGGTTTTCTCTGCCGCTTGAATTATATTTCCAAATTTATATCCCACGTGACTACCACATGTGCGCCAATATTCAAGCTCCTCCGGAAAGATCAGCGTCATGATTGGACCGAGGATTGCCAAAAAGCCTTTGACAGTATCAAAGAGTATTTGTCCGAGCCTCCGATTCTGTCTCCGCCTGTGGAAGGGAGACCCTTGATTATGTATCTGATAGTTCTTGAAGACTCTATAGGGTGTGTCCTTGGTCAGCAAGACGAATCAGGGAAGAAAGAATATGCTATCTACTACCTGAGTAAGAAGTTCACTGATTGCGAGTCTCGATACTCAATGCTTAAAAAGATATGTTGTGCTTTGGCTTGGGTTGCTAAGCGTTTACCCCAATATATGTTGAATCATACGACTTGGTTGATATCCAAAATGGATCCAATCAAGTATATCTTTGAGAAGCCTACTTTAACTAGGAGGATTTCTAGTTGGCAGATGTTGTTGTCTGAGTATGATATCGAGTATCGAGCTCAGAAAGCTATTAAAGGTAGCATCTTGGCTGATCATTTGGCACATCAACCAATCGAGGATTATCAGTCAGTTCAGTACGACTTCCCAGATGAGGAGATTCTGTATTTGAAAATGAAAGATTGTGATGAGCCTACGCTCGACGAAGGGCCAGAGCCTGGTTCCCGTTGGAGCATGGTGTTTGATGGCGTTGTAAACCAATATGGAAATGGTATTAGGGCAGTGATTATTACTCCTCAGGGCACACATTTTCCTATTACAACAAGGCTTACTTTCAAATGCACGAATAATATGGCGGAGTATGAGGCCTGTATTATTGGTTTAGAAGAATGTATTGATCTTAGGATCAAGCATCTTGATGTTTATGGTGATTTGGCCCTTGTTGTTAACCAGATTAAGGGTGAATGGGAAATGAATCAGTCTGGCCTCATCCCATATAGAGATTATGCGAGAAGGATTTCAACTTTCTTTACTGAGGTTGACTTCCATCATATTCCTCGAGATGAGAATCGGATGGCAGATGCGCTTGCTACACTTGCTTCGATGATTATGGTGAAATTCTGGAATGAAGTCCCCAATATCACTGTGATGCGCTTGGATAGACCAGCTCATGTATTTGCAGTTAAAGAAGTAAAAGATGATAAGCCATGGTATTATGATATCAAGTGTTTTCTTCAGAGTCAGATTTACCCGCCTGGGACATCTGTTAAAGATAAGAAGACTTTGAGGAGATTATCTGGCAGTTTCTACCTCAATGGCGATGTGCTTTATAAGAGGAATTTTGACATGGTTCTGCTCAGATGCGTGGATAGACAAGAAGCAGACCTGTTCATGACTGAAGTCCATGAGGGTTCATTTGGTACTCATTCCAATGGACATGCCATGGCAAATAAAATGTTGAGAGCAGGCTACTATTGGTTGACAATAGATCTGATTGTTGCAAATACGTGAAGAAATGCCATAAGTGTCAGATTATACGGATAAGATTCATATTCCCCCGACACTTGTAAATGTGATTTCATCACCATGGCCTTTCTCTATGTGGGGAATTGACATGATTGGCATGATAGAGCCAAAGGCGTCCAACAGTCACAGATTTATTCTCGTAGCAATTGATTACATCACCAAATGGGTTGAAGCAGCGTCATATGCAAATGTGACCAGACAGGTGGTTGTGAAGTTTATCAAGAATCAACTCATATGCCGTTATGGTGTGCCAGACAAGATTATTACTGATAATGGATCTAACTTGAACAACAAGATGATGAAAGAGTTATGTAGCGAGTTCAAGATAGCACATCATAATTCTTCTCCTTACAGACCCAAGATGAATGGGGTTGTTGAAGCTGTTAATAAGAACATCAAGAAGATTATCCAGAAAATGGTTGTCACGTACAAAGATTGGCATGAGATGCTGCCATTTACTGTGCATGATTATCGTACATCTGTCCGCACTTCAACAGGCGCAACCCATTTCTCTCTTGTTTATGGCATGGAGGTTGTACTCCCATTAGAGGTGAAGATCCCATCAATGAAAGTCTTTATTGAAGCCAAGTTGATTGAGGCTGAATGGGTTCAGAGTCGTTATGACCAGTTGAATTTGATAGAAGAGAAGAGATTAACTGACATGTGCCATGGTCAGTTATTCAGCAAAGGATGAAGAAATCCTTTGATAAGAAGGTCAAGCCTCATGTGTTCTGAGAAGGTGACCTTGTGCTCAAGAAAGTCTAGTCTTTCGCGCCCGATTCCAGGGGCAAGTGGACTCCAAACTATGAAGGTCCATATGTTGTTAAGAGAGCCTTTTCAGGCGGTGCTTTGATACTTATAACTATGGATGGGGAAGATTTCACTCATCCTGTGAATTTAGATGCAATCAAGAAATACTTCGCCTAAAATAAAAATAGAATAGCTCGCTAAGTTGAAAACCCGAAAGGGCGGCTTAGGCAAAAATGAGCGTCTCGGTGTATTGAAAACCCGAAAGGGCGATCCAGGCAAAAGTTAGAGACATAAAAAATTAATACATAACTCGCTATATTGAGTACCTCACCTTGAGGAAATCTAGGCAAAAATTAGGGATTTGGCAAGTAACTGCATCCTGACAAGACATTGTTCTTCAACTGTCTTCTATCAAAGAGTTTCGCTCAGTCATCGTCAATTGAAGCTTCAAATACATTAGATTCAGATTTGGTGGAGAAATGGTCATTATGTTCAATGTAGCCCTTTTCCAATATATATCACCAATTTCAAATTTGTAAAGATCCGTGGAGTCTTGCCATTTGCAGACTACCATTCCTTCAAATAAATTTGAGCCTTTATCCAATTCTTTGCACTCTTATTTGTTTCTGTTTAACAAATATTTGCATGTTTTAATTGATAAATATCATTGTTTTAAATAAATAAAATTTTCATAAATTGTTTTTAAACAAAGTGAACATTCACAATGACAAAAAGGATAATTGGGACATCTTCAGTGCTCTCCCAAGGATAATATGATCTCCAAAAGGCTAAGACATTTGTTCATATTCCTAGCATGCTTGTATCCTCTTTATTATTTATCAGGTTGTCTCCTCCGAAAGCACAGAAGAAGGTTGAGCATCACCAATTTCCCCAGAGGGTCTGGAGCTTTGGTCCCATTTTGTTTGGAGGAGTATATCTCTAACATCTCACCAAGTCCCCAGAGAGTCTGAAGTTTGGTCTCAATTTTCTAGTTCCCCAGTTGAGGCTGGATCTAGCATTTATGTTATCAATTATATGGTTGTCATCCCTTGTGTGGATTGACCTAAAATCCCTTATAAATTGATAAATTGATATGCTATCCTTTTAAGGAAGTTGGTCTTCCCTTATTCGGATTAGAATTCTCCCGCAGAGTGAGCAGAAAATCCCCAGCATGAGTGGAACTCTCAACAATTTGGTTTGTAGCTTATCCCATGTGGACTCGCCTACATTAATCTCCCGCAAGTTTGCCTCTTGTTCATCCTCAGCAGGGTTGATCCCACCTTAACTCCCTAGTACGGTCACCAGCAGGTAATCTCCAGTTGATTGCCTACAGGTTGTTCCCGGTTCAGTCATCAGCAGTGTTTCCCCATGGAGTTGTCTGATCAGAGCCTATTTGTTGTTTCCTTCTGAGCAGAACGGGTGATGAAAATGTTTATTTTCAATCCCCGACGGAGTGTTGTTTCTCTTCTCCTCGGCAGAGATGATTTCTCCAGCAGTACGAGGAAATATGTGGATTTTGGAACTTTTGATTGGTGGTTGTCCCCCACAGAGCTTCCTCTTTCTCCCTGATAATTTCCCCAGTAGAGTTACTTCTACAGTGGATCCTACTTGTGTTAAGCTCCCTAGTGATGTTTGAGTAGCTTCCCCAGCCAAGACTTTGCCTGATTTCAGTTTGGCGTTGGAACTTCTGAGGAAGATGTGTTGATTCCCCCAGCAGAATGACTGGTTCTCTTTCTCCTTAGCAGAGATATTTCCTTTTGTGAGTAGAATTGGTTGTTGTTGTGCTTCTGTTTGGTGGTTGTTCCCCACAGAATTCTACATTCGCTTCCTGAAGATCCCCAGTAGATTTCTTCTATGACTGATCTTATCCTTATCTCTGCATACTATTGGAAGATCCTCAGCTTTGGTGATTGTGATCCCTTGCTTGTTCTCAACAGTGGTCTCAGTTTCCCGGTGATCTTGTTTTTTTCCCTAGCAGTGATCTTTGTTCCCGACAGTGACTCTTTTTGGTCCTCAGCATTGGCCTTGTTCCCTTGCAGAGATCAGTGTTTCCTGGTATCTGTTGCCCCCGTCAGATGGGGAGTTTCCCCAGTTGGGTCTGGCTTTCTCTTTTGTGATGTAGTACCGGATGTTTGCCCATTGATTCCTGGACCTGTTTGTGTTATATATGTCTGTTTGTCAGCATTTATCATACATAAACCATGCATATACATTCATAATTATAACATTCAGATATTCATGTTGCATTCTTTGCCATATATCTTTGTTTGTTATCTCCTGCTATTGGGTGATATATATATATATATATATATATATATTATATATATATATATATATATATATATATATATATATATATATATATATATATATATATATATATATATATATATATATATAATATATATATATATATATATATATATATATATATATATATATATATATATATATATATATATATATATATATATATATATATATATATATATATATATATATATATATATATATATATATATATATATATAATATATATATATATATATATATATATATATATATATATTATATATATATATATATATATATATATATATCTATATATATATATAATATATATATATATATATATATATATATATATATATATATATATATATATATATATATATATATATATATATATATATATATATTATATAATATTATATATATATATATATATATATATATATATATATATATATATATATATATATATATATATTTCCCCAAGCAGATTTTTGCGTTTGATCTCTCCATATAGAGTCAGCCCCATAGGCAGAAAGCGTTTATCCTTTCTTCCATATTCCCCACTGAGTTATGTCCTCGTGGATGATTGTTAATTCTGTTTCCTCCCAAAATATGTATTGGGATGGAATTGCTCCCCTGAGTTATGTCCTCACTGGGTTGAGTCTTGTTCATTGTGTCTCTCTAATTTGATCCTAGATTGACTCCTCTTATTGTTTTCCCTGCATTTCCCCGTAGTTTACATGAATGATTGCTCAGTAACCAGTAATTGTCCATCTTTTCCCCGGCGGAGTCTGTGGCCTTCTATCCAGTAACCGGTAGTTGTAAATCCTATTTGTGTGGTTTTCTACCCTCATACCGGTAGTTGTAAACCCCATTTTATCCCCTTGCAGAGTTAACCTTTGATTTTGTTCATCCTAACCGATGACAGTTACTCTCTTCTGTGGTTTTCTACCCAGTAACCGGTAGATGTAATCCTCTCCTTGTTGGTTATCTTTATCCAATATTCGGTATTGATATTCCTTCATTTTGAGTATATCTCCCAGTAACCGGTGATATATCTCTTGGATAATTGCTCAGAAAAGCAATTTATCCCCAACGAGTCATCTTTCATTCACCCTTGTTTGGTAATGATCGTTTCTCCCCCCGATTGGTCATCATTTTATACCCAGTATTCGGTATCCCGATGTCCTTTCTTTTCGGTTGATTTATCCTTTATTAACTCAGTAGCAGGTTGTGGATAATCTTCCATGCGAGTATATTATCTACGTTCTAACGGTAATAGATAATATATCTCATCCACTCTTCAGTCGAAGTCTTTGTCTTCCCCAGTCGAGTAAGATTCGTATTTCCTCATGGAATCGAATGCCCATCCTGTAATTGAGTTTGCTTTTTTTAGCCCTCCTTTTGGATGATGAGTGTCTTGGAAATATTCCCCAATTCACGCTTTGGTTGGTCACCTATTATATGCCCAGTAGCCGGTATCCCTAGTGTTCCTTCCTCTCTGCTCCCTATTATGATTTTTGTCCCCTATGGAGTCAGATTTTTCTGAGTTGATATACCTTTTTAGGTCCTCCTCAAACGTTTTGGATGATTGATATCTCTCACCCTTATACTGGTCTTAGATATTCTTTCTCCCCGAGCGTGTTGATTCTCCCACCCTTATACCAGTGTTTTGATCACATGTCTCCTTGAGCTTATTACCCAGTAACCGGTAATACCTCATTTGTTTCCTCAGTTGAGTCCTCTTTGGACATTCCCCATCGAAGTCCCTTAGTGGATTTTCCCATCTGAGTCCGGATCTTGATCCGAAGTATCCTTTGTGGATAGTTTTGTTGTATTGGCATATTCCCCAATACATGCATCTTTGCGTCAGCTCGAGTCTTTCCATTGATTTATTTTCATGGAATCTATTTGTGTCCCTCAGCAAGTTTTAAGTCCTGGCCTACTCACGCATTCTATTCCCCTTTTACTCCCCAGAGACTCTGTCCCATTTATGAGTGTATTGCCCATATGAATTTTTAGTTTCTCCTGATTTCTTTTTCCTTTGTGGACATATATCCCCACAGAGTATTAACTTTTGCATACATACATTTGCATCATGAGGTCTCTTAGGGACCAAAATTCATCTCTTTGTTATTATTTAAGCCCATTCTACCTCGTCGAGACGAATATTTTAACCTTCATATCTCCGGCTAAAATGACCTTAAATAGGGGCATCTATAAGACCCTAATTTTGACCCTAAGATCCCTCATGGCATCATATCATTTCACATTGCATTTGCCTCAAGGAGCATAGCATCTTGGCTCCTTACCCTTGGGTTGGGACTTGTGTGAGTTGGTTTGAGACCACCAAGCATGCTTGAATTGTATATTATTGCTTTTCTTATTTTGTTTACTAACCAAAAGCACAAAAATATGTCACTAACATCTTTTGTTTTGTAGCTTGAGCAATCATAAGATCTGAGGCTCCTAGGAGGCCCCTATGCTCAAAGAATGGTCAGGTGAAGGTGAAAGCAAGCATGACAATGATTCACAAAGCTCTCAATCAAAATATATGCCTCCCAAGTATCTCAATTTGTCAATTTGATCAAAGCAAACCAAAGGGCTTGAGGATTGTTTCCCAAGGAAACCCTAATTCATCTGTTCATCAACTGTGCCTTACCCATGAAGCAACCTCAACCCATGATAAAATACAATCAAGGTAAGGTATCTCACTCATCATTTCATGCATATTTGAGCTTATTTGAGTGTCATAAATCATCAATCCATCAAGGTTTGAAGTATGGACTTGAGAAGTTGATCAGTCAATTCATCTAACTATTTTGAAATCCACTGAGACCTAACTTTTAATGTGTTTGTCAAATGAAGATGACCCCAAGACACAAACTGCTCTTAAGAACCATATAAACAACTCTCATGTTCATCCAAAATTGATTTGAAGCTTGGAAGGTCATCAGCCATGTCAAAACATTATAGGTCATTTTGACTGAAATCCTTATTTTGGGTCAACTTCCCAAGGACATAACTCTCTCATTTTTCATGATTTTGAGGTGGGAAGAAATGCATTGGAAATTTTAAGATGTCTACTTCATTTTTTATGTTGAACAAATTTTCATAATCCTAAAATAAGTACATGTGATAATGCAAAACATTATAGGTCACTTTGGACCAAAGGCATTGAAATGTAAAAAAGTCCAACTTCAAGTGCTCATAACTTTCTCATCAAAAATCCAAATGATGCAAAATATAAGTCCAAATTGATTTACTTGAAAATATCTACAACTTTTATGTTTAAGGTTTTGTCATTTGGAGCTTGCATCATTGAAAGAGAAGGGCTCGAAGTTGGTCCATTTTGGAAAATTTCACATGCACATGTTTTGCACCTTGAACTTTATGACCAATTTTCATCAATTTACCAATTACAAATGGACTTGTGTTCAACATAACAATTGATCCTCATGTCAAGACCTTTCTAACCATTACCCATAAGGCCATATTTCATTTTGGGAAGAGGTATTTTCGAAGAGGAGAAAATTCATGTCCATTTTTGGAAACCATGTCAAATATTTATGCACAAGCCATTTACATCAATTTTGCACGTCCATTTCAGCTTAATGTGATATCAGCACTCAATTTCCATTGGATTTGGACCCTCCATGCGCCTGTACAGGCCCATGCATGGAGGCCATCATCATTCATGCACATGAAATTCCCATGCTTCCATTGCCTTTTGCTATAAATAAGCATGCTCAGCTCCACTATTTTCCAACCTGAAGGCGCCTTAGATGCTGCAGAATTGAATCCAAAACATCACCTAAAGGAATTTCTCTCTTTCATTTCAAAATTTCAGATCCAATTTTCAACTTCATTGGTTGATTATTGGACTTAAAATTCCTTGGCCTTGCTTCATCTTCATCTCAAGAGCAAACTGCAATCAAGAATTGTGAAGAATCGTGCTCCATAGATCTACATTTTAGAGGTGGATGTTCAAACTTTTTTCAATCGAAACTCATTGATTATTGCTTGTTTCTTGTGTTTATTGGCTTGGCTGAAGTCCTCTCATCAAAGGCATTTGAATTGTGTCTTTAATTTTGAAAATCCATGAAGTTCAGATTGAACACCATGATTTTCTCTCTCAGATTTCTCTCTCTATGAGGATCTAGAGGAGGAACTAATGGTACAGGGGTGATCTACATCACCCCAGCTTTCCATTGATATGAGGATCGCTTCATTTGCTTGAGTTTTGTTTACCTGCAAATGTCACCGGAATCTTTGAGCTCACCGGAGAAGACGGTGGTGTACACCATTGTCCCTTTGCCAGATCAAATCTAGGTTATACGTTTCAATCTCCAGATTTAATCTCATACTTTCTTTGTTATGGCTTTTTATAATGCTGGATGTGGCTCAGTTGACTAAGGGTCATGATGCGCGTGCACTCCATTACCCTTGATTTTGCCAGGTCATTTAATGAAATGAATCCAACGCACGTGGTTTTTTGCTATTTCTGAATTAATTCATTTTATTTTCTTAATTCCATTTTATTTCAAAAAATCATAAACTCTTTCATTTTAATTCCAAAAAATATGGGATCAATTGCATTATTTCCCATTTTAATTCTAGTTTATGAAAATGATTTTAAATATTTTTTATTTTGTCATTTGATATTTTTTGTGAATTTTCTCTTTTCTGGTTATTTTTAATTCATTTTAAATAGTTTTTAATATTCAAAAAATACAAAAATATTTTCTTAACCTCTTTGAATGATGATGGATCTATGAAAAATATTCTCATCAATTTATTAATTGATTTGAGATTTATTTGAGATTTTAGTTCAATTAGGTTATTTTTTATTTATTTTTAATTGTTTAAAAATAGTTTCTGGTTTCTAAAAATGCTGAATTTTTTTTGTCAAACTTTGTTTGACCTTGTTGAACTTAGGATGATCCATTTGGACTTTACGAAGTTGATTTGAAATGGATTTGAAGTTTGACCTTTAATTGTTTATTTTAATTCAAGTATTATTTTAATTTTCAAAAATACCAAAAATATTTTATTTGTTTCTTGACTTCTAAGTTTCATTTTGCTTCTGTTTACTATTGTCTGACCTTGATCCCATTCATCTTTGGTCAATGTACTTTGCTTATTTCATTTGAATTTCAATTCATGTACATTCTTATTCATCTTCTTCTTCATCTTTTTCTTTTTTGATCAATGAGTTAAAGATTGGTGGTTAGCCTTGACATATGGGAGGCTTAACCTTCCTTGATTCAGATCTAATTCATCTTGTTCATAGATCAAGTGAATGGCTTTGCATTAAGGATAGGTTGCTTCTTGATCAAGTAAAAAACCTAAATCAATACAAGATCATTCTTCTTTTTCTTTTGGAATGGCAAGTTGTAGGAGCTTAGCTTACTAGTCAAGGTCTCTAACTTGTGTTTGTTGCCTATAGTTTTATTGACCGACCTCAGATAGGTGTGACTACTACATTAGTCCACTTACGATTGCTTAACATAGCGCTAAATTGCCTTATGGCACACTAACACTAACTATTGACCATTAACTTTTAATTCAAGTCATTTAATTCTTGCAATTTACTTTATGCAATTTAATATCTTATACATATTATTCATTTGCTTTTCCCCTTTGCTCACTTGAGCTCATGTTTATGTTAATGCAATTTGCCTTTTGCTCACTTGAGCACATAATTGTGTATATACTATTGTGCTTGTGTTGTTTTGATTGTTGTGGACCAAATGCAAATGGAAAAAAGGACTTAGACTTTAGTACATTCCCTATGCAAAAATGGAGTCAAAGAGAAACTAGGCCTCATGCCTTTAGAATGCTATAAAAGAAGAAAAATGTCAAAGAGAAACTAGGCCTCGTGCCTTTAGAATGCTTAATCTTGAAGAGGACTTTGAAAAGACCTAATTTCAAAACTCCTTCTTGTCCATTCTTTGTTTGCATTATGGAACTTTTTGATTTGTGTGTTCTTGTGCTAGGGATCCCAAACTTGAGCCAAATTGAAGAACAATTGTCATGAGCATCCAAAGTGAGAGATTTAATAGCCATTAGAAGATTCCTAGGAGCTTGTTTTGATTGTGTGCTTGATTGCTTGAGTATTTGCTTACTTGCTTGCTTATTTAAAAGGATGGGAGCTACTTGGATCATCACTATGATCTAAAGAAGGGAACTCCATTTGTGGTTTTATTTCTCTTCCTTCATCTTTGTATGTTTAGGACTTAGCCATTCTTCTTCTTCCCTCCACTCTAACCCAAGCCAAAACTTTTGTGCAAACATTAACATTTTCTTTCAAAATTAGAAACCTAAGCATTATGCTTTTGATTTTCAAACTTCTTTTCATAACACTTATTTTGAATTGAATCCTTAAGTCAACTTTGACCATACTTTGTAAATACTTTTCATTTGTAAATACAACTCACTTAATTGTTTTTGTGGTTTCAATGGCCACTTTCTTATCAAAGCTTTTTATAAACATTAGCTATTAGGTTTGAGTTATCCTTGAGGTTGATATAATACTCACCTATATCCTGAGTGATGGACCATAAGACTTCCATGCTTATTACAGGGTTAACCCCTCACTAGCATGTTGAAGCTCTCCTCACATGGTAGATTTGTGGTTTTAGGTATAGTTTTCTCCCTTTGATAACAAAATACCTTAAGGCTTTTGACCAATCAATTCACCAACTTCTTTTGAGATTTTTACCCTGAACTACGAGGTTTTGATCCTAATCTTTTTTAAGATGGTACGTAGGCAATGGGTTTATCCATTCAAACACAAAATTGTAAATAATTTGTACATTCTTCTCTCATCTCCCCAATCATGTTTGCACAAATAATTTTCACAAATATCAACCTACCTTAAAACAATTGTGAAAAGGGCTCCCTAGGAGTACCTAGGATGTTTTGGGTGCTTAAAACCTTCCCATTGCATAACCAACCCCCTTACCCCGATCTCTGACATTTTTATTAGTTTTTGATTTGATAAAACTTCTCGGTTTTTGTTCGCTTTCTAACCTTTCCTTTGGATAAATAGAAGTACGGTGGCGACTCGAATTGTATGATTTACTTTTGATTTAGTCAATAAATCTAAAGGTAATGAATACCCCGCTACAGGAAGACAAGTTGGTCATATGGTTAGAAGCACATGAATCTATGATTCATGGTGCACACATGTTTGAGGTACAATTTAGAGAGGTAGGGATACTAAAATTACCTATTTGTGCCAAAGAAACACTAGGAATACTAGATAAATAACTAGATTTTAACAACCTTATGAGCTCCTCAACTTGATCCTTGTTCAGCATGGGTTTTTCCACCTCATTTGTTGTAGGGAACAAAACTGGATGCCCTAGTACCCGGTTTTCCATTTTTCATGTGTGTTGGTTTCCCATGGAGCTTCCAGCAAATTTCCCGAGTGTGACATGGCATGTTATAGTAATCATACTAGAGGTTAGATGAGTTACTCTAAATTTGAACTCTTAAAGCCAACAACATCCACAATCAAAGCATTGGTCTCAGGACGATTTGGATCAACTTTTGCCTTTCTCATCATCACACTCATGCGAGTTTCCTCCCTTCTAACCTCAGCAAAAAATTCTCCTAGTGAAGGTTGGGTTGCTCTTCCAATACTTCTTCCAAGACTTCATCTCGATCCTTATTGAGGCTAACAAGAAACTAAAAAATTCTTCCTTTTTATACTGTTTGTAGATGGTGTTTGGCATCCTCAGTTTACTTCCACTTGTAATTACTAAAGAGATCAAGGTCCTGCCAAACCCAATTCAAGGAATGGAATTACTTTGTGACATGATTACTTCCTTGCTGAACTTCTCTAACCTTCCAGGTGAGTTCATAAATCTAAGATTTATTTCCCAAATCGGAATACATCTCTTTTAAACTTTCCCACAGTTCTTTTACGGTAGAATAACACATATAGTTACTACTGATTTCTTCTTCCATGGAGTTTACTAACCATGTCATCACCATGGAATTTTCAGCATCCTACGGATCATGTTATGGGTGACTCAAATTTAGCTCAGTTTGATCATCGGTGAGGTATCCTATTTTACCTTTGCATCGGCTATACATCTGGAGAGATTAAGACCACCAAAAGTAGTTCGACACATTGAGTCAAAAATAGTTTATTTGGATTGAATGAGAATCACCATGAACACCTTTCTGTTCTTGATTTAGAGGCAGAGTACTTTTGAGAATACTATTCTCCATTTCATTGTTAATTGAGGAATTGTTAGCCATTGTGAATCAGAGGTGCAGGCTACATAGATCAACTCTGATGCCAAGTTGAAACAAATGAGAGGAGAATAATTCTTAATTGTATTGATTTGTGTAGTGATCTCTCTCTCTCTCTCTCTCTCTCTCTCTCTCTCTCTCTCTCTCTTAAATAGAGGTAGATATAAAGTCCAAAAATAATTACAAGGATCCTACATTAATTATAAGATACTAACAATAAAAGGATTACCTAAAAATAAAAATAACTAAATAAGGAAATAATATATATGATATAAGAATATTCAAAAGAATATTTGTAATAATATTTTGCAACATAATCAAGTAATCAATGTCGTGACATTCAAAGAAAAGAAAGATGTTGTACATACTGGTGAGCCATCAAATTAAAAGAAAAGGTGTATTACTCCTATTTAGAAAACAGATTGTAGAATGTTAGGCAATAAATCTCAACATCCTGTCAAACATGTTTACCAGAAAATAGAATGTAGAATGTCTCAACATCCTGTCAAACCTGTTTACAAGAAAACATAATGCATAATATCGGGTAACATGTCTCAACATCTGGTAAAACATGATTTCTAGTGCATTATGTTTGTCTCCTCATTTCCCTTGTATTGTTGTAAGTTGTATGGTAGACATCCACATCATCAACATATGTATCTATAGTGGAATGAGAAATCTGAAAAGCATCATCGACAAGTTTGGCATGACAAGCCTAATATTCTTGTTCATATTGTTTTTCCTTCAACAAGATATTTTCTTGTGAATATTGTCATTTTAACAGTAGTTGCAATAGACACTTGATAGAAGAAAGAAACTATGCTATATTTTGTGATAGCAATAAGAGAAATAAATTTGTAAAGATGAAGATGATTGCTGCCAATGTAAAGCATAATGTTGAAGGTCATGTTTCAGTCATCATGGATGACATATTAGAAATAGAAACTAAGCAATATAACATAAAGGCTTGGGAGTAAAGGAACTTTGGTGCAAAGAAATTTGTCATATGCATGTGTTAAGTTGGGAAGCAAACCAAGATGTCATACAAGATATTTAAATATATTACTCATACCTATCAATTACCACTTATGTAATTTATGAGAATCAAGCAAGGAGTTGTCATTTAAGGGATGGTTGATGGTCCGACTGGAGGTCCTCCCAACATTGAACAATAAAAATCGGTTCAGAAGAAGAAGCTAAAGAATATTAGTAATTATGGCATAAATCTTCCCATTGGGGTTCCCTCTCATATTTATGGAATTTTCACTATTTAAAAAAATGATATTATGTTTAGTAAAGTTGATATTGGTGTTCCTCTTAGTCTGTTAAATCTTACCTATAAGATGTGTGTTCCAGATACTGCTCTCCATGATATTCCATTTTGTGAAAAGTGTGATCTAGCTGCTGGTGGAAATGTGTTTGATGTTCCACTCATGTATGGGCCTATAAGAAATCATCATCTCATTCAAAAGTCTTTTGCTGAGGAGACCCAAGAAACCAATATGGGAAATCAAGATATTGATAAAGATGTGCCAGACATCCTGTCCTACATATTGACAGAGTCTCAAATTCATAAGGAGAATGATGATATTATCCTTGAGAATAATTATGTGAGTGATGATTATATCCATGAATATGTTAGGGTTGATATTGTTGTAGCCCATGGTGATGTTGTTAATGATGTTCAAATGACTTTCCATGAAGATGAAGATTTTGATCTCATTGATCTTGATGTGAATCAAGTTGTTGCTAATAAAACATGAAACACCATATTGTTTACTGAAGAAGATGGAAAATTTTATGATGTTTAAATTTTTTCTTATGTTGCCCATCTTGGAGCCACCAGATTGATACCAAGACTTTCATGTATTATGAAGTTCAAATTTTATCAGATGGATGTGAAAAGTGTCTTCCTCAATAAGTACTTGAATGTGGAAGTCAATCTGGATGTTAGTAATCATGCCACTGACAAGGAAGGTGTCATTAAGAAGAATGATTATGTGGAAGTTGATGATGACATTCCTTTTGCCTACATAATGAAGAGAATCATTGAAAATATAACCAAATATCAAGATAAGTCTACTCAATAAAAGGATAATGTGGTTAATAATATGCGTGACAACATTGATAATGTTATTAATGATTATGTTAGTATTGATGAAGGTTCTATCCCTAAGAACAATAAAGTTCATGATGGGTCTGCTTCAATCAATAAAGATATTACTAAAGATGTTGATCTTAGTAAAAGATCTGACAAGAAGTCAAAGAAAATAGTTGGTGGAAAAATTATTCCCACAAAGGTTTCTATTGCTCCATTACACAACATGTCTTTCCATTTTAAGGAAAGTGTGTTGCAGTGAAAGTATTTTTATCACAAGAGGATAACCCTTGAAAGGAAGTTGTCAAAATAAGCTTTGACATTTTAAGAGGTTGTTCAACTATTGAAGGAAGTTATTATGAAATACAATAAGAATCTTATGATAGTTCACCTTTGTGACATGTTAGACAAAATTCTATAGCATTTTGTTCAACAAATGCAGTCTGAATTTGAGTTGAGCATGGTAGGAGACGTTACCTACTTTCTTGATTTTCAAGTAAAGCAAATGAAAGACTATACCTTCCCAAAGTATTTATACTGGAAGTAGTTGCACTCAAGTGTTATGGAGTAACCTAATGCTCAAAGATGATAATGAAGATGTCAACCAGGATGTTCCAGACATCATGTCTGACATGTTAGTGACTAGTTTTCACCTCAGAGGAAGGATGAGAAAGTTTCCATTGTTAATTATGAAGTGAATATAAAGCTTGTTCAAACAAGTGAATTCGAGACAGACGCTGAAGCAGATGTCCAGGACATGGTGATCATCATAAGAATAAAGGTTGGTGGAAAGAGGACTCCCGTGAATGTTGATGATGCACCCCTGGATAATCTATCATTCCATTATGAAACAAGTGTTCAGAAGTGGAGGTATGCTTTGCTAAGATGGGTTTATTGTGAAAAAAATCTAGGTACAAATGCTCTTGATTGTAAATAGATTATATATCCGATAAAAGTTATTGGGCTAAGGAAGAAAGCTTTTGATATTGGTCTTTGCTATGAAAAGTTGGTCAAGAAGTTTATTATGAACATTACTGTTGAGTGCAATGTTGAAAGAAACAAAGAGTATAGAATGGTACATGATAGAGGAAAGTGTGTGAAGCTTTCACCTTTAATTATTAATTAATTGGACCGCGGCAAGGTTCCTTCTATTAACAAGATTGACAAAGGAAAAGGAAGTTAAGGAGGAAGAGGAAACTGCAAGTGAGGATGAAGAAGAACATTATGTTGAAGCATTGAAGTATAATGAAAGTATGAAGCATCATAGTGATGCTCAGTTGTTGAAGACACTGATGGTATTCCTCATGGGTTGTTGAGTTTTAGTTATAAGCTATTTGTTGGGTAAGATGTCCCTGACGTTATGTCCAACATATATGTACCAGTTGATAAATCTGATCTGGTGTTTGATGAAGAAATGTTAGAGTTTTTTTTACCTCAACCAGTTATTGCTTATCGCATCTCGAAAAATACGATTCTTTGCAAATTCACAGAAAAATGATTCGAATAGAGTCGCCATTGAACTTTATTTATTCCAAAGAAGGAAAGGGAAAATATCGATAAAACCATTAAGAGAAAAAGAATATGGTTGTCGGAACCAAATTCAGGTTTGGGATTCGATTATGCAAGGTGAAAGTATTAACAACCATCACGTCCGTTGTACTCAACGAGAACATTTTAGTTAGATCAGTGATTGAATGTGAGTTATCGTTTATTGTTTTCTTCGGGTAATAAAAAGTGCATAAGCATCAAGGAGTCGACTTTTTTACTTAAGAGATTGAGAAAATTCCCACAATCCTTCCCAAAGTAGATTATGTAGACTGGATGCATATGACAAACCAACTAATGCAGACTGGCCAATTGAGGGTATCTGAACTTGTAGGAATAAGTGCTTCAATTGTTTGACCCCATACTTTATGAATTCCTGCAATTGTGATTCTTAGATTCCCTGGAAAAAATAAGTAATGCAAATGTCATTGTCATACCCCAATTTTGCCCCTCATAAATTAATACAATCGTCTTGACATATGCATCATCTACACATCATATCATGCATTTCATCTCTCATAATACTCAAAAATGTCAACTAAAATGAATTTTTGGATTTACACATAAATCGATCAAATTGATTCTCAAATGTACGTGAAATTAGCAGGCGAAAAGTTTTGAAATTGAGCTTGCAAACGTCAGTTTTGTTAATCTACAGTTCGTGTAGTTTAACCCAACGTGCTCATTTCACTTTTTTTATTGATTTTATTTTTATGACTTAAAATTATTGTTAGCATTTGATTTTTGGGATGAAGGTTGACCCCTGTCTCATGATCAACCTGACCTTTTCTTGGAATTTTATTTCACATTTTCAATTTATTTTGGATTTATTTTTGACCTAGTTTGGTTGGTTGACTTTTAATTTGACTTCTGTTTTATTTTAATTAATTCACGTACCAATTTTCATTATTTCTAAAATCTTTTTGGGGAATGATGATTTCCTGACCCCAATTTATTTAGTTTAATTTTTCATAACTTTCTTGATTAATTTACTATTTATTCTTGATTTATCGGTTGATGTCTGGTCATGGTTTCTTTCTTCCCATTCATCGAGAGATGTCTGGTCGTGGTTTCTTTCTTCCCATTCATCCGTTGATGTCTGGTCGTGGTTTCTCTCTTCCCATTCATCGAGAGATGTCTGGTCGTGGTTTCTTTCTTCTCATTCATCGAGAGATGTCTGGTCGTGGTTTCTTTCTTCCCATTCATCTGTTGATGTCTGGTCGTGGTTTCTTTCTTCCCATTCATCCGTTGATGTCTGGTCGTGGTTTCTTTCTTCCCATTCATCCGAGAGATGTCTGGTCGTGGTTTCTTTCTTCCCATTCATCGAGAGATGTCTGGTCGTGGTTTCTTTCTTCCCATTCATCTGTTGATGTCTGGTCGTGGTTTCTCTCTTCCCATTCATCCGTTGATGTCTGGTCGTGGTTTCTTTCTTCCCATTCATCCGTTGATGTCTAGTCGTGGTTTCTTTCTTCCCATTCATCCGAGAGATGTCTGGTCGTGGTTTCTCTCTTCCCATTCATCCGTTGATGTCTGGTCGTGGTTTCTTTCTTCCCATTCATCGAGAGATGTCTGGTCGTGGTTTCTTTCTTCCCATTCATCGAGAGATGTCTGGTCGTGGTTTCTTTCTCCCCATTCATCGAGAGATGTCTGGTCGTGGTTTCTCTCTTCCCATTCAACCGTTGATGTCTGGTCGTGGTTTCTTTCTTCCCATTCATCCGTTGATGTCTGGTCATGGTTTCTTTCTTCCCATTCATCCGAGAGATGTCTGGTCGTGGTTTCTTTCTTCCCATTCATCGAGAGATGTCTGGTCGTGGTTTCTTTCTTCCCATTCATCGAGAGATGTCTGGTCGTGGTTTCTTTTTTCACATTCATCGAGAGATGTCTGGTCGTGGTTCCTTTCTTCCCATTCGTCCGTTGATGTCTGGTCGTGGTTTCTTTCTTCCCATTCATCGAGAGATGTCTGGTCGTGGTTTCTTTCTTCCCATTCATCGAGAGATGTCTGGTCGTGGTATCTTTCTTCCCATTCATCCGAGAGATGTCTGGTCGTGATTTCTCTCTTCCCATTCATCCGTTGATGTCTGGTCGTGGTTTCTTTCTTCCCATTCATCGAGAGATGTCTGATCGTGGTTTCTTTCTTCCCATTCATCCGAGAGATGTCTGGTCGTGGTTTCTTTCTTCCCATTCATCGAGGGATGTCTGGTCGTGGTTTCTTTCTTCCCATTCATCGAGAGATGTCTGGTCGTGGTTTCTTTCTTCCCATTCATCCGTTGATGTCTGGTCGTGGTTTCTCTCTTCCCATTCATTTGTTGATGTCTGGTCGTGGTTTCTCTCTTCCCATTCATCCGTTGATGTCTGGTCGTGGTTTCTTTCTTCCCATTCATCTGTTGATGTCTGGTCGTGGTTTCTTTCTTCCCATTCATCGAGAGATGTCTGGTCGTGGTTTCTCTCTTCCCATTCATCCGTTGATGTCTGGTCGTGGTTTCTTTCTTCCCATTCATCCGTTGATGTCTGGTCGTGGTTTCTTTCTTCCCATTCATCGAGAGATGTCTGGTCGTGGTTTCTCTCTGCCCATTCATCGGTAGATGTATGGTCGTGGCTTCTCTCTTCCCATTCATCGGTAGATGTTTGGTCGTGGTTTCCTCACTTTCCTTGGTTCGTCACCTGCAGAGTGCAAATTTTATGGTTCTTTTGGTATTCAATCCCTGTTTACCTTGACAGTATGATAGCCGTTGCTTTCATCCGTTCAGGTTCTCAGTTGATCGAATAGGGGCAGCTGTAGCACCTCAAATTTGCACCCCCCTATTCACGCATTCATTTCATTTTTTAGGTCATTAACATTACATATTGCATTGCATCTTGGCAGTCAGCACTGGCATCAAGAGAATTCATCAGTGCATTTCCAGGTCATCTAAGGACCATAAAAGTCAATTGTGCGGTCAACTGAGGGCTTTGAGTGGAAGAATGGACTTTATTCATCCTAATCATGTTCATACAAGGCTTATTCATCATGTCAAACATCTACCTTTAAGATTTTGAAGTCAAATCAAAAGTTTCCAAAAATCGAAAGTGTCCTGTAATTTCAAGTTTCCAAAAATGGCAAGTTTTTGGACCACATTCAACTTGACTTTCCAACATTAAAGAAGCTTCAAATGAATTTTTGTTGAACATGAAAGTTGAATATCTTTCTCTCCTCTTTTCAAAAAGTCCAAGATCATGAGCATCTGATGAATGGTTGAGAAGTTATGGCCAAAGGATCACAATGTGTACATGGAAGTTCAACATGGCATAACTTTTGATCCAAAACTCCAAATGGAGTCACTCTTTTTGCAAATTGCTCCTTGTGACCAATATTTTCCAAATTTATCATTGCATTGCATGAAATAAAATCACATGATCATTTGTCGATGCATGAATAATTTGGAGGGAAAATGCATAATTCAAATTTGGTGCATTACACAAGCCATTTGACCATTCCATCATGTTCATAGGGTGGTTTTAAGTGAAAAAGAAGCTGCCATGTGCACTGTTCACGTGCACATGTCCATGCAAGGGTGCATTGGCATTTTTGGTCTTACACCTCATTTCTCATTAATTTTCCATTAGCCAAGCCTAATTGTGATTAGCAACATAATTAACAGGTGATATAAATAGATAATCCTAACTGTTTTGCAGAGATTACACATTCTAGATCTCAAAATCTCATTTCCCTCCAAAAACTCTCTCAATTGAAACTTGAATTTTCTCCACATAATTCATCAATATTATTGCATAATCATGTTCAGAATGGATGATTGATGAAGAATCAAGGTTTGATTTGAAGATTTGGACCAAGAATCGAGCTACACAAGCATATGAACATGAAGATGGAACTTGAAGTTTGAGCTAGATCAAAGAGGTTTCCACTGCCAATTCGTGCACAAAGCTTCATATCAAGGTTGGAGGAGAAGATCTGGACATTTTTGGAGCTTGAATCCACTGTTTCATCACACTGCATAACAGGTAGGTGAAAATTTGAATCTCATTATTTAATGTTTTCTTGCCATGATTAGGTAGAGTTTTCGATGCTGATGATCCTGATATAAATAGAATTTGAATTGGATGAGAAATGAGTGAGATATGCTGAGTTGAACTTTTGATGTGCATTATGTTTTCATTCGATTTGCTTAATCCATGGAGTTTTAGGATGAATGAATGTTAGATCCATGTTCTACATGATGAGACGGTTCGAACCATGTGTATTAGGTTGAATTCTGGAAAAAAAATTGTGAGCCTACGCCGTGAGTGACCGGAGAAGATGACCGGAATTACTATTCCGGCCATCTGGTTCAAGCTCTTAGGGTTTCTGTTAGCGCGCTTTGAACCTTACGTTCCTCAGTTCGAATCCGTGCCAGGACGTTTTGGTTTTCCATCTGTTTTCCCTGCCTTAGCCAAACGCAGCATTTCAATGTTGAAACGCGCTTGCAACCTTGAGAACCGCGGTTCGAACCTGGCTTTGCTCTTTTCCATTTATTTCATTTGTTTTTATGCTAGCGCACCTGTAGCCTAGAGAACCAGGGTTCGATTCTAGCGCTTGCAATTCTCATTTGTTTAATTGATTTTCACTATGCGCCTTGTGACCTCGCTTGCTTCAGTTCGATTCCCATGCTAGCATATTTTCCATTTTTATTTCTGAGCGCCTTTTTTGATCTTCACGTCCTGTGTTCAACTCCTTCTTGGTGCATTTCCAATTTTCATTTCATTTTCATTTTCACATTTATTTTCATATTAATTCAATTTTGTTCATTCAAATTGAAAAAAACATAAAAAATAGCAAACTAATCCAATTTAATTCAAACTTTTTTTCACTTTCTTGTTTGAATGTCTATTATTTTGTGATGGTGATTTCATGATTTTTGCCTTGCTGGAATTTTGATTGAGCTTGATTATTTGAACATGATGCAAATGTGACATGGTGTGCTAATTGATTTGTGAAATGTTCATTGATTATCCAATTGTTTTGGAATTTGACATGCTCATTCATAACATGTAACATGATCTTTTGGCTTTTGTTTGGCATTTTTAGCACATTCTACCACTGTTTGGGACACATGAATGCATGGTGTGACAATTTGTGTCACACATTTGGATGTCGCCTTTGTTCATTTTCATTCCTAGGTCATTTGATGCCTTCTGGACCTAATTTTTTGCATGAGGCTTGTGTTTAACATGTTGTGTTCACATAAAAAAATTCATGATCATTGGATGCTTTTCTGTTTTAAAGTGGATTTTCTATCTTTGATGTCCAATTGTGATCACCTTGTGCGCCTTTGCTTTATCTTGATCATTGGATGGCCTTGCCTTATGATTTGAGTTTGATCCTTTTTATGACATGTTCTTACTTGATTAAATGTGCTTCATGTGGAATATTAGCTTCTGTTTTGACTATTTGCTTTGCCTTTGACCCTAGTCTTGGTACTAGTGGTTTGTACTCACCTTTTGAGCTTTGTATTTCAGGTTCAAGCATCTAGCTCTAGTGGTTGATGTGATCTCATTACTTGAGATGCAAATTACTTTGTCCACTAACCTTTCTTGTGTTGTAGGTTCATTGAGTGTGATGGAATCACTTGAATTGCACCTTTGACTTGCCTTGTGTAGATGATGAATAAGCACCACTGTTGATTGTCTGTTTGGTTTTCTGAATATGATATTGACTGTTTGACTTTTGTACAGGTACATTAGTCACTTTTAGCTCTTGCTTGAGCTTTGCTTTGGTTGTGGTTGGCATACCACCTAGGTAACCATTCTCTAACTCCATGTAGTCTGGAAGCCCTGTCGTTTCTTTTGGCAGGCATTTGGCTGAAGTCCTCCTTAAGAGGCAATGACTGTGTTTGTTTATGTTTGTGCTAAAGACCTCCTTGTCGAGGCATTGTCATTTGTTAAGTCCTCCTAAGTGAAGAGGCGATTGGCAGATAGAAGGGATTAGCAATCAATCCCCTGTTATTCAGTGAGTCTTTCATTATGCTCGCACTCCGTGCTGATGCTTTTGAATAAACACCCAAGGTCTTGTATAGAGTCAGTCAGGTGGAATAGGGTCCCTCATTCTGGATCCCCACACATTCTTTGTCTTAAGCTCACCCAGGCCAGGGTTAAGAGCCTGAGGTCTCATCCTCAGTAACATTTTGATCTGCTCACCCTGACGTTCAATGTCAGTGGTTAAGAGCTCCTGTTTGCCTTTGCATTCTGGCTTGTTTGTCGAGGTTGATATGACCCCTTGACTAAAGCCTTATGTAACACCTCAAAATTTGCCCTCCTCTTCTTGGGACTAGTTTAGCATATTGCATTTCATGTTTCAGGACATTAGGCATTTGCATATTACATATCATGTGGAAATAATGAAGTCATCCTCCAAAGTCTTTTCAGAGATGGAGAAGTGATATGATTCAAGCCTGGGGGTCTCCATAAATTGATCACCAACCATCTGAGGGTTTGAGCTTCAATTAGGGTTTTATTGGTCCTTCAATAGGTTGAGTATTATCTTGGTGGCAAGGATATATTACCATCATCATGGTAATGTCATTCTCAAGGGGTTCATTGTCTATGCTCAGATTCCTCTGGATTAGGGTTTTGACCTCTGGTCAACCCTAATCAGTGTCATTCTTCCAGCCAGGGATTCTCAAGGAGGTGAAGTATTCTATTGAGGTGGAGATCACATGATCATTATGATGAGCTTATTTGAGCTAGGGTTTCATTCTTGAGCCAATTCCCCAAGTGGTTGAGGCTCAAGCTGATCAGAGCATGTCAAGGTCTGAGGACCTATGCAGTCAATTGTGCAAGAGCTGAGGGCTAGGAGGGGGAGAAATGGTTTGAGACACTTCATTCATGTTCAAAAGAGGTTTATTCATCATGTCAGACATATACCTTGAAAATTTTGAAGTCAGATCAAAAGTTTCCCAAAATGAAAAGTGACCTGTAATTGAAAGTTTCCAAAAATGGCAAGTTTTTGGACCAACTTCAACTTGACTTTCCAACATCAAAGGAGCTTCAAATGAAATTTTGTCCAACATAAAAGTTGAAGATATTTCTCTTACATTTCCAAAACGTCCAAGATCATGAGCATCTGATGAATGGTTGAGGAGTTATGAGCAAATGATCATCAGTGTGCATGGAACTTCAAAATGCCATAACTTTTGTTTCAAAACTCCAAATTAAGCCACTCTTTTTGCAAGTTGCATGTCATGACTAATATTTTTCAAATCCATCATTGCATTTCATGAAATAAAATCATATGATCATTGGCTTATACAAGTGCATTTTGGAGGGAAAATGAGGAATTTGAAATTGGTGCATCACATGAACTTAATTCCATTACCATTGTGCTCCTTGGTTGATTTTAAGAGCATTTGAGCCATGCATGTGTACTGTTCACGTCCATTTTTACCATGCATAAGGTGAATTTTGCAATTTGGTCATACACCTCATTTTTCATTAAAATTTCATTAGCCAATGCCTAATCATGATTACAGCATAATTAACACAGCATATAAAAGGCTTAATCATAACAGAATTTTCATTCTAACACATTCTAGATCTAGATCACATTTTTCCCTCCAATTTTTCTCTCAATCCAAATTCAAAAATTCTTCATATAACACCTTGATTTTATTGCATAATCATGATCATTAAGCTCCATTGAGTATGAATCAAGCATTGGATTGAAGGTTTTGGTGGAGAATCAAGTTGTGCAAGTACATGAAGTTGAACATGGAAGCTTTGAATTGATCAAGATCCGAGCCATTTCAAGAGAGATTTCGTGCATAAAGCTTCATCACATCAATATAGGAGTGGATCTGCATCATTTGAGCACTTGAATCTATTGTTTCCATTGACTGTTCTTCAAAGAGGTTAGAATTCGAACCTCATGATTCTCCACTTTATGCACATGTTTAGGTAGATCTTTGAATGCTGATGATTCTGATCTAAATATTATTGAATTTGGGTGAAAATTGAGAGAGTTATGTTGAATTGAAGTTTGAAGTGGTGAAACTTATTTCCTTCGATCTGCTTGATACATGATGATTTAGGCTTAGCTAATGTGATTTTCGTGTTCTACTGGTCGAGACCTTTCCATTTATGTATGCTATGTGAAATTCTGAAGAAAAAAAATATGAACATGTAACTGTAGCACCACCGTCTCCATGAAGAAGACGGTGGAAACCACCGCTTGCGCCGTCGTCTGGTTCAGCGCTAGGGCTTATCCCTGTGTGCGCCACATATGCGTCCTTGTTGTCCAATTGACTGGCCTAGGTTCCTTTGACCGCTTCCACATGTGCCTTGACTCGCTGACTAGGCTGCCACTTCAAATAGTGAAGTGCAACATTTTAGCGTATACTCCCTTCGATTCCCAGCCATAACATTTGTGGATTTATTTCGCTCAGCGCCTCAATTTTAGCATGGACATGGTTTGATTCTTCCAGGATGCATTTTCCAGTTTTGCATTTCAATTAATGTTTTCCAATTGTTTTCAACATTATTCCATTATTTTCATCCAACTTCAAAAAATCATAATAAATTGAAAATGAATCCAAATCACTTCCAATTTTTTTGTTATTTGCTCATTTGATTGTCTTTTATGCTGTGATGTGAATTTCTGGATTTGTGCATTGCTGGAATTTGAAATGTGATTGATTATTTGAACATGTGTGCAAGTGTGACATATTGTACCAATTCTTTTGTGAAATGCTCATACATTGGCCAATTGATTTGAAATTTGGTATGTTGATTCCTAACATGTTGCATTATTTTTTAGGCTTGGTTGTGCATTTTTATCATTTTCTATCTCTGTTTTAGGCACATGAACTTAGGGTGTGACAATGTGTGTCACACAATTTGATGTCATACTTGTTCATTTTCATTGATATGTCAATTGAGCTTTTCTGATTCCAATTTTTTGCATGAGGCTTGTGTTTGACATGTTGTATACACATAAAAAATTTCATGATTGTTTGATTCATTTCTGTTTTAATATGGAATTTTGATTCTTGATGTCCAATTGTATGCTTTGAAATTGCCTTTGCCCCATCTTGCTCATGTGGTGACTTTGCTTGATGCTTTAGACTTGGTTCTTTTTAGGACATGTTCTTACTTGAATAAATGTGCTTCATGTTGAAAATCAACTTCTGTTTTGACTTTTTGCTTTGTCTTTGACCCTAGCCTTGGTGCTAGTGGTTGTACTCACCTTTTGAGTTTTGCATTTCAGGTTCAAGCTTCTAGTCCTAATGGCTTATGTTGATCTCATGAATTGAGATGCAAATTCTTTGTCCACTAACCTTTGTTGTGTGTAGGTTCATTGAGTATGGTGGAATTCCTTGAATGCTTGCACATAGAGCATGACTTGTGTACATATAGAACCACTGTTGACTGTCTGTTTGATTTGTCTGAATGTGAATACTGATTTGTTTGACTTTCATACAGGTACCTTATCCGCTTTAAGCTCATCATTTGAGCTTTGCTTTGCTTGTGGTTGGCATACCACCTAGGTAATCATCCTCTGACTCCATGTAGTCTGGAAGCCCTGTCGTTTCTGTTTGGCAGGCATTTGGCTGAAGTCCTCCTTAAGAGGCAATGACTGTGTTTGTTTATGTTTGTGCTAAAGACCTCAATGAGGCATGGTTGCATATTAAGACCTCCTAAGTGAAGAGGCATTGGCAGATAGAAGGGATTTGCAATCAATCCCCTGCTATTCAGTTGAGTCTTTCATTATGCTCGCACTACGTGCTGATGCTTTTGAATAAACACCCAAAATCTTGTATAGTCAGTCAGGTGGAATAGGGTCCCTCATTCTGGACCCCCACGTTTTCATTGAGTCAAGCTCACCCAGGCCAGGGTTAAGAGCTATGAGGTCCAACCCTCATTACCTTTCATCTGCTCACCCTGACGGTCAATGTCAGTGGTTAAGAGCCTCAGACACCCCTTCCAGTGTTGGCTTGTTTATCGAGGTTGATATGACCCCTTGACTAAAGCCCAGCCTTGTATGAGCCGCTTGTTTGCATATAGCGTATGATGATTGCTTTGTATGTTTATCTGCTTTTGCTTCTCATATCCTTTCTGTAGGAGTCGTATGATCAACTTTTGAGGAAGTTGAACGTACGTAGAGATAGACTTTAGTTGACTCACTGCCTGTGTGAGTCAAACTCTTGTTAGAGACCTCAACCTAGGGTTATAATTTGCATGATGACTATTAGGCTCGAGTTAGTCTCCCTTTTAGTCTGTTATTCACCGGTCTCTGGTTAGGAGAAAGTTTCTCCCCTGTTAAGGGGAACTACGTCGCCCTGATCCTCATACTAGATGAGGTACGTAGGCAGGAGATCGTGCGAGATCTCTCCGGGCAACCTTTTTTCTTTTTTGTGTGTGTTTTTCTTGACAGCTATTAGGTCCGAGTTCCCGACTCCCTTTTAGTCTGTGTGTTCAACTTCTTTGTTTCTTCTGACGTCTCAGCGTCTTCTTGGTGTTTGCTTGACAGCTATTAGGCTTGAGTGCCAGACTCCCTGTTAGCTTGTCTGTTTGATAACCTTTTGGTGTGTGTTGGAGTCGGATGTAAGACCAGCCATTGGCATTCCGTTTCCTTATTTGTGTTTGTTGTTCGGAGTCGGACGTAAGACCAGCCATTGGCAGTCTGTTTCCTTTGTGTGTTTATTTTGACGTCTTAGCGTCTTTGTGTTGTGTTTTGTTTCGGCGTGCGTTAGCCGAACTACAACAGCTCTGATCCTCATTCCAGATGAGATACGTAGGCATAGGATGCGATATCCTAGCGAGCCCGTTCCCCATTTCCCCGAACTACGTCGACTCTGATGTTTGTTTCTGACAAACTACGTAGGCCCAGGATGCGACATCCTGCCGAGTCCGCTTCCTCCGTCTTCCTCCATTTGTGTTTTATTCCAGTGTGTGCGCATTTTTTTGAGCAGTTTATCAGCAACCTTTCTCTATTCTTTTGAGCGTGGATCTCGTCGAGTACGACGGACATGAGGGGTGCTAATACCTTCCCCTTGCGTAACCAACTCCCGATCCTAGCAATCTCTGGTCGTAAGACCATTCCTTTCCTTTCCAGGTTTACTTCGAGCGTTTCCTTTCCCTCTTTGGGATAAATAACGCACGGTGGCGGCTTTGTGTCTTTTCCCGCCGGTTGTTTTTCGCGTTGCGCCAGCTGGCGACTCTGCTGGGGATTATTATTAGAAGTTGACCTCTTGCTGGTCCATCTTCCCTAAGCGAGTCAGTCCTAGCGCTCTTTAGGATAGTTTTGGTTGCTTTTACTGTTTTATTTATTGCATTTACGATTATTATACTGTGATTGTATATATTTGCATATATGTTTGCATGCATCATATTATCATTGTGCTGGATTCTGTACAGGTTGGTTCCTCTGATTTGGGGTGGGTGTTCTGAGTGGGGCTAAAACCCAGTCCCGAGTATACACCTAGGATTAGCGTGGTCTCATGTTGCCTCTCATGTTAGGTCAACATGTTTTTGGCGACGTGACATACCACAAGACGGACGAGGTTCTTTTGAGAGAGCTCTTCCTTTGTGGAGTATCCATTTTGGTTGAGTCACCTCATTTGAGTTGTTGACTTCAGTGACCGTTCTTTCCCGGATCTTTGGTTTAGACGATCTTATGAGAGTTGCAGCGGCACACCCGAAAGGGCAAACCCGTTGAGTATCTTGTCTGATTGCCGAGACCATTATCCGCCTTAGGATGACCTTATTAGAATTCACCTGTGAGGGGAGGGTTTGATTCCTACAGATGCATGTTCGGGTGGTGACTTTCTGATGGTGACTATTGGGTCCTATTTATGAGTTGGATTTATGGATTTATTTCTGACACGTCGGAGTTCTGTCCATGGTATTTATCAGTGGGGATCCGTTTATTTCAGGATTCCCTGGGTTGGTTCAGAGGAGCTTATTGTTATCAGACCAGTGGTTTTCCAGTGATGATGGTGGTATATCCTCAGGTTCCGTTTATTTCGGAACTCTCAAGTTGGATTTATGGTTACTCAGTACCTCAGATGGTTGTGATCAGTTCCAAGACCGTAACTCAGTGCAGTGGATGTTCAGATGACTTGGAGGATGGCACGGTGCATTGCATTCATGCATCAGCATCATTCCCATTTTGCATTCATCTGCATCTAACCCATGTCTATCCATACTCAGGGTACATTCTCGATTGAGATTCTGGTTGAGAGACATCTTGATGCCAGAATGTTATTGTCGAATTTTTATCCATCTCGATGAAACCAGGATCGAAGGACAGAATGTTCCTCATACGGATAGACATTGCATTCATGCGTGAGTCATAATAACCTGTCTTCTGTTTTGCAGGTGTCAGTTTCTAACTTGTTAGATTGACTCAGGAATCATTGCTCGCGCACACCGAGTCATTCCTCTACACGTAGCACGTCCACACAGATACCCTACCAGGTGCAACAAATCCAAACTGATGGATCTACCCAACGCATATATTCTCGAGCTGAAAGAGAAGATGGGAGAGTTGATCAGTACTATGCAAGGGTTCGCCTTGGGGCAGAAAGCAATCTCCGAGAGGTTGGAGAGGATTGAAAACTGGCTGAGAATGGGGGAAATACAGGGAAATGCTCCGTCGTCTGGAGTAAAGAAACCCTCTGGTAATGGTCAGCACAAGAAGGAGGGTGAATCAAGTGATGTGCATGCCAAAAGGGGTAAGGATCATTACCACCCGTATGCTGCTGCAGTAAATATTACTGCTGGTAATCAATCTGTACAACAGCAACAGCAGCCACCTCAACAGAGAGCATAGAAAGCCGGGTGCCAAGTGAGAAAAGGGAAGACAGATCGGCAGTTTGATAAGCCACCCATGACGTATGCTCTTCTGTTGAAGAGGTTGAAGGATCTGGGATTGGTGCAGCCAAGGATGTTGGCTCCGTTGAGACCTGACTAGAGGCGTGCCAATTATGATGAGAACGCCAAGTGCGAATTCCACTCTGGGGCCCCTGGACACAATGTGGAGAATTGTAAAGCTTTTAAGCATGTTGTCCAGGACCTGGTGGATTCCAAGGCAATCAATTTTGCACAATCTCCAAATGTTAATGCTAATCCCAGGCCCGCGCATGGTCAGATGGGGGTAAATGCAATTTCTGAGGATAGGAGGACGACTGGGATGATGAATGTAGATCAGGTGAGAACTCCGTTGGCTAAGATTAAGAGACAACTGTTGAAGAATGGGGTTTTTCCGGGTTGTGATAATTGGTGTGCGGCTGTCGCCACAAATGGGTGTGCAATGATGAGGGAAATGATTCAGAGCATGATGAAGGCAGAAGTGGATGGTGAACTATTTGGGATACCATGTCAGGCTTTTGAAACCGTCAAGATGAAGAATGCCATCTTTGCTGAAGAAGATAAAAGGTCGTCCATTTCTTCTTACAAACAGGCCATGGAAGTGGTGAAGAATGGAAAAGCCCAAGGCTGGGGAAGAATGGTAGACATTACGGTGAAAGCAGATAGGTTCGGGGTTGGCTATCAGTCGGGCCAAGACTCGTCTGGGCAAAACAGAGGACGTCGTCAACCGTTCATGTTCATCAGTGCTGGAATGCTGGATCCAGGTCACGCCTGTGCGGTGGGTGAAGAGATTGACAGTGACTGCGAACTTGACTCATGGATAAAATCGTGCGTACCAGGGAACTGGAAGGCCTCAAAGATCATCACTGTCACTCATCGTGAAGAGTAATATTTCTGTTTTTCAATTCTGTTTGCATGAAAGCCATACGTTTTGCCCGAAACGTAATGGTCCATTGTAAGGGCCACCTCATGTGCATCATTTTGCAATGTTTTACATCATTAATAAATGGATGTTTTTCACATTAAAAGCGGTGTTCCCTGTTTTTCATTTATTTTTGCAGTTTAAAACAAAAATAAAAAAATGGCAATGTTTATTTTCATTTGTCCTTCCTTTTGATTGGCTTCGTTCCAACTTTCGTATTCTCCTGATCTCATTGATAACAATCCTGTTACACCCTCATATGACTACGACAATCCGATCTATCATACCGAAGAAGAAGGCGAAGAAGATTGTGAACTGCCAAAGGAATTAGCCAGGTTGTTGAATCCAGAGGAGAAGGTGATTCAACCGCACGAGGAGCGAGTCAAGATTGTGAATCTGGGCACCGAGGAGGTCTGAAAGGAAGTAAAAATTGGGGCCGCCTTGGAGGCGAGTGTCAAGAGCAGAGGTGATGCCATTCAGTCTCAAGAACGCCGGTGCGACGTATTAGAGGACTATGGTGACTTTGTTTCATGATATGATTCATCATGAAATTGAATGCTATGTTGATGACATGATAGCAAAGTCCCAAACAGAAGAGGGGCATCTGGTAGATCTGGCCAAATTGTTTGATCGGTTGAGACAATTCAGACTGAGGTTGAATCCGAATAAGTGCACTTTTGGAGTGCGGTCCGGTAAATTGTTGGGGTTTATTGTGAAAGAAAAGAGGAATCGAGGTTGATCCTGCTAAGGAAAAAGCAATATAAGAAATGCCTGAACTGAGAACAGAAAAGGAGGTTCGTGGTCTCTTAGGTAGATTGAACTACATTTCATGGTTCACATCTCATCTAACAGCCACGAGTGAACCCATATTCAAGCTGTTAAGAAAAGATCAAACGGTCAGGTGGAATAATGATTGCCATGCGGCATTTGAAAAGATAAAAGAATATTTGCAGGAGCATCCGATTCTATTGCCTCCCGTGGAGGGACGACCATTAATTCTGTACTTGACAACCCTCGAGGGGTCTATGGGGTGCGTACTGGGGCAGCATGACGAGTCTGGTCGAAAAGAGCATGCAATTTACCTTAGCAAAAAGTTTACCGACTGTGAAACAAAATATTCACTGCTCGAGAAAACTTGCTGTACTTTGGCATAGGTTGCTCGCCGACTAAGACAGTATATGCTGGTTCATACCACTTTATGGATTTCCAAGATGGATCCGATCAAGTATGTATTTGAGAAGCCAGCATTGAGAAGCCAGCATTGACCGGACGGGGTGCGAGATGGCAGATGATTTTGACTGATATGATATCCAGTACACCTCTCAGAAAGCAATAAAGGGGAGTGTATTGTCTGATTACCTCGCCCAGCAACCCATTAAGGATTATCAATCGATGAAGTTTGAATTCCCTGATGAGGACATCATGGTTCTCAAATCGAAAGATTGTGAGGAACCGATCCCGGAGGAGGGGCCTGACCCTGAATCCGAACGGATTATGATGTTTGATGGGGGCCGTTAATGAGAATGGTAATGAGTTGGAGCTGTTTTGGTTACGTCGAAAGGATCCCACATTCCTTTTCTTGCCCGGCTAACAGTTGAATGCACCAACGATGTGGCTGAATACGAAGTTTGCATGGGTATCGAACCTCGGTGCATACGTTTACTAGGGCAACGCCTTTCTCGATGTGTATGGGACGGGAGCCGTACTACCGGTTGAGGTTCAAATTCCGTCTTTGAGAGTCCTGATGGACGTAAAATTGAAAGAGACGGAGTGGGTAAGGACTCAGTATGAGGAGTTAAGCCTGATTGAGGAAAAGAGGCTGGCAGCCATTTGTCATGGGCAGTTGTACCAGCAGTGGATGAAGCGCGCTTTTGACCGAAAGATGCGACCTCGTGTGTATCATATGGGAGATCTGGTGTTGAAAAGGATCCTTCCTCCTCATAAAGATCGTAGGGGCAAGTGGACAACCAATTATGAAGTCCATTCGTGGTCAAGAAGGTTTTCTCTGGCGGAGCCTTGTTGTTGACGACCATGGATGGCGAGGATTTTCCATCCCCTGTGAATGCGGACGCAGTTAAAAAATACTTCGTATAAGAGACCCGCTGGACGAAAAGAATAAAATAGTCCAGGCAAAAATGGGCATCCCGGCGAACCGAAAAAAAATGAAAAAGGTTCGGGCAAAAATTAGGGATAAAAAGAAAAAATTGTACACCCGGCAAGTCGAAAACCCCACAAGGGCGACTTGGGCAAAAAAGGGTATCCCGGTGGACTGAAAACCCGAAAGGGCGGTCCAGGCAAGAGAGGGATTGAAACGAACAACTGCGTCTAGCATGATCTTTTGTACTGTGGTTAAGACACCTGGATAATCCCCAGCAGGGATCAGTCGAAAGCGTCTTGTTCAGAAGGCAGAAAGCACGGAGAGTCTTGAGGACATATGGGGTGTAACCGAGTTGGAACTCGATGAGATCACGGGTTCACATTGCCATTAGGATAGATTTTCCTTTTGTGCGCAATTACCTCTTTTCAGGAATTGCTTCCTGTGTATTGCTCGATTTTTGAGCCACCTTTTTCAATCAATAAAATGCATATTCAGTCAAATAATTTTGTTTTTGTTTTCATTACCGCTTTGATTGCAAAAACATCCGGTTTATTTTGATAAAGAATATTTGCATTTTAAGACATACGGGTCCCTTCCAATGCATGTTTATACGATTGAAAACTTGAAATCTTATTCGGAAGGTTGAGTGACCCAGGTGTTGAAATTTTGGCACGCCTGGGGCACGTTTTTATCTAACGATCTCTTTTGCAGGTGCTGTTAGATATTTTCACTCATTTGCAGGTTGTGATGTGAAGCCTTTTGACAAAAGATCCCCGTGGAGTCCAATCAGGGACGAGGAATGGAGGAACGGTGAAAGACGACGGAAGAAACGCGCGACGATCCTGGAGGATTAATCAAGAAGACTCTTCAAAGTCTGAAGAGTTGGAAAGTTGATACCAATTTGAGGGGTTCGATCTCCGTAGAGTACGGAGAAGTCAAGAAAACAAGGTGATGAATCAGAAAAGTCCAGACGAGTCTGAGAGCTCTCAAAAGTGGAAAGCTGACACTGTGGTTAGGTAGTGAATGCCAGTGTTCGACGAGTCGACAGGTGTTCCGTATCAAATATGCCGTATCTCCCCAGCAGATTCGAGATCGATGTTTCTTAGGCAGCCAGGCCTGAAGGTTGTTGTTCTCCCCAACAGGTTCGAGGTCGGTGTTTCTTCGACAACCAGGCCTGAGGTTGTTTCCCTAGCAGAGTGGAGGTTGTTATTTCCCCAGCAAGTCGAAGATTGTTGTTTTCCCCGCAGAGTGCGTTGGTAGCTGTTTCCCAGCGAAGTCCCCAAACGGATCGGGTTCAGTGGAGTTCATCCCTGTTGAGGGTTGTCCTTTCCCCAGCGGCATTGCTATTCCCCCAACAGGGTGGGGATTGGAGCGATAGCGAGTTCCTCAGCAGAATGCCTCGAGCTTCCCAGTAGAGTCCCTTGAGGGGGATACTTTTTTAGGCATTCATTATTTAGATAAGCATAGCATATTGAATAGCTAATTGCGTAGCATTTCCATGGTTCTGGAGCATTACGCTGTAAAAAAAAATCATGCATCAGCATTGCAAGCATAAACTAGTCTCAAGCCATGGTTACCGTTTGAGGATTGGTTTCGCTGGTTGGAAGATCAGCGTTGCAAGTATAAATTCGACTCGAGCCGTGGTTACCGTTTGAGGATTGGTTTCACCGGATGATGAAGATGTTACTCTGAGGAGTTCGGCATCGTGATTCTGAATCAACAGTATTCCCCAGTAGTGCGATATTGGAGAAAGAGATTCCGTCGAGCGGAGATGGAAATGAAGATCAGAGGATGTTACGCGATCAGCACAAAAATCGAGGTTCAAATGGAGAAAGGGAAGTGTGGGGCATTTTCTGGAGAACGGGGTTCAACTGGAGATTGGAGTTGAAGATGGTATCAGGGATGAGGTCCTCAGGATTGTCTTCTGATCATGTGTCACCTTAGACTTTGGCGAGGCCAAGAGAAGTCGTTATGGGTGTCTTCGGAGTAAGAAATGTGCATGATTACCTTCCTGTTGTGAAGGTGTACCCTCTGATATGTCGCCATCAGAGTGGTGTTTGGTGTTATTTCTGACGTTGCCAGCGGAATTATCACAAGAGAATGGAGAGCGGGGTCCAAATGGAGAAAGGGAGACACGGGGTGTTTTCTGGAGAACGGGGTTCACAACGGCGATCGCGAGTTATCGTCAGGCGACTGGGGTTCAAATGGAGAACGGGGTTCATTGTTTGACAGTAAGAGTGACATAAAAGTTGTGGGGTCCAAGAAAAGCAAAAAATATAATAATCCCCAGCTGAGCGCAAATTATTCGTTCACAGTGGATTAAGTAAGGATGGAATGCTCATGGCTTATTATCCCCAGCATAAGTCGTTGGCCCACGTGCCGCCTCATTCATCACTTTTCCTTGTTTCTGCCGATGTTGACAGGCATGAGATTTTTCGATGTTCAGATCGAACAAGCTTCTGAAGTTCAGATCGACGCAGCTTGCGGCATTCAGGCCAGGTTTTCGGTGTTCAGGCCGAAGTGGGTATTCAGACCAGACTTTCCGATGTTCAGATCGAAGAAGTTTCCGACGTTCAGGTTGAAGTACTTGTGGCACTCAGGCCAGTTTTTCTGATGTTCAGATCGAAGAAGTTTCTGACTTTCAGGTTGAAGTACTTGTGGCACTCAGGCCAGTTTTTTCGATGTTCAGATCGAAGAAGTTTCCGACTTTCAGGTTGAAGTACTTGTGGCACTCAGGCCAGTTTTTCCGATGTTCAGATCGAAGAAGTTTCCGACGTTCAGGTTGAAGTACTTGTGGCACTCAGGCTAGTTTTTCCGATGTTCAGATCGAAGAAGTTTCCGACTTTGAGGTTGAAGCACTTGTGGCACTCAGGCCAGTTTTTCTGATGTTCAGATCGAAGAAGTTTCCGACGTTCAGGTTGAAGTACTTGTGGCACTCAGGCCAGTTTTTCCGGTGTTCAGACCGATATTAATACTCTCATATTCCGATGCTCAGTATTCAGATTGATGAGCGGCGTTCAGGCCATGGCTATTCCTGTGTTAACATTTTGTTTCGGTATTCAGGCCGACTCTCACCGTACCAGACGGGTTCTGCTTTTAAGATCGCTTCTTTGCCGATTCTGACAGGCATTGCTAATTATTCCCCAGCGGAGCGCAAATTGTTCGTCTGTTCTTGGTATTCAACCACTCTTCACCCTGATCATCTGAAAGCCGAGGTTGTTCATATCGACAGGTTCATAGTGGATTGAATAGGGGCAGCTGTAACACCTCAAAATTTGCCCTCCTCTTCTTGGGACTAGTTTAGCATATTGCATTTCATGTTTCAGGACATTAGGAATTTGCATATTGCATATCATGTGGAAATAATTAAGTCATCCTCCAAAGTCTTTTCAGAGATGGAGAAGTGATATGATTCAAGCCTGAGGGTCTCCATAAATTGATCACCAACCATCTGAGGGTTTGAGCTTCAATTAGGGTTTTATTGGTCCTTCAAGAGGTTGAGTATTATCTTGGTGGCAAGGATATATTACCATCATCATGGTTATGTCATTCTCAAGGGGTTCATTGTCTATGCTCAGATTCCTCTGGATTAGGGTTTTGACCTCTGGTCAACCCTAATCAGTGCCATTCTTCCAGCCAGGGATTCTCAAGGAGGTGAAGTATTCTATTGAGGTGGAGATCACATGATCATTATGATGAGCTTATTTGAGCTAGGGTTTCATTCCTAAGCCAATTCCCCAAGTGGTTGAGGCTCAAGCTGATCAGAGCATGTCAAGGTCTGAGGACCTATGCAGTCAACTGTGCAAGAGCTAAGGGCTAGGAGGGGGAGAAATGGTTTGAGACACTTCATTCATGTTCAAAAGAGGTTTATTCATCATGTCAGACATATACCTTGAAAATTTTGAAGTCAGATCAAAAGTTTCCCAAAATGAAAAGTGACCTGTAATTGAAAGTTTCCAAAAATGGCAAGTTTTTGGACCAACTTCAACTTGACTTTCCAACATCAAAGGAGCTTAAAATGAAATTTTGTCCAACAAGAAAGTTGAAGATCTTTATCTTCCATTTCCAAAAAGTCCAAGATCATGAGCATCTGATGAATGGTTGAGGAGTTATGAGCAAATGATCATCAAGTGTGCATGGAACTTCAAAATGCCATAACTTTTGTTTCAAAACTCCAAATTAAGCCACTCTTTTTGCAAGTTGCATGTCATGACTAATATTTTTCAAATCCATCATTGCATTGCATGAAATAAAATCATATGATCATTGGCTTATACAAGTGAATTTTGGAGGGAAAATGAGGAATTTAAAATTGGTGCATCACATGAACTTATATCCATTGCCATTGTGCTCCTTGGTTGATTTTAAGAGCATTTGAGCCATGCATGTGAACTGTTCACGTCCATTTTTACCATGCATAAGGTGAATTTTGCAATTTGGTCATACACCTCATTTTTCATTAAAATTTCATTAGCCAATGCCTAATCATGATTACAGCATAATTAACACAGCATATAAAAGGCTTAATCATAACAGAATTTTCATTCAAACACATTCTAGATCTAGATCACATTTTTCCCTCCAATTTTTCTCTCAATCCAAATTCAAAAATTCTTCACATAACACCTTGATTTATTGCATAATCATGATCATTAAGCTCCATTGAGTATGAATCAAGCATTGGATTGAAGGTTTTGGTGGAGAATCAAGCTGTGCAAGTACATGAAGTTGAACATCGAAGCTTTGAATTGATCAAGATCCAAGCCATTTCAAGAGAGATTTCGTGCATAAAGCTTCATCACATCAATATAGGAGTGGATCTGCATCGTTTGAGCACTTGAATCTATTGTTTCCATTAACTGTTCTTCAAAGAGGTTAGAATTTGAACATCATGATTCTCCACTTTATGCACATGTTTAGGTAGATCTTTGAATGCTGATGATTCTGATCTAAATATTATTGAATTTGGATGAAAATTGAGAGAGTTATGTTGAATTGAAGTTTGAAGTGGTGAAACTTATTTCCTTCGATCTACTTGATACATGATGATGTAGGCTTAGCTAATGTGATTTTCGTGTTCTACTGGTCGAGACCTTTCCATTGATGTATGCTATGTGAAATTCTGAAGAAAAAAAATATGAACATGTCACTATAGCACCACCGTCTCCATGAAGAAGACGGTGGAAACCACCGCTTGCACCGTCGTCTGGTTCAGCGCTAGGGCTTATCCCTGTGTGTGCCACATATGCGTCCTTGTTGTCCAATTGACTGGCCTAGGTTCCTTTGACCACTTCCACATGTGCCTGGACTCGCTGACTAGGCTGCCACTTCAATTAGTGAAGTGCAGCGTTTTAGCGTATACTCCCTTCGATTCCCAGCCATAACATTTGTGGATTTATTTCGCTCAACGCCTCAATTTTAGCATGGACATGGTTCGATTCTTCCAGGATGCATTTTCCAGTTTTTCATTTCAATTAATGTTTTCCAATTGTTTTCAACATTACTCCATTATTTTCATCCAACTTCAAAAAATCATAATAAATTGAAAATGAATCCAAATCACTTCCAATTTTTTGCTATTTGCTCATTTGATTGTCTTTTATGTTGTGATGTGAATTTCTGGATTTGTGCATTGCTGGAATTTGAAATGTGATTGATTATTTGAACATGTATGCAAGTGTGACACGTTGTACCAATTATTTTGTGAAATGCTCATACATTGGCCAATTGATTTGAAATTTGGTATGTTGATTCCTAACATGTTGCATGATATTTGAGGCTTGGTTGTTCATTTTTATCATTTTCCATCTCTGTTTTAGGCACATGAACTTAGGGTGTGATAATGTGTGTCACACAATTTGATGTCATACTTGTTCATTTTCATTGATATGTCAATTGAGCTTTTCTGATTCCAATTTTTTGCATGAGGCTTGTGTTTGACATGTTGTATACACATAAAAAATTTCATGATTGTTTGATTCATTTCTGTTTTAATATGGAATTTTGATTCTTGATGTCCAATTGTGTGCTTTGAAATTGCCTTTGCCCCATCTTGCTCAGGTGGTGACTTTGCTTGATGCTTTAGACTTGGTTCTTTTTAGGACATGTTCTTACTTGAATAAATATGCTTCATGTTGAAAATCAACTTCTGTTTTGACTTTTTGCTTTGTCTTTGACCCTAGCCTTGGTGCTAGTGGTTGTACTCACCTTTTGAGTTTTGCATTTCAGGTTCAAGCTTCTAGTCCTAATGGCTTATGTTGATCTCATGAATTGAGATGCAAATTCTTTGTCCACTAACCTTTATTGTGTGTAGGTTCATTGAGTATGGTGGAATTCCTTGAATGCTTGCACATAGAGCATGACTTGTGTACATATAGAACCACTGTTGACTGTCTGTTTGATTTGTCTGAATGTGAATACTGATTTGTTTGACTTTCATACAGGTACCTTAGCCGCTTTAAGCTCATCATTTGAGCTTTGCTTTGCTTGTGGTTGGCATACCACCTAGGTAATCATCCTCTGACTCCATGTAGTCTGGAAGCCCTGTCGTTTCTGTTTGGCAGGCATTTGGCTGAAGTCCTCCTTAAGAGGCAATGACTGTGTTTGTTTATGTTTGTGCTAAAGACCTCAATGAGGCATGGTTGCATATTAAGACCTCCTAAGTGAAGAGGAATTGGCAGATAGAAGGGATTTGCAATCAATCCCCTGCTATTCAGTTGAGTCTTTCATTATGCTCACACTACGTGCTGATGCTTTTGAATTAACACCCAAAATCTTGTATAGTCAGTCAGGTGGAATAGGGTCCCTCATTCTGGACCCCCACGTTTTCATTGATTCAAGCTCACCCAGGCCAGGGTTAAGAGCTGTGAGGTCCAACCCTCATTACCTTTCATCTGCTCACCCTGACGGTCAATGTCAGTGGTTAAGAGCCTCAGACACTCCTTCTAGTGTTGGCTTGTTTGTCGAGGTTGATATGACCCCTTGACTAAAGCCCAACCTTGTATGAGCCGCTTGTTTGCATATAGCGTGTGATGATTGCTTTTGATGTTTATCTGCTTTTGCTTCTCATCTCCTTTCTGTAGGAGTCGTATGATCAACTTTTGAGGAAGTTGAACGTACGTAGAGATAGACTTGAGTTGACTCACTGCCTGTGTGAGTCAAACTCTTGTTAGAGACCTCAACCTAGGGTTATAATTTGCATGATGACTATTAGGCTCGAGTTAGTCTCCCTTTTAGTCTGTTATTCCCCGGTCTCTGGTTAGGAGAAAGTTTCTCCCCTGTTAAGGGGAACTACGTCGCCCTGATCCTCATACCAGATGAGGTACGTAGGCAGGAGATCATGCGAGATCTCTCCGGGCAACCTTTTTTCTTTTTTGTGTGTGTTTTGCTTGACAACTATTAGGTCCGAGTTCCCGACTCCCTTTTAGTCTGTGTGTTCAACTTCTTTGTTTCTTCTGACGTCTCAGCGTCTTCTTGGTGTTTGCTTGACAGCTATTAGGCTCGAGTGCCAGACTCCCTGTTAGCTTGTCTGTTTGATAACCTTTTGGTGTGTGTTGGAGTCGGATGTAAGACCAGCCATTGGCATTCTGTTTCCTTATTTGTGTTTGTTATTCGGAGTCAGACGTAAGACCAGCCATTGGCAGTCTGTTTCCTTTGTGTGTTTATTTTGACGTCTTAGCGTCTTTGTGTTGTGTTTTGTTTCGGCGTGCGTTAGCCGAACTACGACAGCTCTGATCCTCATTCCAGATGAGATACGTAGGCATAGGATGCGATATCCTAGCGAGCCCGTTCCCCATTTCCCCGAACTACGTCGACTCTAATGTTTGTTTCTGACAAACTACGTCGACTCTAATGTTTGTTTCTGACAAACTACGTAGGCCCAGGATGCGACATCCTGCCGAGTCCGCTTCCTCCGTCTTCCTTCATCTGTGTTTTATTCCAGTGTGTGTGCATTTTTTTGAGCAGTTTACCAGCAACCTTTCTCTATTCTTTTGAGCATGGATCCCGTCGAGTACGACGGACGTGAGGGGTGCTAATACCTTCCCCTTGCGTAACCGACTCCCGGTCCTAGCAATCTCTGGTCGTAAGACCATTCCTTTCCTTTCCAGGTTTACTTCGAGCGTTTCCTTTCCCTCTTTGGGATAAATAACGCACGGTGGCGGCTCTGTGTCTTTTCCTGCCGGTTGTTTTTCGCGTTGCGCCACCTTACCCTTGTTGGTCTGAGCCTCTTGTTTGCATATAGAGTGTGTTGCTTGATTGCTTGTTTGCTTGTTTGTGAATCTTTCATATGTTTGCTTTTCATGTATGTTTGTTTGTTTGAGGAGTCAGATGTACGACCATTGATTGGCTATCTGTTTCCTGTTTTGTGGAGTTAGATGTAAGACCAGCGATTAGCTTTCTGTTTCCCGTTTGTTTTGGAGTTGGATGTAAGCCCATTGATTGGCATTCCATTTCCAGTTTTTGTTCTCTTTTGAGACTCGCTTATTGTATCCCCATAGGATTGCTAGACTTCGTATAGTCTCTCGTTTGCATGTCAATTAAGGTAGCACGGTTCCTTCGTCTAGGACTTCCTTTCTTGCATGAGCATTCCTAAAACACAAACACACTCTATCTTCTCTTAAGGACACGTTGACTCCTTCTACTACAGGCGAGTAAGTCTCCCAAGGTTGAGCATCCGGTAGATTGTGTAGTAACGTCGTTCACCTAAAAAACACAAAACAAACAGAAACAGGTTAGCCGAGCTACGGTGCTCTGATTCTCAATCCTTCTTGAGATACGTATGCAGCAGGGTAAGGCCTGTGCGAGCAATAACTCTTTGTTTTCCCTACTTTGATTTTCTCTCTCTCGCATTGCATGTAGGACTTTTGCACACACTTTAGACATAACTAGCAAACGTGGATCCTGTGGAGTACCACAAACGTGAAGGGGTGTGATAACCTTTCCTTCACGTAACCGGCCCCCTTACTCAGTTTTCTTTGGTTCGAGACTTTATCCGTTCCCTCTAGGTTATGCAGTACTACCTTTCCCTCCTCTTGGGATAAAAGTACATAGCTGGCGACTCTATTCTTTTCTACTCGCCACTCTTCTTCGCGTTTGTACCTGGATTCAGGAAATCCTGGGGAGCGACACATAGGTCGACCTATAGTTCTATGTGTCAACTTGTATTGCTATTTTTCACAAAAAAATTATTTTTCACGCATGTTTAATGCATGAGACCTTTCCCACATTGTTTTCAAATACTTTTATATTTTCTAATGCTAAGATGCACATAGAGATTCAGATGATAATGTCTAATATACATTTATGCTAAAGTATCCATGTTTTGATATCATACAAAACACATCTAACAAAATTTGTACTCACAAACCATGTTAATCCTTCAGCCATCTGCGACTTTCTTCGGCATCAACGACCATCTTGTATCAGTTATAACCGACCTCAGTCCTCGTGTTTGTAGTAGGATAATACTACATCGTTTAACAATCAGAACAAATTGTATTTAATCAGATTTAGAAATGAGAAACGTTGTTTATTGTATGGTGTTGAGCAGCGGAAAATGGGGTTTGTTAGTGAAAAGAAGTGTTGGCGATGTTGGTCATCGATGGTATGTTGTACAATTGTATATATGTATACTGTTGTTATGGAGTGGAGTTTTTCATGTAGTGGTGTTGTTATGCCCGATGATGTTTGGAGGTGGTTTAAGTGGTTTTTGGTTGAAATGGAGAAGGAGATTGATTTGTGTAGTGGATGTTTGAAGAGGGTGGTCAGCAGAGTTTAGTGGTGAGGTTGATGTTAATGCGTAAAGGGAGTGTTTAGGTGGTGGTGTTGGTTCACTAATGGAGAGTAAAGGTTTGGTTGGAATAATGTTGATGAAGTGAGGAGTTGGGAGGCATTCAATTTGCTGGTGAGCAATAAGTAAGGGGAAGCAGGTGAATCAAAAGCTGAGTAGTGAAGAGTGATAAGGTGGTGGAGGAAGAGTGAAGAGAGAGGGTAGTGGATGTGAGTTGTCTGCTAAGAAAAAAATTAGAGTAAGGGTAGGGTTCTCAAATGCATGACGAGAGAGAGTGAGAAAAGAATAATCGATTTTCTGAAGAAGAAAAGTGGAAAAATAATAAAATGAAAAAATGGATGTAAAGGAAAAAGGAAGCAGAATTTTGATTTCTGCGTTTTTTATTCTTTTTCAATCCCAAGTCCACTCTCCCCTTCTCTCTATTGGTCTCCTTTTCTTTTATTAATTTTGAAAACCACAACCAATTCCTTTCTATCTACTTCTGTGTGTCCTCTATCTTGTGTGATTAGTTTTTTTTCTCTTTTTATTGGTGAGTGGCTAACTACTTGTCAAATGGTGGTCCCATCCCCAACGGACAAAATCCTTTAACTTTCTTTTTTTACTTATTTGATGGGAGAGATGGGGATAAGTTTTGTATTAATGAACTATCAACGAAAATGGGAGGGAGAATAACACTAGATCCTAAAATAAAGATGGGTCCCCAATGGGTCAATGCCATGTGGAAACTCTTGGCTGACAACTTACTCTTTTTTGAATTTTTTTTCTATTTCTTTGTATATATATTTTTTGAATTATGAAAATTAGTTTTTTGTGATTAAATTAAAAACAAATAACACAACATAAAATTAAACTTAAAAATAGTTAATTCTAATTAAATCTTATGATTATTTTGGCTAAAAAACAAAAATAAAATGGTCAAAAATGAATAAAAACTGAACATGAAAATGTTTAAAAATAAATAAAATGAATGCACTAAAATGATCAGCAAAAAATAAACTTCTGAAAAATAGACAATTTTCAACAAATTTTGAAGTAAAAAATGTCATGTTAAAAAGGTTTAGGATGATCAAAATGTGATCGTAAAAGGAGTCAAAAATATAAAATGAGTATGCCAGGTTTAAACTACACAAATTGTAGATTAATAAAACTGACGTCTGCAAGCTCGACCTCAAAAAAATTTGGCCGCTAGTTTTATGTACATTGAGAATTGAGTCAACCGATCTGTCTGTATAACCAAAAATTTATTTCGAGTGACTTTTTAAGCATTATGCGAGATGAAATGTATGTTATGATATGCAGATGATGCAGAAGTCATGATGTGTGTATAAATTTATTGAATGAGGGTTAAAATTGAAGCATGACAGACAACAACATATATGTGATATGTGGATACTACCTATATCGTTAGACTCGCATGGTGGAGAATGATCCTCGTGGGAGATAAGACTAGGGCCTCCTTGGTTTCTCTAGAATTCTTTATGGTTATGAATCTACATCAGCAGATGCGTACACCAGAAATGCTCATAGATGGTTTTGTTGCAATGCCTCTATTGCATTGTGATCTTAATAGAAATTTTTACCTGGATATCTTCTACGCGAATGAGCCACACATTTTTTTGTTGCAACAAATTCAAGATGTTTAGTAAAAAAATTGTGCCTAGAGCACCGGCAAGGGCTCGAAAGTGTTGAAAGAACTATAGTGATGAAGAAACATGAGAATATAGTGGAGGAACCAAAGCTTATGGTGGTGGAACTTGAGGATATAGTGGAAGAACCTCAGTTTACAGTGGAGGTAGGATATTCTCTTAGAGTGAAAGATTCTAGTTAACGTCGCGATCGAGGGTAGAGGAACCCATATATGATGTTAAGGGTATTTTATTGAAGCGAGTAAATCTTGCTAAGGAAGATCGTCGTTGATGAGGGAATGAAATTGTATAATATTATCTTGAAGGAACTGAACTAATAATCAAAGACCACAATTTATGTTTGAACCAACCATCAAATATACCATTGAAAGTATTTACTATTGCGAGATTGGAAAGAATCAGAAGAATCAGAGAAAATTAAATCGTACAAACAACGTCAATGTCCTAAACTAGAACATAAAATAATTGGCCTGGTGATGAAGACCATCATGGAATAGTTTTGGTGTGACTGAGACAATTCTCTGGTGAGCAGAGAGGACACCTGCAAAAATATTAGCACTCTGAGACTCAAACCAATAAGAGACATAGATGAAACTTTGTAAGCGTGTAATGAATCTTACACGTTGGAACAAAATTATTCATATCCCTTGGATTTTGATGATAACAAAGTACTTAAAGAATAATAGGGTATACTAACATATGTTCAAGTATGCAGGATCATAAGCTTAAAATACAACTCAAAATTGACCCTGGTGAAAGCATATGTGGAGAAGCTAATAGACTCATATTTTGAAGGATCAAAATCTGATGACTCTGAACATGGTTATGATGATAAAAACATTCTTAGATTCAGAATCAGAATTTGATAACTCTGAACATGGAGAAGCACAAAGAAGCCACTCATGATGAAGATTCTGATGATGATGAAATGGAATTCATCGTAAAAGCATTTAATTATATTGCCAATAAAAATAGGAGGTTCTCTGGTAAAAAATCTGGTTTCAAAGAAACAAGCTCCATAGAAAACAAGGATGATCATAAAGGTTGCTTCATTTAGAAGAAGCATGATCATTTCATTGTTGATTGTCCCGATCTGCATAAGGACAAAGACAAAAAGGAAAACTTCTAGAAGAATAAATTCAGAAGTAAATTCAAGAAAAGTCTCATGGCAACATGGGATGAACTTGATGACAAAGAAGAACCTGACAAAAGTAAAGAAGAAGCCAACCAAGCTTTGGTTTCTTCAACATTCTTAGATTCAAAATCAGAAGTTGGTCCTGACTCAGATTCAGAGGATATATATGAGGTATTTTCGAAACATTCTAAATATGATTTAATTACTTTATGCCAAGATCTTATGAAAAGATGCTAGCAAAAAGCCACAAATATGAACATTATAAAGAAGCAATATGGTATTATAAGATATGAACTAAACTTATCTAAAGACAAGATTGAAAAACTTGAAAGAGATCAGATTGCTTTGACAAAAGATATGTCTGACAAACCTCTTGATAAGTATGAATTAGCTCTTCAAGAGTTTGTCATAATTGGCTTTAACATAACCAAACTAGAATCCATGATCTATGATGTAAGTAGAATAAAAGGAGAAGGTCTTGGTTATCATCAAAAGCCTTATAATCCAATGATTGAAATCTTAATGAGACCATCATATCCTTTTTCTTCAAGCTCTACTCAAAAAGGGTTGAACTATCATTTTGTGTCTGCTAGTAAAGCAAAAGTTTCAAACCAAACATAAACTATAAATATAGAATCTGAGGTTCTAAATAATTCAGAACCTGAGATCCCAAGATCAATGGTCCTAAAGAAATCAGAGCCAGTGACTATAAAGTCAAAGGTTCCAAAAGAATCAGAACCTGAAACATCAAAGTCAAAGGTTCTAAAGAAGCTAGAACCTAAGACATTATGTTACAAGGTTCTGAAAGACCCGGAACCTAAGACTATAAATCATTCAAGACAAAAAACTTCAAAATCTAAAGTCTTGAATAATTCAAAGACTTATTACAAAGCTAAGGCACAAAATAAGAGAAGGTCTATCATAACTAACACTAAAGGACCCATAAAAGTATGGGTACCAAAGAATGAGATTATTTTTGTTGCAGATATACTGAAGAACAAAGCAACAATCCCAACTCCAAGATAGTGGTTGCTTACAACTTACAACAAGAAAAAGGCATATATTCCAAATCCTAACTCTAAAGGAGGAAGGAAATGTGGAATCTAGAAGAAACCAATAAGGCAAGATTACTGGTACTGGGAATACTGATGTTGTCCTAAAGTGCTGGTGCTTCAGACTCTTAATAAAATCTCTGAAGTTTATCCAGATGTTTTGGAATCTGACAAGAGTCTTGTTGGTTTTTCTGAAGAGTATTGTTAGAACAACGTAGTTCCTCAAGAACAATCTAAATAACATATCAAAAGCTTCAAAAAGAATGGTATGCCTAACTCTGTGTTTATATGCAACAATTTCTAATCCTATCTTTTTATATATCTATCAAAAAAGTTTCTTATTTATGAAAGAAGAATTACACTTCACTATGATAATTTTACTTCTATCCGAACGACAAAGAATCTTACTCTATATCAGAGTATAAAATTTTAATCTTTTAAAATTTGTGTTTACATCTGATTGGAGAAGCAGAGTCTGATGATATCCATAAGCTACTATGATCAGAAGCTTTGGACCAGCTTCTGATGAATAATAGCCTCTGAAGCATTTCATCCTCTGAAACTCACAATAAGGTTAATTGCCTCTGATATGCACTCAAATGGACAAAAAAAAATTCTGCCTCTAGTACTTGTCCTCTTACGTCTCATAAATCTGAAATGTCTTCTAACACGTGGATTATAACTATTGGGTAAAAACTCCTCAGGTTAAGATAATTTGTCTTTGTTTCTCTAGTTCTTGCCTATTTTATCTTTTTGTTCTATTTTGATCAAAATTATTGTTTCACTAAAAAACACTTTACTTATATCAGACATACACACTTCTCTCTCTCTCTCTCTCTCTCTCTCTCTCTCTCTCTCTCTCTCTCTCTCTCTCTCTCTCTCTCTCTCTCTCTCTCTCTCTCTCTCTCTCTCACACACACACACACACACACACACTTACCACACTTTTATTTTCTCAAACCTCCTTTGAAAATAACCCATTTCAAATAGAAAACCCTAGAAACCATAAAGCTCTTTCTACAATGGCATCTTCATTATCAGCTTAACATGCACACATAATTGTCAAATCGGAAAGAGTCTGAATATCAAACCTAAAACCATGGATATTAGATAGGAGGATCTAAAGTTGTTAGTGGAACAAATTGTTGATTTCGACTCCTTCTATCATAATGGGTATGGCCTATGGAGTTACTTTAGAGTACAAGAGTGGTCTTCCTTTTTGATATGCTGAATGACCAACTTACCCTCATCTGGTAAGGGATTTCTGGGTTAGGGATGAAGTTTATGACAAACTTTCTGCGTCTATGGAACAAAGTTTGATGATACATAATGACAATTCCTTGAAAGGGAATATTAGAGAAGAAATGGGTATGAATAAGTTTGAAGAAGTGGGGATTAGGTCAGCAGTGATGGGTGTTGATGTAATCATCACTCATAAGACTATTGCCAAGCTTTTGAAAGTAACAAATACTGGAAGGTTCATTTTGAACATAAAATAAAATACTCCTGAAGCTTAAGCCATTAAAATATGTTTATTTGAGCGCTCTAGAGATATGTGTTATTTAGAATTTGGAAAGGTCAAGAACATGAAGAGAAACTTAAAGCTTTTGTTCAAAATTCTTATTGGTTGTTTGATCCCTAGAGAAGGTAACACCTATCAAATCTCACGGGACCACAAGCACTTCATTTTTACTTGGTAAATGAAGATAAGATAAATCTTCATGCCTACATCTTCCATTATCTATGTGAGTCTATCAAGGATAGCACAAAGCACCTTAAAAAGAATGTGATATATGCTAGAATTATGTCTGAACTATTTTACCAGGGTCGTCTGTTCATGCCCTTAAAATTGTTCATGATAATAAGGATCTGGAGGAGCTCCACGGGAACATTATTTCTGCTTCTGTCCTAGCCAACATGAAGCTTCTAAAGAAGAGTGAAGTGTTGTTATCTAAAGATATTCTCAAAGTTAGATGTATAAATACTGATTATCTTAAGGATTATCTTGTCATTAACAAGCAGAACAATCCTGAGGTAATCAGAATATACATTCAAATGGCTAGACAAGAAGGTGTGGTTTTGAGATATAAAGACTTACCAAATGAACTTGCTGATGTGTACAAATTTTATAAGAAGAGAAAACAGGTTGCTTTAGATACTCGGAAGGAAGTTTAAAAGCCTTATAATAAGAATAAGAAGATTGAAAAAGAAGTTAAAGAGGTTATTGCTTCCACTGTCTTAATGCCCTCTAAGACAAGAAGTGGAAGAACTCCTCAGAATGAATCTTTTTCTTTTGTCTCTTCTAATGCAACTATAAGGAAGAAGAAGTTAAGAAAGATGGTTGTCCTGATGAAATTGAAGAGGAAGAGGAAGAAGAGGATGATGGGGTATCCTTGGTCATAAGGAAGAAGATTATAGATGGTGCAGCCCATAAGAGTGTTATTGAACCTATTTTCAGGGAGCTCAATTGTTAGCCTCTGCTCTATTGGAATAAGAAAAGAAGCATCTTGAAACTTCTGATGCTCTGTTGGAAGAAGTTGTTGTTGATAGAGATGTTTTGGAGACTGCTGAGGTCCAAGTTGCTGAAGTCATAGCTAGGTTAAAGACTGTTAAAGCTGAAGCTTCTGGTGTACTTGAAAAAGTTGTATCATAAGCTATTGTTGAAGAGAACCAAGCTACTTCAAATGCTTTAGAAACTGATATGACAGGTATAAATCTAAAATCTATATTGAAATATGGTTTTAATTATTCCACCTTAAATCACATATCATATACACCCTCACTTAATCCCTCACCTAACTGGTCTCCAAAATACATTTCATCACATCTTCAACAATCAGAACCTATGGTGGAGTTTCCTGAACCATCCCTCATCTTTCAGATTTAAGAAACAACCATAATTTACCTAATTCTGAACAAATTGTTGGTGAATCCACTGATGTTCAGAAACAGCTAACATATTTTTCTGCTTCTGAACAACAAACACCTCTTAACACCATGCTTGAACCACCCATATATATTTCTAGTGGGAAAGCTTTTTCTAGTTCTGATTCAGAAGTTGATGAAGTTGAGCTCAATGCTCGTCTTGGCCTCAAAATTGTGACCATTTCTCCTGCCTTTATTAGACCTATCCAAGCCATCCATATTCAAACCTTCTTTCGTCAATACTTACCAACTAACCAAGCATCTTTTGCTTCTGAACAGAATAATTTATCTGATCAAGATGAAGCCGAACATGTAACCCCTATCCAACCAGAACCTGTATCTCCACCAGATAATCAACCATCACCTAAAACTACACCTCAAAAGAGCCTAGTTTTGTTCAGACTCAATCCCAAGTTCAAGTTGCATATGAAACTCAGATTGAGATTGAACAAATTGTTCAGGATCAATCTCAAGTTCAAACTACATCTGAACCTCAAATTGAAACTGAACAAGTCTCTTTTGACCTACTTCATATAGAAACTTCTCTAAGCCTGACTATCCAAGAAAACCAACCTTTCGGCCATTCTCAAACTAACATTCCACCTCTTCCACCTGTTATCCAAGCCAATCTAGAAGAAATAAAAACTATTTTTCTTGATAAAGCGCAAAATTTGGTTGATGAGAGAACCATTGCTTCTGACCAGTAGCTTAAGCTTCTAAGTGGGATTCTCTCACAACCTCTGTAGTATCAGTATTTCAGGATCTGAAGGATGTCTCCTCAGAGCATGTTACCTCTTCCAGTAAGAGACAAAAGCTTTTGGAGGCAAATATGGCCTTTATTACTTCTAATCAAGAAGTCATGGCTATCAAGCACACAAAGATGGATGACAGAATGAAGGTTATGAATTCCAGACAAGATGTCATGGGTGTTGATCTAAAGCTATTCTGGAGCTTCTGAAGAATTCCTAGGCTTAAGATTTAGAACTTGTCTTGCCTTTTATCTCCTTAACTGATTTTATTTAAATGATAAATATTGTTTTTCTCTTGAAGTCATCCGTTATGTTTTATGTTTTATTTGCTTATGTGTTTTATACTCTGAGCTATACTTATTGGGAATTCTTATATCTTCTGGTAAAATTAAAAAAAAAAATACTTTGGGCTCAATTGGCTAGAACCATTCTGAAATTTCTCTAACATTGGATCATTCAAAAGGAATCAAGAGACCTTAAAGAGTGTCATTGAAAAAAGAGAAAGTGATTAATATTTTATTAAGTCTAGAAAGAGATTACAAGATGATTGTTCTATAATATTTTATCTAAATCATCGCTATATCCTCAAGCAATGGAAGTAGTCTCCCAGTTTATATCTGGCTCTTCATCTTCATAAGAGTCAAAGTAGACAATCTTCTTTGGAACCTTCTTTTTCTTCTTCCTGGGTTTCTTCTTCTTCTTTAAAGTCTTTCTCACCTTAAGTTCCTCCTTGAAATTGTTCGATCCAGAAGGTTGGGCTTTTTCACTTCTCAGTTGATGGTGCTCCATGGTGGTGTTGGTCTCCTTCACCACAATTGTCTCAGAAGAAACGAGGACATTGGTATCTTCAGAAGGAGTGCTCATTTTGTTAAGAAGAGAAAGAGTTAGATGAAGATATGGGATTTTAATCTATGGGTTCATGCTTTTATATAAGATCTTAAGTGTCTCTTACGTTGCTTATGGGAGTATAATCACCTACTCTCTTTAATGATGCTTTAGGTCTTATAACTCTTTATTTCAATGATTACTTCTGGTGTTTCCAATTATTGGAAGCTGAAAGACGTGTGTCTGACCGTCTTGAGAAGCGAAGAAAGTTTTTCAACCAATCTAGCCATTTCTCGTTCTTTTAAAAAATGTGATTTATTTTTTGGGAAGTGCAAATGCTATATTTATTTATTTTTATCAGAATTTAAATTTATCCACATATTTTTCTTCAGTATATTTTCTCTCTCTGCTTAACTATTTTAATTTACTTTTTGTTGATGACAAAAGGGGGAGAAAATCATGGGAGTATTTAAAGAGGATAAAAGTATTTTGAATGTTTTTTATGTACCTAAAGCCATATTTTTATTGGTTTTATCTTAAAAATATTTTCTTATGCTATCAAGATAAGTTTAAATAACTTGGATATGACTTAGGGGAAGCTTACAAAACTCAATCTTTGAACTATTAGACTCAGGGGGAGCTTACAAATCTCAGACTCTGATGTTATCAAGTTAGTTAAACTGACCAACCATTATTCTTAAATACATTTGTTTGTCATCATCAAAAATGGGGAGATTGTTGAAACAAAATTGCTCATATCCCTTGGATTTTGATGATAAAAAATTATTTAAAGAATAATTGATTATACTAACATATGTACAAGTATCCGGGATCATAAACTTAAAATTTAACTCAGAATTGACCCTAATGAAAACATATATGAAAAAGGTAATAGGCTCAGATTCTGAAGGATCGAAATATAATGACTCTGAACGTGGTATTTCAGCTTATGAAGGATCAAAATCTGAACATGGTATCTCAACTTCTGGCGACAACTCAGACTCTAAAGACCTCAGGTAAAGGTATTCAGCTTCTGATCCGTACTCTATCTCCATAGCAGACCAATCTTATCAACACCAGACTTATAAAAAAAGTTAACTAGAGTTTCTTAGTACAAGGCTCAAGGAATATTGATGTGACCTCCTCAGTCTTCCCTAACATCTTGGTTGATACCTAGTATGAGAAAGATGCATTGGAAAAAGTCATTACATAATGGTTGAAGATCTTAATCAGATTTGTCTTCTAACGTCCCTCTTGGAAATGCTTCTCAACAAAGAACATTTGTGCAAGTCACCTTCCAACGACTCTTTTTCTGCCTCTATAAAATGAGTTGAAGATTTGAAGGGAGGTCACGCGACTACCCAACAACAAACAAACAATTTATCGAGCATAATTTTGAGCTAGAGTATTTATCTGTTTATTGCACAAGCTCTTAAGATTTCTTATCTCTGTATATCTTAGATATCTTAAGTGTTAAGAATTTTGGTGGGTGTTGTATTACGTCTATACTTCTGATTTTATATCAAGCATAAGTGTTATCTTTTCTAATAAACTATTCGTTAAAAATAGAGAAAGTATCTTGCTAGTTTGCTTAAGTAGTTGAAGTCTCTTGCTAGTTTGCTTGAGCAGTGAAAGTCTCTTGCTAGTTTGCTTGAGTGGTGAAAACCTCTTGCCTGTGTGCTTGAGCACAAGTCTCTTGTTGGATTGCTTGAGCATAAGTCTCTTTCTAGTGTGATTAAGAAGTTGAAGTCTCTTGCTAGTTTGCTTGAGCAAAGTGTAATCAGTTTGATTATAGCGAAAATCTCTTGTTGGACAAGGGGACTGGACTACTCTCAGTTTATGAGAGAAACCAGGATAACTCTTTGTGTTGTTTTATTTTTTGCTTCTGAATATTATTCATTCCACTGCTATTAACTCGAGGTTAGATTTTGAAGTTAGTTTTTCAGAAGGGAAAAAGAATTAACATATACAGTTCAACCCCTCTTCCTTCTTGTGTATTTTTCTCAACTACAATACCTATGTGTAACTTAGAATATATATATATATATATATATATATATATATATATATATATATATATATATATATATATATATATATATATATATATATATATATATATATATATATATATATATATATATATATATATATATATATATATATATATATATATATATATATATATATATATATATATATATATATATATATATATATATATATATATATATATATATATATATATATATATATATATATATATACACACACACACACGAGAAAGAGAAAGTGTTGTAAGTATCTTCATCTTATCCAACATGGGCGTGGGTAATTGTTGGATGAAGATCCAATGACTTGTAGTGCAGGGGATGCGTTGTCCTATACAGTGATGCTTGAGATAGATCCACGTGTAAAACATCGCAATGAATCTCCAAAAAGGACGGACCTATGTGGCTTAGGCTGGTCTTTATGGATCGCGACCCAACCCAAAACAATTTTGATTAAGTTCAGTTGCCTCCACTGTTTTGTTGTTGTTAATAGTTTGATATTTTGATTTTACCTCCACTTAATATAATTGATTGCTTCCACTTAATCGATATCACATGAAATGAATTTCTTTTGTTTATTTTATGAATGAAAATTCACACACCATGAAATAAATTGTTCTCATTTTTATTTTATGAAGAATCAAATGCATAATCATATGAGAAATAAACTTTAAGTAATTGTCTAATCATATATATATATATATATATATATATATATATATATATATATATATATATATATATATATATATATATATATATATATATATATATATATATATATATATATATATATATATATATATATATATATATATATATATATATATATATATATATATATATATATATATATATATATATATATATATATATATATATATATATATATATATAATGTTGAAAATTAAAAATAATTAATTAATCTCCCACCAAAAATATGGAGGCAAAACTCATAGCTCTGTGTGATTAAGCAATGCAATGGGAATCTTAAAATTTATAAGAGATACTCCAAAATCCAAATTGATGGAAGTTAAAGTAGACCTAAAACACATTTGAATTTTTTTACAACAAAATTTATACTTTTTATTTCTTCTAGATCAAATAAATCGTTGTACTTTTTTTTCGAATATGAGTATGTTTTGAACTAACATGACATTCTAAAAGGGCTATGTTCCTTCAATCTTAATATTTTCAACACCTAAACTTTGATCTTACCAACCGTTTGTTACAAAGGGTGTGTTTCAAACTACTTTAAACTCAAGCAAGCTATGTCAATTAGAATCATAGCAGTTTTCAATTCATTCAACCATCCCACGCCAATGCTTCTGTCTCTCAAGCCTTTGATGGATCGCAAGATCCAACCACTTTTTCCAATTGTATTGTATTCAATTCTAATCTTAGCAGTTGCAAGGTTAGTCCTAGATAACTTGAGGATCAAGCAAGGGCATGTTTTTCGACTATATGACATGTCATCTGGTGGAAAGAATAGATTACCAGTTGTCGTGTCGCCAGAGGATCGCATTGCGGAGGAATGCAATGTGTTTGAAGGGACATGGGTTTGGGATAATGTGTCTCATCCTCTTTATGAAGAAGAGAGTTGCCCTTACTTGGTCAAGCAGACCACTTGCAAGAAAAATGGGAGACCTGAGTCTTTCTACAAGAATTGGAAGTGGCAGCCACATGGATGTAACCTTCCAAGATTTGATCCTTTGAAGTTGTTGCATGTGTTGAGGAATAAAAGAATAATGTTTATTGGAGATTCATTACAAAGAGGCCAATTTGAGTCTATGATCTGTTTAGTGCAATCTGTAATTCCTGAAGGAAAGAAATCACTCAAAAGAATTCCACCTAGGAAGATCTTCAAATCTGAGGTACATCAAAATGTGCCTCTCATGTTCTAGCTTGTTAAAATTTACTTAATGAAATTTTGTATAGCTTTAACTTTTTCAGGATTTCAATGTATCGATCGAGTACTACTGGGCTCCATTCCTGGTTGAATCGATTTCAGATCATGCAACAAATCATACAGTACATAAAAGAATGGTGATGCTTGACTCAATAGCTAAGCATGGCAAACATTGGCAAGGAGTCGACTTTTTGGTGTTCGAGAGTTATGTTTGGTGGATGCACAGCCCTTTCCTCAATGCGACGTGAGTATATATATAATTGAATGATCATATAGATAATTCATACAAATTGATGTAAACATTTTTTGTTCCAGATATCGACCACCATACCAAGTTCAAGAATATAATGTCACTACAGCTTACAAGTTGGCATTGAAAACATGGGCAAATTGGTTAGAATCGAATATCCAACCGTTTATCCAGAATGTCTTTTTCATGAGTATGTCTCCTACACATTTGTGGTAAGTTACAATCTTTGTTTTCCCTGGTAACAGTTTAGATTACAATCTTTGAAAAAGGGATTGAATGTGTGAAATTAACATGCATCTGTCCTAGGAGCTGGGAATGGAATCCAGGAAGTGATGAAAATTGCTTCAATGAATCATATCCAATCCAAGGTTCATATTGGGGTACAGGCTCAAATCTTGAGATTATGAAGATATTACATGATTCACTACAGAAACTGAAAATAGATGTCACCCTGTTGAACATCACCCAGTTATCAGAGTACAGAAAAGATGCTCACACCTCAGTTTACGGCGAGCGAAAGGGCAAGCTCCTGACCAAAGAACAGAGAGCTAACCCGAAATCTTTTGCTGATTGTATTCACTGGTGTTTACCTGGAGTTCCTGATACATGGAATGAAATACTATATGCATATCTGTTGAAGAACTATCAAAACTTTTCCTAACATCATGTTTAATGACAACCACGACTGAAAAGCACATGCATCACACATATGAGGGAAACATTCATAATTTTTTATATATTAGTACACCATTCTATTTTCTTTTCTTTTTGAGCACATTTTGGATTGTAATCAGAAAATCGATTAACTAACTATCAATGTAGACATACACTATCTGTAAACAAGGGAAAACTTTGCAGACCTGTAGAGCTTGAGAAAAGAATTTAAGAAAGGGAATCTTTTCTAAGAAGTCTTGTCAGTAACTCAAACAGCAAATAGTTTATTATTTTAGCATGTTATTCACGGAAACCTAGACAATATAATTTCAGCAAGCACAGTCACTTTTGACATGCACAAGTGCAAATAAATGATGCCTTAGCATTTGTTCCTTATTTACATCACGTGCCACCTGATTGTATTTATAGTAGCTCCCACTCTATTTCAGAAGCTTGCTGCATTTGCAAATCCCTTGAGTTTGAATATGTTCTGGAACTAAATAGGGCGCGAGTTTGTGGTATATCTTGACTTGGCTCCATATCAGCATCTCCATACCATATTGCTAGTTGTTCGTACTCCTTTGCTAACTTCTTCTTCGAAGCAAATGCATCCTGGATTCTTTTCTGTCGGATGAAAAATGATAGTAATGTAATGCATAAGATTTCTTCATTTTCTTAATAGCATAACTTTTTTCATAAAATAAACTTCATTTTTTTTCTTTCTATATTTTTTTCCTCTTTAAAATACAAGGAAATGAGTGAGATATGAAAGAAACTAGGCTTTCTTCTATAACTAAAAGTAACTGAAGCTATTTTAGTTGTTATTCCCCATCTCATGAAAAGTGTCTTATTTAGATTGAGGAGTTTAAGAAAATATTAGTTGTGTTGATTTAATGATTTTAATAGTAAAATTCATTTCCTATAACACTCTTATTAATTATAGTTAGTGGAGTGAAATTCAATAAATAAGAGTATATTAGTGGAAAATAACAATAAATGTTGTCTTGATATTGTAAAGTGACAATATTTTGAGATTGAAAAGGTGAAATAAAACATTTTTTAAGAGACGGCGAGAGTAATAGGCAAGTTTAATTATTCTAAGCAAAACAAATAAGAATACCAATATATGATCTACTTAAAGCAATGAGTTTACTCGTTGAATCGTTGAAACGTTTATTGTAAGAGACTACGGGAGTACCTTGTACGATCTAAGCTTTTGGATTCTGTATGCGACTGCATACAGTTCACTATCAGCCACAAATACACAGCTTTCTTCAAGCTTTGTATCATTATTCAATTGAATGTCTTCCAAGCTTAATTCAATAGAACGTGATTCATCTTAACAACAGCACAAGCAAAAATAATATTAGATAAGTAACAATCTATGAAGCCCGGACTCGGACACGGACACGAAGACTCTGCTAATGTAAAAATCATAGGACACGGACACGGCTATATATATATTTTATATATTAATATAATAATATAATTTATGAACAAAATTTGTAAAATATTTAAAATAAAAAGCAAAATTTATGTTTATTTAAGATAAAATAATAAAAAATTCTTTCGACATTTTCAAACATGATAATTGATATTAATAGATACCTTGTGAAAACCGAAACAATGGTGTGCAAAGATGAAAATAACCGGAGAAGATAAAAGAATTTTGTGGAGACAAAAAGAGGTGAAATATAAAAAAAATAAGGAAACCTTATGTTACTTTTATAGTAAAAAAGTGGAATATGAAAGCTAAAAAAGTATTTATTTTTTAAATTTTGAAAAATTTTGAGCTGAGTTTTTATTTTTAAAATTTTTTTTGGAATTTTTTAAATTGAACCGTGTCCTTTGTATGAAATAAGGTGTCGTATCCGTATCCGTAGCAATTAAATTTTTTATTTTAGTTTGACACTTCAAAAACGTGTCTGATACATGTCGTATGTGTGTCGTACGCGTGTGGGTGTCCGACACATCGACACGCCATGTGAATGGCGTGTCGGAGCTTCATAGGTAACAATACACTTGAACAGGCCCATGAAGATCGTTAATTATAAGATTTCTATGAAATTTTCAGTTCTTACGTTACTTGCAAATTTGTTCTTAATATACCGCCATTTATTTTGAATTTTATCCATTCAATAAAATATTCAACAAAAACTAGAATTAAAGTAGTTAAGTACAAGAACAAGTGACAGTTAAAAATAACATAGTACTAATATAACTTCAACTTCAAATAAGCATAATCATGAAAACATTTCAAATGACAAGTAAGAACTTTCAATTTCCCTATAAGAACCTTCAAATGATAAGCATATTGTAATATTCCAAACAGTCCACTCTTTCCATGAATCAATACAACAGGCAGCAGACAAAGTACCCTCGAAGCTTAAAATCTTAGTCGAGATCACCAATGTAACATTGAAAATCCAAAAGAAATAATAATGACTCCAACAAAATATTGACAACATGAAAGTAAAGTAATATATTTAACTGCTTTTCTGGTCTGTCTTAAAGCATGCAAAATCGGCAAGTTTCCTAGTCATATAAATATGATACTTGTACATATGGCTTCAAGTGTGCGTGCCATAAGGCCAATAGCCCATATAGCAAGGCAAGATATTTCAATGCATTTTATAGCCATGTATTGGGCAAAAAGTATAAGCATTGCCTGATTCTATATGAATTATCTAAAGGTACTTCGTTGACCTTGGATGTATCTCCTAAGCCCGCATGTAATATTAAACAAGACAATACATGACAGGGTATTTATTATAGGATCAACTGATCAGGTAGCCGACCCATCTGGTAGAAAAAGGCTTGGGTGATGTAACTGTTGTAGTCTTAAACAAGAATTCAAACAAAAATTACTGAAAATTTGAATTTTAAGAAAACTAACCATCTGATTCCATTGAATGACAATGACAAGAGGAAATTATTCCATCATCAGATTCCTTGACCTGGCCAGCTATTTGGGAGGACTCACAGCATGCATGTGCCATGGAACTATCTGAAATACACGAAGCAACATAACCTGAACTGCATTTGTAAGATTCTGAATATGGACTGTCAGAAACTAAAGAACATTTGAAGTCTGAAGTTCCTGTCTCTGTGATATTAGGCCTTTTGCATGATGCAGACGATACAGCAGGTGAAACTTCAGCTAGTATATCATTATCACCCTTATCTACATCAGTTGATTCGTTGAATAAGGAGGCTTTACTTAATTCTGTCTTGCCAACAGATGTGACATTCACCACTTCAGCACTAGATAAATTCATATTATTTTCTTCTAAAATCAAACATGGGTCTTGTTCAACATTTACTTTGTTAGTATCCTTAATTCCCACCGAAACTCCAGATGCACTATCAGAAGAACCATAACAGGATTGACTATGTATTGAGAATTCAAGGGGTTCCGTCTCTTTATCAGATATCAAATTATCTAGCTCAGATGCAGACTTGATGGCAGTCTCTTCAATGCTTGATTGCAAGTTTTCTTTTTCGCCCACAGAAGTTTCTCTAGAGTCATCACTAACCTCTTTTCGAGTTATGAAAGAATCTTCCCCCTCCAAGGAATCCGTGTGAGTTTTGCTATTTACTTGATTTACAAGTTCGTGTTTGTCAGGATGACCAGCTAGTTGATCATTGGCAATATCAATTGCATTACAATCCTGCAATGATTCAATAAAATTATTTACAGGGTTTTCCTCAACCCCATTTTCATTTTTATCTTTATCTTCAACACTACAAACCGACTTAAATGATAAGCCAATACTATTTTTTAAAGCAACGGAATGAGCTTCATATTTTGTAGGAGCGGGACCGGACAAGGCAGGAAAAGGTCGTAGCTCATGTACAACATCAGAATATAACTTTTTCATATTATCTCCAACATTCAGGACCCGATTCTCAAGATATTTAACAGCATCCTGAATCAAGACAAATAAGGAAAAAAAAGTTTCATACAATAACTCTAAGAACAAAGAAGAGAAACCCAAAATCAAATATCAAATCAATAATGAAACAGCACCTGGCCTACAATACCATCCACCTCATGACACACTGCTTCAAATTTCTGGTAAATATTCCCCACCCAATTTGTACGTTTAACCTTTAAACTCATCTTGAACTTACTAGAATTGAGAATCCTCAAATTTACAAAAACTATGTAATTCAAGGATATATCGGCGGCTGCAATAACAGTGAAGGAACAATCTCACTCTTAATAAAGAAAGAAAATAGTATATGCAGAATAAAACAAATCTTCCAAATCAATCCCGGTGATGATAAAAATATAAAGAGTATCAATAAAAATAAACCCTAAAAAATATAAAAAGTATCAATAAAAATAAACCCTAAAACATCCATTACCACATGTTCCAAACTGATAAATAATACAATTCAACTCTTCCTATCTATCTATGTCTCATTGGTGATATCAGATTCCGCATAACAAAAATAATAACTTGATAAGTAATTTCAAAATCTTCAGCACAGACATCAAATGTATAAACGTGTGAGTGCAGAAGATTCGTTTTGAAGAAAAACTAAAAAAGGTAAGGAAAAGATGCAAACTTTAACGTTACAAAAGACTATGGCCAAATTTTCTGGAAATCCATATGTTTGTAATTGAGTTGAATTATGAGCGGAGAAATCAACAAGAGAAAGACGGTGGTGATCGGTGTCTCCGGCAAAACAGAGAGAAAGGTGAGAAAGGGTTTTGTGGCAGACGAGGAATGGAATCTGAGTGAGGGTTTAAGTAAGCAACTTTTTTTGTGTGCATAATAAACTTTCTATCCTTGGTAAAAAAAAAACTTTCTATCCTTGTATTTAATCGCAACAAATGTGTGCAATAAATATTATAGGAAATCTTAATTTAACATTGAATAAATGGTAAATTAAGATATTTGTTCTAACATGTAAAAAGTAAATTAAATGTGAAATTAAAATTTGACAATAACAATGATAAAATAATATAGAATTCTCCTAAAAATAAGAGATGAAGTTGATGACCGATAGTTTATAGTTTATAGATGATGGCCGATAAGCTAATTCAAATATTTTTTAATTAGTTGTTAAATTTAAATGACATAATAGGAAATTTTTAAAAAAATAACAATGTTTTTCAAAACTATTATCAAAATAACCATTGTTTCAAAATATTTATCAATATAACCACTTTTAAAAAAAAGATTAACAAATGCGTCATTTGCATTGGTGCATTCAATGAAACTATTGGATATAGGCGCCAGTAGCATTGGCGCATGCATGTTCATGTCGCCACTAGGAGCGGTGCATGCATGTCTTATGCGCCACATGCAATGTCGCATGTATAGTCCACTCAATGGAGACGTCAATGCATGTGGTTACTGCTTCTGCACTCCTTTTATAAATACAGTATCACCATTCCATAATTTTCATACATCTTCTTACTATCTCCTTCCATTTTTCTTTATTCTCCTTCCATTTTTATTTAAAATGTCTTCATATATGTGTCCTTATATTCACAAGAGAAATGTCGATTTAATTTTTTCAGTAGTGCAGTCTCCGATGAAGATCCGACTTTGGAATGTAGATACGTTTGAACATATTAACAGGATTTTGAACCGTTGGTTAGATGGAGAAATTGCAGAGGATGAAAAGATCATAAGAATTCAATGGCTTGATACCACGTTCATCCAAAATGGAGAAGTTCGTTTTTGGGTGAATGTTAAAACTGACAGAGACGTTCGCATGATGATGTATACTTCTCACAAAATTGTTTTGATGGTTGTAATCGAATAGTTATGTTGTTTATTTATTGTATTTATTTGTGATGTTATTTTATTATTGTAGTTGTTTGTATTGTTGTTTAATTATTGTTTGATTGTTGTTTAAATTATTGTTTAATTGTTGTTTTCAAGTTATTGTATCTGAATCTTATGATATTTATGAAATGAATATTGTTTTTAATAAAAGAAAAAGGGTTACAATTAAAATTATGTTGTTGTGTTTGGTCTAACACTGGGACAGTTTGTATGATTATGACCGGGTTGGCGACATGAACTACATAATTTCACCATTTTGTTTGCCATGTCCATTTCGATTCGAATACGGGTGTTGTTTGCGCGACCCTTTTTCTTTCTTCGCATTATTTCATTGTGCCAGAGTATGTCCCCTTGATACGCAGACAAATAATCCTCTTTCTCTACCACCGAAAAGCTAATTTTGTAAACATTGCATAGGTTTATAACTTTGTAAACCGCGGATAGTAAGTTGGAAGGATCTTATCGAACCTTTGAACATGTCGCTATGACATAGGAGCAAAGCATACAAAAGGCTTGGAACTTTCCGCAGTCGCACCAACCTCTATCTAGTTCCACTCGATAGTATCCCTTCGGTATGCATTCATTATGATCTATTGACTCAACAACACTGTACCAACCTTTAGTACGGTCAAACACTTTGACCGCGTGTGTTGCTTTGACAACTTCCTCTCTAATGAATTTTATTGAAGTATCACTTAACAGTTTCCCATATTGTAACACTAAACTCCATTTGAAACGTGTGGTCTCAAACAACACCCCTAGCCTAAAATAGGTTGCTTGCACTAAAGCGGTTATTGGTAGATTTTAGATGCCTTTGAAGACAGAGATCACTGATTCCACGAGATTTATTATCATGTGGCCTAATCATTGACCGTTGTCGTATGCCCTAGTCCACTTCTCCAATGGAATATTATCGATCCACCTTACTACATCTGCGTTTGACAATCCGATGTCTTTACGGTAGTGTTTGAAGGAAGGTTCTATTAATGCATACCATGCGTTGATAACCTTTTTCCGCTGTCTTTTATCTTTGATCTCCCGCATGAAATTTTGAGCGATATGTCTAATGCAGTAGACATGCGTCGAAGAAGGATCCTGTCAGCCATTATTAATGTTTTTATAAGCACTAACAATTGATGGGTGTTTGTCTGAGATTAAACATAAGTTAGGCTGAGGAGCAGCGTTCAATCGAAGATTTTTTAGGAAAAAACTCCATCCCCAGCAGTCTCCCCTTCAACTAGTGCAAAGGTGATTGGAAAAATGTTGATGTTGTCATCTTGTGCCACTGCCATGAGTAGAGTTCCTTTATATTTCTCATACAACCATGTACCATCAATTTGTATAATAGGTTTACATAAAGCAAAATCTTTGTTGCATGGTTGATACGCCCAAAAGAGTCGGTGGAATATGCCATTACCATTAACACAAGTCTCGTATGGGGTATTGATCCGTTGTCGCACGCGAATCAAAACGAGTAGTTTTTCAAAAATGTAGTTTAACGACAAATTGACTCAAATATCGTTATTAAGGATTCTTGTTTAATTAATCTACCGATAGAACAGAAAGGGGGGGGGGGTTGGTTGGTTTAGATTCGAAAAAGTGATTTTTAAAAGTGATTATAAAATAAGCTGACACGAACCAACCTACTGCATCATCTTCCGACTTATCATTGATTCTTATAAAATTCCAAATCCCTAACGGGTCTGCTCCTATTCGATTACAATTACCATTAACAAGCGTAAAGGAAATTATGCGAGTAATATTCCCAAATTCCGAATTAAGCAAACGGATTAAAAACTATTGCGAATTAAGCAGACGCAACTTGATCGTTCGTGATAAAATACAGGCTATGTTAACACGAAATTGATTCGGGATCATTATTCATCAATCGAATTTAAGGATTCTATCCTATAGCAACAATTAGATTAAGCAAATAATTGGAATTATAAGAAGAATTCAAAGGAAACAAATTGGAATTAATAAAAACCTCAAAGCGGATTCTGAATTACAGCAGGTTGATTCAAAAGGGATTAGTTCTCCATAGTCATCTTGCTAGCTCTAAAAAAAATCGTACATGAATAGAAAAACGTAACCCTGTTTTTGGCTGCCTAACCTAGGTAAAAACACCCAAACCCGTTTCACAACTCATCCAGGTCAAATGTACGATTTGAGCCCAATACAACTAACCCAAACAAAATATAAAAATAACGCAGCAGTTTCAACGAAATTTCTGGCCCTGCTACAGTCTGATTCAGCTCTCGACTTCTGAACAAAAGTTGTAGATCTTTTTCTTAACTTTCCATCGACTGGTAGCACGTCTCAATCCGATACTCCTAGCTCAAGATATTATTTTTCTCGCGAAAGCTGCTAGTGCTGAAAATTAAATACGAAAATTAAATAAGTGCAAAAATAACATAAATTATGAAAACACATTAAAACATAAAAATAATCAAAGCAAACCGAAGAAATGCTTAAGTACAAACATGGAAGAACGTGCATCCAAAATGCACTGATCAAATTCCCCCACACTTGAACTTTTGCACTCCGAGCAAAATGAAAAACAAAACAAAACACAGACACATCAACGGTTACTCATTCTAGGCTACAAGTCATCTTCAGTTAAGTTTGCTTCGATAGGTACTAATCTTGCACACTAAGGACATTGTAAGAACACTAATCCACAGTTATGCAGACATAAACCTCCTGAATACACAAATCAACTTGAATCATGTTATTATATTAAAGCCTAACTTACTCATCCTTCTTTGGCTCTTTTTCATTCAGGCGCAATCACATTAAGCCCGTTATCTCCACACACTCATAGCAAGGCGACCGGTTAGTGACTCTGATCCTTTTTTGCACGGGGTTCTGGTACTTAAGTGGCATAACCCTTTGCTTACTCAATTGTAGTTGCGGGGGATCGGACCGTAATCCGCCCTACCAAGTTCAGCACCAGAAACCGCTTAACCAACTACAAAAGAGTCTTATTTCCAACTCTTTTTGAAGGTTCCACAACCGTTGGGTTAAGTGACCGGGTGAGGGTCACCAAACTTAGAAGGTGAATTCCTTTATTTTTTTCTCTTTTTTTTTCGGAACACTCACTTATACTCATCGGGTTCCCTACGTAGAGTGTGTGTGAGATGGTGCTGACTGCTGAAATAAACTACTCAAGAGCTGTCAGAGGATGAGAATGTAAGGCTAAAACATAATAAAAATTCAACTCAATTTCCATATGCAGGAGACTTACGGTGTTAAAACAATACCCATCTTGTGAATTTTTCCCAAGTCTCCGCAAACTCGACTCAAAGTAACCTATAGCCTAAAACTTTCAAGAAAATGCATTTTTTTATTTTTTTTTAATGACTAAAAATAAACAAAACACTAACAAAAACAAAGAAAACACACGATTCCCTCCCCCATACTTAAACTAAGCATTGCCCTCATTGAAAGGACTTTACTAATAAAGTAGAGAGAAGGAAAGAAAGACTCCCTGATCAAGTTGCAGTGTAGTCAGGCGCTTCCAAAGAAAGCTCCTCTATGCTGACATCTTCAGGCACCGAACTTGCATGGAATAACTTCAGACGCTGCCCGTTAACCTTGAAGACTTTGTCAGTACCTACACTTTTTATTTCTATTTCACCATGAGGGAAAACATTAGTAACAACAAAGGGGCCAATCCATTTGGATCGAAGTTTCCCAGCCATAAGCTTAAGGCGGGAGTTAAACAATAAAACTTGTTGGCCCACAGAAAATTCCTTCTTAGAAATCATCTTATCATGGAAGTGCTTAGTTTTCTCTTTATAAATCCTAGAGCTTTCATAAGCCTCTAATCTAAGCTCTTCCAACTGTTGTAATTGGAGTTTTCTTTCAATACCTGCTTGTTGCATCTCCAAATTACAATTTTTCACCTCCCAATAAGCACAGTGTTCTATCTCAACAGGAAGATGGCATGTCTTACCAAAAACAAGTCGATAAGGAGACATCCCAATGGGTGTCTTGAAAGCGGTTCTTTGAGCCCAAAGTGCGTCTTCTAGACGACGGCTCCAGTCCTTCCTGTTTGGCTGCACCATTTTCTCTAAAACCTGTTTGATCTCCCTGTTTGAGATCTCAGCTTGACCATTAGTTTGTGGGTGATAAGCAGTAGAGACTTTGTGCACAACTCCATACGTCCGGAGTAAAGCTTCCATGGTCCAGTTACAGAAATGAGCGCCTTGGTCACTGATGATAGCTCGCGGTATTCCAAACCTGCAAAAAATATTAGACCTGACAAAATCTGCAACAACTCTAGAATCATTAGTCCTAGTGGGGATAGCTTCCACCCACTTTGAAACATAATCAACAGCAAGCAAAATGTAAAGAAAACCAAATGATACAGGAAAGGGACCCATGAAGTCGATTCCCCATACATCAAATACCTCACAGAAAAGCATAGGCTGCTGAGGCATTTCACTCTTGCGAGTGATGTTTGTACCTGCTATCTGGCACTCTTTACAAGTGTGGTAAGTCTCATAAGCATCCTTAAAAACAGTTGACCAATAGAAACCTGAATCAAGGACCTTTCTTGTCGTCCTTTGAGGACCAAAGTGTCCGCCGACTTGAGATGCATGAGAAAAATTCAAAATAGATTCAATCTCATTGTCGGGGACACATCTCCTGATTACCTGATCACTACCAAACTTCCATAGATATGGATCATCCCAAACATAATATTTGGCATCACTCTTGAGTTCATGAACCTGTGATCTCGATGCACCTGTAGGAAAAACACCAGCAACAAGAAAATTAACAATGCCAGCAAACCAAGGTGTAATCCCATGCAAAAGAAACAACTGCTCATCAGGAAAGTCATCTTGAATAGGAAAAGGATCTTCATTTCTCTCTATCCTGCTCAAGTGATCAGCCACTAAGTTCTCAGCTCCACTTTTGTCTTTAATCTCAGCATTAAACTCTTAGAGCAACAACATCCACCGAATCAATCTCGGTTTTGTATCCGGCTTCTTCAGCAAGTACTTTAAAGCTGCATGGTCAGTAAAAACAACAACCTTGGAACCTAGCAAATAAGACCTGAATTTATCAAGAGCAAAAACAATAGCTAGCAGTTCTTTTTCAGTGGTAGTGTAATTTGACTGTGCAGAATCTAAAGTCCTAGAAGCATAGTAAATAACATGGGCAGCCTTGTCAACTCTTTGTGCAAGGACAGCCCCAACAGCATAATTAGAAGCATCACACATAAGCTCAAACGGGAGGGTCCAGTCAGGGGGCTGGATTATGGGAGCGGAAGTCAATGCTTTCTTCAAGAATTCAAACGTTTGTTTGCACTTGTCATCGAAGCTGAAAGTGACGTCATTCTTCAACAAGTTTGACAGTGGAAGAGCTATCTTGCTGAAATCCTTGATGAAACGCCTGTAAAAACCTGCATGACCAAGAAAAGAACGAATCTCGCGAATGCAAGAAGGGTAAGGCAGTGTAGAAATTACATCAATCTTAGCAGGGTCAACAGAAATTCCCTTTTCAGAAATAATGTGACCAAGAACAATTCCCTGCTCAACCATAAAATGACATTTTTCATAATTCAAAACAAGGTTAGTCTCGATGCATCTTTCTAAAATCAAGGTTAAACTGTTCAAGCATGCATCAAAAGAGGAACCATAGACAGTGAAATCATCCATAAAAACCTCCATGCAATTTTCGATAAAATCAGAAAAAATGCTAATCATGCATCGCTGGAAAGTGCCAGGAGCATTGCAAAGACCAAAAGGCATCCTCCTGTAAGCAAAAGTACCGAAAGGACAAGTAAAAGTCGTCTTCTCTTGATCCTCCGGTGCAATATGAATCTGAAAATAACCTGAAAAACCATCAAGAAAACAATAGTGTGATTTACCAGCTAACCGTTCAAGCATTTGGTCAATGAACGGTAAAGGAAAATGATCCTTTCTCGTAGCCTGGTTCAATCTCCTGTAATCAATACAAACTCTCTAGTTGTTCTGAACTCTAGTGGGAACAAGTTCATTCTTTTTATTTTTCACCACTGTAAGTCCAAATTTCTTAGGTACAACCTGCACTGGGCTTACCCACTTACTGTCAGAGATAGGATAAATTATACCTGCTTGCAAGAGTTTGGTTACCTCTTTCTTCACAACATCAAGAAGCAAAGGATTAAGCCTCCTTTGGGGCTGCCTTACTGTTTTGGATCCATCCTCAAGTTGAATCCTGTGCATGCACATCGATGGACTAATACCTGGAAGTTCGGCTAATGTCCACCCGATTGCCTTCTTATGCTTCTTCAAAACCTGCAAAAGTTTGTGTTCTTGATCGAAATCAAGGTTAGAAGAGATAATAGCAGGGAGTTTCTCATTACTCTCCAAGTAAGCATATTTCAAGTTCTCAGGGAGCTCTTTTAGCTCTAAGGACAGGGGCTGCTCGGTGGATGGAATGCTTGGGGCAGCCGGGATGTCAAGAGCATCAACTGCAAAAACAGGTTTATTGGTAACAACTTCACCTGTAGGAAATGTATCAACCTGCAAGGCAGCATCAATCTCAGCACAAACAACACAAACGTTAGTGTCAGTACAATCAGAACATGAATAAATATCATCAAAACCAAAGAGAGATGGAAAATCAAGCGTAAATAGTTCAGAACTAGCGTCATCAACTAATTCAGAAATCAGCTCAATATGAAAAACGGAATGTTCTTCCACAGGGTGTTTCATGGCATCAAAAATGTTAAATTTTGCGACAATGTCACCAAATTCCATGGACATGGTTCCATCGTCAACATCAATTTTTGTCTTCGCCGTTTTCATGAACGGTCTGCCTAAAATGATGGGAGCTCTGCTTGTCTTGGTTTCTCCTTCCATGTCTAGAATATAGAAATCTGCAGGAAAAATCAAATCGTTAACTTGAACAAGAACATCTTCGACTACCCCGGCGGGTCGAGCGTTGCTCCTGTTTGCCAATTGAATGATTAAACCTGTATGTTGCAAAGGACCAAGACAAAGGTTATTATAAACAGAAGTAGGCATAACATTAATGCCCGCTCCCAAATCAAGCATGCAATTCTCAAATTTACTATCCACGATGGTACAAGGAATAGCAAATGTTCCCGGATCCTTCTGCTTTTGTGGCAGAACCTGAGTAGTGAGGGTTGAAACATTTTGCTCGCCTACAATCTGTTTGGATGATTGTTTGGGCTGAATAAAGGCAGAAATATTTCGTCCTAAGTTTACTCTTTCACTTCCCTTAATCCTCCTCTTGTTGGTACACAAATCTTTCAGAAACTTTGCATACTTAGGAACCTGCTTAATAATATCAAGTAGCGGAATGTTTACCGCAACCTTTCAGAAAACATCCAGTATCTCTCTTTCTTTGTCTCCCTCCTCAATTCTTTTATTTTTCAGAACTCTATGTGGGAAGGGGACTGGTGGCCCATACTTCTTTTCTTTAATTTTTTCAGTTTCGACCACAACAGAAGAAGGAGAAGAAAGTTCAGCTGGGTGAGGCTCAGAAGGAGAAAGTTCAGAAGTTACCTCAATGATTTTTTTTTCAGGGGCTGGTTCTGTAACTTTTCTGGATCTCAAAGAAATTGCGCTCACATTAGCATTAGGACCATTCAGATTAACAACTGTCTGGGCTGGAAGTTGGTTTGAACCTTGAGCTTGCATGTTATTTATTTGAGTAGCAAGCTGTCCCATCTGTGTGTTCAAGGTCTGAATGCTAGCATTGGTCCTTTGTTGGAACTGGAGGTTGTTCATGGCCATTTGCTTAACAAGATCCTCCAAGGATGGTCCGGAAGGTGCAGAGGCAGCCACTTGAGATGAGTTCTGTTGTTGGCTGGTTTGCGGGTTTCCATATCGAAGGTTGGGATGGTTCCTCCAATTGGAATGGTATTTGTTGGTGGACAGGTCAGGAGTGTTGTTGTACCTGTTTTGATTGTAAAGGTTGGCTGCATAAGCTTGTGGCAGCTCAGTAATAGACTCGTCTCTCAGAATAGGACAAGTATCGGTCGGGTGCTCAAGAGAAGTACAAATGCCACACAAAGTTGTTGTTTGAGGTTTTGCTACTGCCAGTTGTTTGACTAAGGTAGTGAGTTCGTCAATTCTGGTCTCTAAAGCTTTGTTGGAAGAAACTTGAATTTGACTCACGCCTTTGCTTTGCACAGAATTGTCTCTAGTGGTGAACTGTTGAGAATTAAGAGACATATTTTCAATAAGGGCTTTGGCAGCAGCTGGAGTTTTATCGACTAATGCTCCACCACTAGCGGCATCAAGAATGTTCCTGTCCATCGGTAACAACCCCTCATAAAAGTATTGGATGAGGAGTTGCTCAGTGATCTGGTGTTAAGGGTAGCTAGATACCAAGTGCTTGAATCTCTCCCAATACTCGGTCAGCGACTCATTGCCTTGTCTAATACCACAAATCTCCTTTCTTATTGAGGCAGCTCTGGAGGCAGGAAAATATCTTTCCAAGAACACTTTTTTCAGAGCTGTCCAACTTGCAATTCAATTTGGCTCGAGATAATAAATCCAATCCTTTGCTGCACCCTGCAATGAAAAAGGAAAAGCTCGAAGTTTGATGTGATCTTCGGTGATCCCTTCAGGCTTCAATGGTGTAGAACACATCACCTGGAACTCTTTCAAATGCTTGTGTGGATCTTCACCTGCAAGACCACTAAACTTTGGCAACAAGTGTATTAAACCCGATTTTAATTCAAAAGGAATAGCAGCAGCAGCATATTCAATACACAAACCATTGTAATTCACATCAGGAGCAGCTAACTGCCTTAAGGTTCTATTATCAGCCATTGCAAAATCAAGTTCAGAATCCGAAGCAAACAAGTTATGCAAATAGTCAGACTCAGAATCAGACTCAATTGTGGGTGGTGAACTATTGGTAGCCTGGACTGTTCTATGTTGTGTGTGCAAAGTTCTCTCTATTTCAGGATCAAAAGCAACAATTTCAGAACAGCGAGACCTAGTAGCCAGGACTAACGGAACAGCAATGCGGCAACAACAACAATAGTGAAAATTCCAACAATGTCCTAAAAGTAAAAAAAAACAAACACAAAGAAAGAAATCGATCAAAAATAATTCAAAAAAATAATCTGACATCGAAATTAATCTAATGACTTAAAAATATAATTTGGAGATTTTTTTTGATTTTTTTCGAGACGGTGAAAGCAGTAAATAATTGCTTAAAAATAGAAAAATAATCCCTTCAGATACCCGGAGCAGATTTTGAAACAGACACAATTTCTCAAAAATCGACTTTTTTACAATTTGGACTGTAAAACGCGAGTTGGACAAAACTGCGAGGAAACTAGGACCTATACGCTTAGACACTAAACCTATGACTCTAAAAACGATTAAAAGAGACAAGAATCCCCGGCAACGGCGCCAATTTGATCCGCTGTCGCACGCGGATCAAAACGAGTAGTTTTTCAAAAATGTAGTTTAACGACAAATTGACTCAAATATCGTTCTCAAGATTTCTTGTTTAATTAATCTACCGATAGAACAGAAAAAGGGGGGGTTTGGTTGGTTTAGATTCGAAAAAGTGATTTTTAAAAGTGATTATAAAATAAGCTGACACGAACCAACCTACTCCATCATCTTCCGACTTATCATTGATTCTTATAAAATTCCAAATCCCTAACGGGTCTGCTCCTATTCGATTACAATTACCATTAACAAGCGTAAAGGAAATTATGCGAGTAATATTCCCAAATTCTGAATTAAGCAAACGGATTAAAAACTATTGCGAATTAAGCAGACGCAACTTGATCGTTCGTGATAAAATAAAATCTATGTTAACACGAAATTGATTCGGGATCATCATTCATCAATCGAATTTAAGGATTCTATCCTATAGCAACAATTAGATTAAGCAAATAATTGGAATTATAAGAAGAATTCAAAGGAAACAAATTGGAATTAATAAAAACCTCAAAGCGGATTCTGAATTACAGCAGGTTGATTCAAAAGGGATTAGTTCTCCATAGTCATCTTGCTAGCTCTAAAAAAAATCGTACATGAACAGAAAAATGTAACCCTGTTTTTGGCTGCCTAACCTGTAACACCCCTTTTCTACCCCAAAATACTTAACATATAATCAGAGTAAATAAGCACGCAGATAAACAAAAGGGCGTCACATCGACGTTTTCAAAAACTAAAAGCTTTCAAAAACCAACATCATTCATCATCAATATACAATACACCTGGTCATTTAAAATAACACATTTCAAATATCATGAATATTCAAGAATATGCGTTCGCAGCGGAAAATAATGAATACTCATGCATTTCATAAAATGATCCATGTCCCATACCATGATCATCTCTCAATAATCTCCCTAAGATAAAATGAAAACCATATCCAGAATATTTAGCACTGTGGCCTCTCAAACAGCAATTTCAAATAAACATGTTCACAAGTAATAACATAATACGTATCCAAATCAGATATGAGTTCCATACTACCAATCTACCCCGTGTTACATGACCAGAGCATTGACTCATTACCTAGTCTCTAAAATAAAACACGGAAACTCTCCGGCTAAATCTCGAGTGAGCTACCGTCCACTTACTTCAGCAATACTACTCTGGAGTATCTGCACGATGCCCATGTAAAGGCAACATTCAAACAGAAGGGTGAGAATTCAAATCATTATGAAGAAGTATAATAAGGCACAATGATTAAATCAACAATTAACGGAATTCATCACACCTTGTATAACCATGTAAATAATATTAATCGACATTTATTTCCCATGTTTCAAACATCCATCAAAACTCAAGGAGTATAATATTAAAATCCAATATTATATTCTCAATTATGCACACAACTACAATTATCACATAATCACATATTTTGCCAAATTATGTGTCCAAACATCATCAAATTCAATTACCATATCTCATACACACATCACAATCACAATAATGCGTGCACTCAATTATCACATAACTCCAATGTGACTCAATGCAAGACATGTGACTCTATGCATGTGGTACCGCAATGTGAACCCAATGTTTCACCGCTTTCCGATTCAATATCTAGAATCCAAGCCACTACGTCTATTTCCAAGTAAGGATCAACGTATGCTACGCCTATTTCCAATTAAGGATCAACGTCTATGTGAACCCAATGTTCCACCACTTTCCGATTCAATATCTACAATCCAAGCCACTACGTCTATTTCCAATTAAGGATCAATGTCTGCTACACCTATTTCCATTCAAGGATCAACGTTTATTACCACGTGAACCCACAGTTTCACTGTAACACCCCGATGAAATTAAGATAATTGTTTAAATTAAGTTAATATTTTATTTATTAATTTAATTAAATAATTAGAAAATTATTGGATTATTAAATATTATTATTGGGTTTTATTATTGGGGTATATAAGTTGGAATTTAGAAAAATCCCATTTTGGTAAAAAGATTATTTTCACGTGAAAAGGGAAAAGAGGCAGAAAAGGGAAAAGGGCAAAAAGCCAAAGAACGAAGGTTGAAGGAAAGGAAGCTTGGAGATCAGAGACTGCCGGATTAACTCAGGTAAGGGGGGTTTATCATCGTTTGATGGGTCTTATGGGATAGCATGTAATGGGTAGTGATGAACCTCTGAATTTGACTCTGATTGAAATGATATGTGATGAATTTGTGAGATATTGATGAACGAAATTGGATGATAATTGATGAAATTCGTAGGAATTAGATGTAGTAAGGTTAGCGATTCGAGAAGTTGAATGTATCTGAGTTGTAATTGATAAAACGAACGAATGTGTATGTAAAATTTGGACTGTGGAAGGTTGAATTGGATCGATCTCGTAGCAGCAAAAGCCATTGCAGATCTGGAACTTCTGGTTTCTGGTCATACGCGTATGGCACTAGGCAATACGCGTATGATATGGCTGGTACGCGTATGGATGAGGCCTTACGCGTATGAGTGAAAGAGATGATGTTTTGAACGTGAAAGTGTCTCTGTTGGTACGCGTATGAGGATGTGGTACGCGTAGCATACGCGTATGGGCATGGGCATTACGCGTATGGACTTGGTCAGGTTTGGGCAATACGCGTATGGGCATAGGCATTACGCGTATGGGCAGATTTATGATTTTCCTGAACAATGGTTGTGCAGTTTTTGGTTGTTTAGGCTGAGTGATGTACTTAGCTGAGGTATGATGTTGTAGGGATCACTTCCCGTTGTTTTGAATAGTATAGGTATTAGTAGAGTGTGCTAATACTATGATTGATTATGTGGCATGATATGATATGCTTTTGTTGATGATATGTGATGGTATACATGATGATGTGAATGTATGCATTTGTGAATAGACTGTTTTATGGCTTAGAGTGTGAGCATACGTCTATTCTTGAGTTGTTGTTGTTGTTGCATTGCTAGGTGATTAGCATGCATGTTGTGGCCCATTTGGGGTGGTAGCTAATTCCCATGGTGAGGAATTAGTGAGTAAATCATTTTGATTGTTGTTGATGTTTGCATGCTAGGTGATTAGCGTGCATAGCATGGCCCATTTGGGGTGGTAGCTAATTCCCATGGTGAGGAATTAGTGAGTGAGTCACTATGTCTCAAATGAGTGGGACTAGTGAGCTTGGTAGCCGTGCCTGGATTTGGACGGTGAGGTTGAACTATATGTTCACAACATAGTCGGTACCGCATGCATGGAGTCTCATTGCATAATATATGTATGGCGTGTAATATGAATGGATGTATTCCAATATTACACGTGTATGTGTGTTGGTATTGTGGTGTTGTTATTGAGTATGATGTTGAATTAATATGCTGTTCCTGAATGTGTGTTTTGATTAGGGTGATGAAGTGTGTTGAATCACTTAACATAACATGATATTTCATAATACTCATTATATTGATTGAGGAACTCACCCTTATAACTCTTTTTCAGGTAACGAGAAATGAGTTGAGTAGAAGCTAATTATTGGAGTCTAGTGTAGTCTCCGTAGTGGGTCGTGCTCTGATAGATGTAACATCGGGATGGGTTGTTTGACTTGTTTCGAATGTAAATTGTTGGTTGAGAACCATTTTACATGTAATGTGTTACATGATTGATGAAACTTACATCCGCTGTGTTTTATGCAAATATTTATGTTTTGGTTTAATAAAAGAGCATGACCGTTATAGTGTTGAATGGCGTGGAATATTGTGTGACACCCTTAAAGGGGCATAATTACTCTGATGTTATATTTTGATATTTAATTAAATTATTGGGGTATTTTAGAAGGGTGTTACATTCACCGCTTCCACCATGAAGCTGACCATGCCATGAATGAATATACAAATACCAACACATATGCAAATAAGATCATCTCTACCATCTTAACGTTCCACATATCACCATAATTCAACTCTATGAATTATCCACCAATGGTACATATACACATTCATAACAATGTATCATTCACAAATATAGGCTAATTATCAAATACGCACACATAGATTTCATTCCAAAACGAATACAGTATTTAAAATCTCAATTTTTCACTTTTCAAACAGTGTTAACCGGTTAACGCATTTGGGTAACCGGTTAACGCAAAACAGAAAACAATTTCTAACAGGTTTTCAACAGTGTTAACCGGTTAACGCTTTTGGTTAACCGGTTAACACAAAACAGAATGTTATTCCTGCATTAACACAAAACAGAATGCAGAAATTTCAGCATTTTTCACATTGGAGGACTTTCGGACCTCCGATTTCGATTCCGTAAAAAGCCAAACGCTCAGAAAATTATAACTCATACAATACTCTAAGTATATAACCTTAATTTATAGTTTTAACATAATTAAATCACCCCAAATCAAGAATACTCATCAAAACCTAACAATTCCAAAATCATAAAATTTAGGGATTTCAACCTAAACATATTTCTACCCATTGACCCAATCATACTAACCCATAATAATAAGGATTCTCCCCCTTACCTCTTCAATTTTCTGGAAACCTTAGCTTCTCTCTTGTTCTTCCCCTCTTCTCCTTACTTTTCCTCTTTTCTTTCTCTATTGCCGTTAATGATCAAATGAATCCTACTTCTCATTCTCCTACCTCTTATTTATAGTATTATAATTGGGCTTAAAGAATGATACCTCTAATTTAATTAATAGGCCCAATAATACCTAATATTTAAATATCTTTAATTAATTCAAATAAATCAAACCAACTCAATATGCACACCAAGTTAATTAATTCAATTATTCATTATATCTCTGTCGCATTACGTGAAAAACCGGCGGGAAAACGAAACAACAGAGCCGCCACCGTGCGTTATTTATCCCAAAAGAGGGAAAGGAAATGCTCGAAGTAAACCTGGAAAAGACATGGTCTCGCGACCAGAGAAAGATGGGATCGGGAGTCGGTTATGCGAAGGGAAGGTATTAGCACCCCTACGCATCAGTCGTACTCGACGAGATCCACGCACAAAAGAAAGGATAAGGTTGCTACAAACTGCTCACAAACTGCACACAAGGCTGGAAGGAAACACAGAAAGACAAGAGAAATTGACTCGGCAGGATATCGCATCCTGGGCCTACGTAGCCTGTCAGACACAGACATCAGAGTCGACGTAGTTCGGGACGGGGAAATGTGCTCGCTAGGATATCGCATCCTATGCATACGTATCTTCTCTGACTGGAGAAGAATCAGAGCACTCGTAGCTCGGCTAACGCACGCCAAACAAAACCACACAGGAAACCGACTGCCAATCGCTGGACTTACGTCAGACTCCACACAAACAGGCAAACCTGGAAATCGAATGCCAATCACTGGACTTACATCAGACTCCGAACCAACAAACACACACACAGGAAACCAACTGCCAACGCTGGACTTACGTCAGACTCCAACAAGCAAACAAGACACAGGAAGCCAACTGCCAATCGCTGGACTTATGTCAGACTCCAACACACACAAAAGGGTTGAAAAAGAAAAAGGGCGCCCGGAGAGATCAGCTCATCTCCTGCCTACGTACCTCATCTGGTATGAGGATCAGGGCGACGTAGTTCCCCTACGCAGGGAAAGAACTTCTAACCTAACCAGAGACTGGGAAATGACAAACTAGAAGGGAGCCTGACTCGAGCCTAATAGTTATCATGTAATCCACAATGGTCCTAGGTTGAGGTTTCTATCTAACTTGCAAAGGGAGCAAGCTATCCTAAACAGCACAAGCAAAGTCATACAAGCACAAAAAGCAAGCACACACACTATATGCACACAATTGGGCTCATACAAGGTTAGGCTGTGAGACACAAGCCAACTGGAATTGGGTGTGGTTAGCTCTTAACCCTAACATTGAGAGTTAGGGTGAAACAGATGAAATGGGAAGTGAGGGTAAGACCTCACACCTCTTATCCCTGGCCTGGGAGAGCTTGACTCAAAATAGAAGGTGTGGGAGTTCAGAATGTAGGAACTCTTCTCCACATATGACTGACACAACAAAGATCTTGGGTTATTATCCACAATGCATCAACACAAGGTGTGTGAGCAAAGTGAATGACACACTAAGTAGCAGGAGATGGATTACACATCTCTTTTATCTGCCAATTGCCTCTTAAGAGGTCTTTACCTGCTTGGCACAAAGATAAACAAACACAAGCATTGCCTCTTAAGGAGGACTTCAGACAGGTGCCTGCCCCACATAACAGGACAGGTCTTCCAGACTACATGAAGTCAAAGGAATTATACCTCAGTGATTAAGCAACCAAGCAAAGCAAAAACAAGTTCAAAAGAACTCAAAGCAACTTAGGTACCTGAAAAAATCTAAACCAATCAGTTCACAATTCAAGCAAACAGACAGACAACAGTCATCAGGCAATAGTACACAGTCAGACAAAGCATTAGGCCACAATGAGAAAGGCACAAGCCATTAGGCAACTTGTTCTCAAAGCCTACAAAACAACTTAATATTAGCCATCATCAATCAAGTAATCAACTCAAATGAATGAGCCACTCCAATCATGGCCATGTGCCTTTGAACCTGAAATCCACAATCTAAACAGTGAGTCCAAACCACTAGGTCAAAGCCTAGGGTCAAAAGAGGGTCAAACATTCAAAACAGAACATGAAATTTAACATGAATCAACTTCAATCACATCTTGACACATTCCAAAAGGTCTCATATCAATATCATTAACCAAAAGCATTTCATGATCAATTGAAGTTCAAGGCAATTTTAAAGCTCAAATGTGACCAACCAGAATGAAAAATCTCAATTAAATCAGAAATGATTCAAATAATTCCAACAAAATTCATGATCAATCACAACATCTATAACATGCATCACACAAAAAATCAGGAGCATAGGATATCATTTGGCATGGCAAACACATCATTCAAGTTGAACATCACAAGGTGTGACACAAATTGTCACACCAACTTAGCACATTCATAAAACAGAATTGACAATTGATAAAAATACCAAATCAACACCAAAATGTTAAGCAATGTGTCTAGTTTCAACATGCAAAATTTCACATCCATTGGATCAAAGACCAGCATTTCACAACATGATAACCAAGGCAAGGTCAAATATGGACATGTACTCAAACATTCTAGCACCAAAAAATATTCAGCCAAGCAGAACTTGCATTTTAATACTCATAAAAAACTAGATAAAATGAGGAACACAATGCAAAAAATTAGAGGTCATTTGGATCAATTTTCAATTTATGGTGATTTTTAGAAGTTTGGATAAAAATGAAATCAAAACATGAAGCAAGCATGAAAAAAGAAGGAAAAGGAGAAAATGCAAGGCGCTTGGAACTGTCCCCAGCCAGGTTCGAACCGTGTGATAATTTGAAATCACATGCGCGCCAATCCTCAAAACGACAGCGTTTCAGCATAAAACCCTAAAACGCGCGCTGCATGGCTTTTGAAAATCCGCAGGTAATCCACATGAACTCGCAGCAAAATCCGTAGGAACACACATGCATTTCCTAACTAAATTCGCAGGAAATCTGGAAACGATATGAACATGATGAAGATCATGAAGATCTTCATCCAGAATTTTCCAGAAAAATTCAAAACGTCCAGAAATGAAAATCAAGCATATCAATCAACTCATTAGGTCATGTGCATCAAGAATCCATGAATATTTCATGCAAAAACAACATCACACGCATGGATCGAAGAAATTAAAAATCATCATCCAAACTTGAATCACATGGATCTTTGTGAATATGGCACCAAATCACTCCATTCAGAGCTCAGATTTATCACCATTCAAAGATCTTCACAACTAGCATAATGGGTTGGAAAATTAAAGAGGTCGAAAAACCAACCTCTTGATGAGCAGAAATGAAATCACGTGTTTCCAAGGTTCTTGATGCTCCAATTCTTCTCCAATATGCTTCTTGAAGTAAATGCTGATGAACTGGAAGCTTGAATGCACACGAATCTAGCTCAATCTTCAATTGCCATGGATGCTCCAAGCTATGAACATGAACAATACAGCCACGATTTCTCTTGCTCACACGTCCAAAAGTGCTCAATTATGCTTCATGATGATGAATGGATCAATGAAAAGTGTTTAGGTTTGAAGAATTTTGGAAAAAATGTGAGAGAAAAATTTGGAGATTTTGGTGATTCTAGATCTAGAATTGATGATTCTGATCAAAACAGTTATGATTAAGCATATATACCTCATGCTAATCATGTTTAGGAAGTGTTTAGGGAAAATGCAAATGTGACTAATCACTTTGTGGTGTAAATGCAAAAAATGAATTTTCTACTTCATGCACGTGAACAGTGCATGTTCTTGGTCCAAAATGCCTTAAAAACATCCCATGCACACTTTTGAATTGATTTGGTATGCATATGTTCCACAAAAATGAGTTTATGCAATTTCTTCCCAAAATCTTCATGAGTGAGCCAATGCCATGCAAATGAGATTTTATGTCAAATGATGGTATGCTTGGAAAATACATGTCATAAGGATCAATATGCAAAAAGAACCACTCAAATTGGAGTTTTGGTTTGAAAGTTATGCTCATTTGAAGTTTAAACCACACTTTGCCATGATTGAACCATATCTTCTCAACCACACATGAGAAATCCATGATATTGGACTTTTTGGAAATGGGAGAGAAATATCTTCAACTTTCATGTTGGACAAAATTTCATTTAAAGCTTTCCTGATGATGTAATCTTGAGTTGAAGTTGGTCCAAAACCTTTCCATTTTTGGAAAATTCAAATTACAGGTCACCTGCTATTTTTGGAAAGTCTTGATCTGACCTCAAATTCTTCAATGTTGATGTTTGAGATGTCAAATGAGACTTGTTTACACATGAATTAGGCATCTCTAAACACTTCCCACCTCCAAATCCACAATTGACTGTGCAGTTGACTTCTGTTGACTTTTGTGGGCCTCAGATGATTTGCACATGGACTGATGAGTTCTGAGCCTTTCATGTAACACCCTTCTAAAATACCCCAATAATAATTAAAACAACAATTATAAATCAGAGTAGATATGCAATTTCAGGGTGTCACACTTGACACTTCACACCATTCACCAAAATAGTTTGTCATGCTCATTTAATAATCAAAATAAAATATTGCACAATTCGCAGCGGATATGCAAACCATGTAACACATTACATGTAAAATTATTCAACAACCAAATGAAAACAAGGTAAAACATCCCGTCCCGATGTTACATATACCAGAGCATGACCCACTAAGGAACTACACTAGACTTCAAGCACTAGCTTCTACTCAATCACTGCTCGTTACCTGAAACATAGTTGTAAGGGTGAGTTCCTCAATCGATATAATAAGCATTATAAAATATCATGTAATGCTAAGTAATTTAACACATTTCATCACCCAAATCAGATCACACATTCAGCAACGACAACATCAACTCAAAATCATAATCATACTCAACCCAACACAAAACACACGTATAATATTGGAATACATCCATTCATATTATACGCCATACATATATTATGCAATGAGACTCCATGCATGCGGTACCGACTATTCGTGAACACATAGTTCAACCTCACCGATCAAACCCAGATACGGCTACCAAGCTCACTAGTCCCACTCATTTGAGACCTAGTGACTCACTCACTAATTCCTCACCATGGGAATTAGCTACCACCCCAAGGGCTATGCTATGCACGCTAAATCACCTAGCATGCAAACATCAACAATAATCCACAATAACTCACTCACTAATTCCTCACCATGGGAATTAGCTACCACCATAAAGGCCATACTATGCACGCTAAATCACCTAGCATGCAACCATCAACAACAATCCACAATGGACATATGCTCACACTCTAAGCCATAAACAGTCCATCCACAATTGCATACATAATAGATATATTCACAACATTATGCATACCATCATACATTATCAGCATATCCATCACAGAATCATATTCATATCATGCCAAATAATAAATCACAGTATTAGCACACTCTACTAATACCTATACTGCTCAAAACAACGGGAAATGATCCCTACTACATCATACACCAATATAGGCCAAACGTCAAATATGTACACAATATTTGAATATCAATTTTCCACTTTCCAAACAGTGTTAACCGGTTAACGCCCTGGGTTAACCGGTTAACGCAACACAGAACACGCTTCCTGGCACATTTTAATAGTGTTAACCGGTTAACGCCCTGGGTTAACCGGTTAACGCAAGACAGACAGCAATTTCTCATAATTCATAACAGTGTTAACCGGTTAACACCCTGGGTTAACCGGTTAACGCAAGACAGAAAGCTGTTCCTACGCTAACACGAACAGAATGCAGAATCCCCCGCATTTTTCGCCGTCGGAGGACTTCCGGACCTCCGATTTCAATTCCGTAAAAAGCTACACGTCCAGAAATTTACGACTCACCCACATATAAATTCAATTGCAGTTTTAACATAACTTATTCATCACCATTTACAGCATTCCTCATCCCAATTAGGGTCAATTCAATGGCTTATTACTACCCATTACATGTTAACCCATAATACCCATTAAACGACGATAAACCCCCCTTACCTGAGTTAATCCGGCAAATCCTTTAGCTTCAAGCTTTTCCCTTCTTCAACCCTTGTTCTCTTGCTCTTCCTCTTTGCCCTTTTCTCACTTTCTGTCGCTTCTCTGGTTTTCACGTGAAAAAACCCTTTTTACCAAATGGAACTCTTTATATATATTCCAACTTTATTATTCCAATAATAATAATCCAATAATATTCCAATTATTTCATTAAATTAATAAATATACTATTAACTTAAATTAAATAATTATCATATTTTATCGGGGTGTTACAACTCTCCCCCACTAAAAGAGTTTTCGTCCTCGAAAACATACCTCAAGCGAATAACTCTGGATAAGACTCCTTCATCTGATTCTCAAGTTCCCAAGTCACATTGCCACCTGCTGGTCCTCCCCAAGCTACCTTTACCAAAGCAATCTCTTTACCCCGCAACTGCTTCAACTCTCGATCCTCGATCCTCATAGGTGATGTTTCAACAGTCAGGTTATCTCTCACCTGTACATCATCTACTTTGACCACATGCGACGGATCAGGAATGTACCTCCTCAACCGAGACACATGAAAAACCTCATACAAATTCGCAAGTGGCTGCGGTAAAGCGATACGATAGGCTACCTCCCCTATCCTCTCCAAAATCTGATAAGGACCAATAAATCGAGGTTTCAACTTCTTCGACTTCAAAGCTCGACCAACCCCAGTTATCGGAGTAACACGAAGAAACACATGATCTCCCTCTTGAAACTCAAGTGACTTCCTCCTCTTGTCGTGATAACTCTTCTGACGACTCTGAGCAATCCTCATCTTCTCCCGAATCATCTTAATCTTTTCCGTAGTTTGTTGAACAATCTCCGGTCCAACCACAGCACTCTCACCGGACTCATACCAACATAAAGGTGTCCGACATCTCCTACCATACAAAGCTTCAAACGGTGCCATACCAATGCTCGAATGAAAACTATTGTTGTAGGTAAACTCAATCAAAGGTAAATAACAATCCCAAGCACCTCCCTTTTCCAAAACACAAGCCCTCAAAAGATCCTCCAGTGACTGAATCGTCCTCTCAGTCTGACCATCAATCTGCGGATGATATGCAGAACTCAATCTCAGCTTAGTTCCCAAAGCCCTCTGCAAACCTTCCCAGAACTTCGATGTGAATCTAGGATCTCTGTCCGAAACAATACTCGACGGAATACCATGCAAACTTACAATTTTCTCGATATACAACTCAGCTAATCTCTCTAACGGATAATCCATTCTGATCGGAATGAAATGAGCCGATTTTGTCAATCTGTCAACAATCACCCAAATAGCTTCAAAATTCTTAATTGTCCTCGGTAAACCAGAAACAAAATCCATACTGATACTATCCCACTTCCACTCTGGAATAGCCAACGGTTGCATTAGCCCAGACGGCTTCTGATGCTCAATCTTCGACTTCTGACAAGTCAAACAAGATTAAACAAAACTCGCAATTTCTCTTTTCATTCCCGGCCACCAAAATAACTTTTTCAAATCATGATACATCTTCGTAGCCCCAGGATGAATACTCAGGCCACTACGATGTCCTTCCTCAAGAATACTCTTCTTAAGTTCGGTAACATCCGGAATACACACCCGATTACCAAATTTCAAAACACCATTCTCATCAACTCTGAATTCACCACCTTGACCTTGATTCACTAGAGTCAACTTATCAACCAAAAGCACATCGGATTTCTGACCCTCTCTAATCTCATCCAGAATACCACTCGTTAACTTCAACATTCCCAATTTAACACTATTGTGAGTACTCTCACACACCAAACTCAAGTCTCTAAACTGCTCAATTAAATCCAATTCCTTAACCATTAACATAGACATATGCAATGATTTCCGACTCAATGCATCAGCCACTACGTTTGCTTTACCCGGATGGTAATTCAAACCAAAGTCATAATCCTTCAGAAACTCTAACCATCTTCTCTGTCTCATATTCAACTCTTTCTGATCAAACAAATACTTTAAACTTTTATGGTCGCTGAAAACCTCAAATCTTGACCCGTACAAGTAATGCCTCCATAACTTCAGAACAAACACCACAGCTGCCAACTCTAAATCGTGTGTCGGATAGTTCCTCTCATGAACCTTCAGTTGTCTCGAAGCATAAGCTACAACCTGCTTATTCTGCATCGAAACACCACCCAAACCCAACAATGAAGCATCACAGTAAACCTCAAATGGTTCCGATGGACTCGGTAATATCAGAATAGGAGCAGTAGTTAACCTTCTCTTTAACTCTTGGAAACCTTCTTCACATTTTGAGTCCCAAACAAACGCTTGCCCCTTTCTAGTCAACATCGTCAACGGTAACGCCAACTTAGAAAATCCCTCAATGAATTTCCTATAATAACCTGCAAGTCCAAGAAAACTCCTTATCTCAAAAACTGACTTCGGAGCTTCCCACTTAGATACCGCTTCTATCTTAGAAGGATCAACAGCAACACCACCTCTGGAAACCACATGACCAAGAAAACTAACCTCTTCTAACCAAAATTCACACTTAGACAGTTTAGCAAATAACTTCTTTTCTCGTAGAACTCCTAAAACCACTCTCAAATGTTCAGCATGCTCTTCTTCAGATTTCGAATACACCAAAATATCGTCAATAAACACCACAACAAACTTGTCTAGGTACGGATGGAAAATCCTATTCATATACTCCATAAATACCCCAGGCGCATTAGTCACACCAAAAGGCATTACAGAATACTCATAATGTCCATACCTTGTTCTGAAAGCAGTCTTCTGAATATCCTCAGTTTTCACACGTATCTGATGATACCCCGATCTCAAATCTATTTTGCTGAACACACTCGCACCAACCAACTGATCCATCAAATCATCAATCCTCGGCAAAGGATATCGATTCTTGATCGTCACTTTATTCAGTTGCCTGTAGTCCACACACAACCTCATAGTACCTTCTTTCTTCTTAACCAATAACACTGGTGCACCCCACGGTGACACACTCGGACGAATAAATTTCTTATCCAACAGATCTTCCAGCTGACTCTTCAATTCAGTTAACTCAACAGCAGACATACGGTACGGAGCCATCGACATCGGCCTAGTACCAGGTACCAAATAAATCGAGAACTCAACTTCACGCTCTGGCAGTAGTTCATTCACTTCTTCTAGAAACACATCGGGAAAATCACACACCACGGCTGGATCGCAAATCACCAGTTTATCTTTAGCCTCCAAAGTCGCTAACAGCATAAACAACTCTGCCCCATCTACTACTGCCTCATTCACCTGCCTTGCTGATAGAAACCAACTCTTTCCTTCCTCAATCTCAGGAAAGATCACAGTCTTATCAAAACAGTTGATATAAACTCGGTTAAACACCAACCAGTTCATACCCAGGATAACATCAATCTGCATTAGTGGAAGACACACGAGGTCCATCCCAAAGTCTCTACCAAAAATACTCAAAGGGCAATTTAAACAAACTGAAGTAGTAGTCACTGAACCCTTCGCAGGAGTATCAATCACCATACCCCCATGCATCTCAGATATCTCTAATTTAAGTTTCACAGCACAATCCAACGATATAAAGGAATGAGTCGCACCTGTGTCAATAATAGCTACAAGAGGAAAGCCATTAATATAACACGTACCTCGGATCAAACGATCATCTGTAGAAGTCTCAGAACCCGATAAAGCAAAGACCTTGCCTCCCGACTGGTTCTCTTTCTTCGGCTTAGGACACTGTGGGCTAATATGACCCACCTCTCCACAGTTGAAACAAGTCATAGTCTTCAACCGGCACTCTGCAGCCAAGTGACCACCTTTGCCACACTTGAAACACTTCTTCTCAGCACTGGTACACTCATGGATATGATGTCCAGCCTGACCGCATCTGTAACACTTAGCAGGGGCACTGGAGTCTCCCCCACTAGGTCTCTTCATCCCACTCTGTCTCTGGAAACCTTTGCCAGCTGCATACGGCTTCCCACGATCATTTTGATTCTTGCCTTTCCTATCAACCCTCTGCTGATAGCTCTCCGCTCTGGCCTTGGTATCCTGTTCAAAAATCCTGCAGCAGTCAACCAAGTCAGAAAACACTCTAATCCGCTGATACCCAATAGCCTGCTTGATCTCGGGACGTAACCCGTTCTCAAACTTCACACATTTTGAAAATTCCCCAGTAGCCTCATCATAGGGAGTGTAATACTTCGACAGCTCTGTGAACTTAGCAGCATACTCAGTAACAGACCGGTTGCCCTGCTTCAATTCTAAGAACTCTATCTCTTTCTTTCCTCTGACATCCTCCGGAAAGTACTTCCTCAGGAATCTCTCTCTGAACATCGCCCAAGTGATCTCAGCACCCCCAGCAGCTTCCAACTCAGTGCGGGCAGCAACCCGCCAATCATCTGCTTCCTCTGACAGCATATGCGTACCGAACCTGACCTTCTGGTTATCGGCACACTCAGTCACTCGGAAGATCCTCTCAATCTCCTTCAACCACTTCTGAGCACCATCTGGATCGTATGCTCCCTTGAACATTGGAGGATTGTTCTTCTGGAACTCACTCAGTTGACGAGCAGCTCCCAGTCCCACAACATTCGGATTTCCTCCAAGTACTCCAGCTAGCATACCCAGAGCCTCAGCAATCGCAGCATCATCTCTACCTCTTCCAGCCATCTCTATTCTGAAAACCCAACAAGCTAAAACAATAAGTACTGATAGGGTTACACAACACCTATCACGTACAGGGAAACAGAATAATTACGACTCGACTCGACCGACTATGCTCTGATACCACTTATGTAACACCCTTCTAAAATACCCCAATAATAATTAAAACAACAATTATAAATCAGAGTAGATATGCAATTTCAGGGTGTCACACTTGACACTTCACACCATTCACCAAAATAGTTTGTCATGCTCATTTAATAATCAAAATAAAATATTGCACAATTCGCAGCGGATATGCAAACCATGTAACACATTACATGTAAAATTATTCAACAACCAAATGAAAACAAGGTAAAACATCCCGTCCCGATGTTACATATACCAGAGCATGACCCACTAAGGAACTACACTAGACTTCAAGCACTAGCTTCTACTCAATCACTGCTCATTACCTGAAACATAGTTGTAAGGGTGAGTTCCTCAATCGATATAATAAGCATTATAAAATATCATGTAATGCTAAGTAATTTAACACATTTCATCACCCAAATCAGATCACACATTCAGCAACGACAACATCAACTCAAAATCATAATCATACTCAACCCAACACAAAACACACGTATAATATTGGAATACATCCATTCATATTATACGACATACATATATTATGCAATGAGACTCCATGCATACGGTATCGACTATTCGTGAACACATAGTTCAACCTCACCGATCAAACCCAGATACGGTTACCAAGCTCACTAGTCCCACTCATTTGAGACCTAGTGACTCACTCACTAATTCCTCACCATGGGAATTAGCTACCACCCCAAGGGCTATGCTATGCACGCTAAATCACCTAGCATGCAAACATCAACAACAATCCACAATAACTCACTCACTAATTCCTCACCATGGGAATTAGCTACCACCATAAAGGCCATACTATGCATGCTAAATCACCTAGCATGCAACCATCAACAACAATCCACAATGGACATATGCTCACACTCTAAGCCATAAACAGTCCATCCACAATTGCATACATAATAGATATATTCACAGCATTATGCATACCATCATACATTATCAGCATATCTATCACAGAATCATATTCATATCATGCCAAATAATAAATCACAGTATTAACACACTCTACTAATACCTATACTGCTCAAAACAACGGGAAATGATCCCTACTACATCATACACCAATATAGGCCAAACTTCAAATATGTACACAATATTTGAATATCAATTTTCCACTTTCCAAACAGTGTTAACCAGTTAACGCCCTGGGTTAACCGGTTAACGCAACACAGAACACGCTTCCTGGCACATTTTAACAGTGTTAACCGGTTAACGCCCTGGGTTAACCGGTTAACGCAAGACAGACAGCAATTTCTCATAATTCATAACAGTGTTAACCGGTTAACACCCTGGGTTAACCGGTTAACGCAAGACAGAAAGTTGTTCCTGCGCTAACACGAACAGAATGCAGAATCCCCCGCATTTTTCACCGTCGGAGGACTTCCAGACCTCCGATTTCAATTCCGTAAAAAGCTACACGTCCAGAAATTTATGACTCACCCACATATAAATTCAATTACAGTTTTAACATAACTTATTCATCACCATTTACAACATTCCTCATCCCAATTAGGGTCAATTCAATGGCTTATTACTACCCATTTGTCGCATCCGCGAAAAAACAACCGGCGGGACTCAAATAAAAACACAACACAGAGCCGCCACTGCGCGTTATTTATCCCAAAATAGGGAAAGGAAACGCTCAGAGAAACCTGGAAAGGAAATGGCCTCGCGACCAAAGAGAAAGGGTAAGGGAGTCGGTTACGCAAGGGGAAGGTATTAGCACCCCTCACGTCCGTCGTACTCGACGGGATCCATGCTCTAGAAAAGAAAAGGTTGCTAAACATCACACACACACAGGGAACGCAGGTGGGGTTAAGAGAAGGGAGCTCGATAGGACATCGCATCCTATGCCTACATATCTCGTCTGGAACGAGAATCAGAGCCACTGTAGTTCGGCTCACGCACGCCAAACAACACAAAACACACAAACAGATGGCAAACATGGAGCCCAACAGCCAATCATTGGACTTACGTCAGCATCCGAACCAAACACACTCAAAAGGGAAAATGTGGAGCCCGACAGCCAATCACTGGACTTACGTCGGCATCCGAACCAAACACACAATCAGATAACAAGCAAACACACGCAAAAAAGAAAAAAAGTGCCCGGAGAGGTCTCGCACGACCTCCTGCCTACATACCTCGTCTGGAACGAGGATCAGGGCGATGTAGTTCCCCTACGCAGGGAAAGAAAATCTAGCCAGAAACCAAGGGAAGACACACTACCAGGGAGCTGGACTCGAGCCTAGTGTTGTCATGCATCATTACCCTATGTTCAGGTTTCTACCTACTTGCACAACTGCAAGCTAATCCTATCCAGGAAAGAAGCAAGCATACAAGCATACAAACAGAACAACCCAAGCATTTCAAACAAATATTCACATAGCACACACTATAACCAATCAAGTGAGGCTCACACAATGGGTTTGACTGCCGAAGCAAGTCATCTGTACATGGGTAGTATTCGCTCTTAACCTTGCCATTACGAGGCTAAGGTGAAGCAGATGAAAAGGTGAAGTGAGGATGAGACCTCACAGCTCTTATCCCTGACCAGGGAGAGCTTTTAGACAAAGGAGCGTGGGTCCAGAATGGAGGGACCCTTCTACGCTCAAAGACTCTGACTCGATTGTGCAACGGCACAAGATCTTGGGTTTGTGTCCCAATGCATCAACACACAGCCGTGTGAGCAGAGGGACGACTCACAGAATAGTGGGGGATAGATTGCATATCCCTTTGATCCACCAATTGCCTCATAGAGGTCTTTACCTGCTTGGCACAAATGTAAACAACCACAAACATCGCCTCTTAAGGAGGACTTCAGACATTTGCCCGGCCAAGTAACAGGCCGGGTCTCCCAGACTACATGAAGAATAGAAGTCCTACCTCAAGTGGTTTAAAAACCAAGCAGCAGCAAGCAAGTTCTTAAAGAACTGTAAGCAACTAAATGTACCTGAAATCAATCAAGTATCATCAGTACTCAGACAAACCAACAATAAACAGCAAAAGTTAATCAGTTAATCTGTACAAACAAACAACACAGGTTAATGCACACAAGTGCAAGCTATAAGCTCAAGCTCAAGCTTCACAACCTACAAAACAAATTCATGTTAGTTTTCAACATCAAACAATCTCAATTTAATTGACTTGAAGCATTCTCCTTAAGCATTGTGCATTTCATCCTGAAAAGTCAATCCAAATGTGAGAAACTAGACCACTAGGCCAAGCCTAGGGTCCAAAAGGGAGAAAAAATTCTAAACAGCAAACAATTCCCAACCAAAACCAAATTAATGCAAATAGAAAGCAAATTCAATTGATCCCATACTCATATCATTCACCATATTCATTTCATGACCAAAACAAGTCAAACTAGGTCAAATGCAACATCCAATGTCCAAACAGAATGAATTCCATCAAAAGCATACCAAAATAATTCCAAAAATCCTCAAATAATTCACACCTAAACATGACATATTCAAGGTATAGCATGTCAATTTTCAGCTCAATTGGACAAAAGGAACTAGGTCAATGAAAATCAAGAAATCCAGACACAAATATTCAAGCCAATTCAAGGTATCAACACATGCATTCACTTCAAAAATTCATAAATCAGTGAGAACATTTAAGAAATGAATGGGACCAAAACAGGGATGTCCTACAATGTGTCTACAATCAGCACACCAAATTTCACATTCATCCAAAACCATATGAGAATTTCACACAAGATATACAAACATGTATCATACAAGCTTGCATAATGAACCAACAGAGAAGAAAAATATCAATCAAATTGAAAACACCATAGAAAAATCCAGAACAATTCACATGCTATCTTAACACATCAATTATCATTCATGCAAAATTTCAACTCATTCCAACAATCCTAGGCCAGGCAAATAATTTCATGAAGTTGACCTAGCTAGGTGTGACACAAATTGTCACACCTAGATTCAAAAAATCATAACTCAATCATCAGGTATCCAAAAATCACAAAATTTACATGGAAATCACCATCAACATGTCCAGAATGAGCTCAAAAAAATTCAGGAATTTCTTTTAATGTATGAGCATTTCACAATGAAAATGGCAAAACATGTAAAAAATACACACAAGTCAAAGTTCTATAGTCCAAGTCAACAATTCACCATGCACAACTTGTAAAACCATGCTCATAAAAAACTAGAGGAAAAATGGGATCTAACAAAAAAACTCTCATAATTTTTGGACTTTCCAATATTTTTTTATGAATTTTCTAAGATTTGGTTGATTTTTTAATAATTATTCAATTGTTATTATTAAATTAGTTGAATTAATGGCAAAACGGTAATTAAGCCAATCCAGGCGCGGGAAACACTGAGTTTGAAACGAAACCGAGCCAAGCGAATCAAACGTAACAAATTTCCAGAATTGCTATCATCTTCATCACGCTTTCTCCAGAAATCATATGAACACAAGAACAACAAATCTCAATGAAAATTTACAAACTCATATCCGTTGGAAAGGTCTCAATGCGTAGATCTCAAATATGTACATGAATCATCCTAATTGTTCCTAAATTTCCTGAATCGAACACATTAGGTTTTGGCATCAATTCTTCTAATCGCGATATCTCTCTCTACAATCATCCATTTCAAAAACCAAAGGTATCATGATCATCTACGTTGCACACACTACAAGAAGCATATAGCAATTCAAGAAATCATGATGTTCGAATTTTAAGTACCTTGAGATGGCAGTAGCGATTCGTGTGGTGTTTGCGCTTCTTGATCCAAAACAGATGGAGTATAAGCTTCAAGATGTTGACTGGAGTGCTTTGCTTGGCTCGAATTTGCTCCTAGTGCAAGAAAATCCAATTCACCATGGATGCATCAAGAGTGAACAGTCACGAATTGGTTGTTCTTTCAATCCAAATTACCAAAACAGTGCTAGAGGAAGGTGAATGAAGATCGAATCAAAAAGAATTTTGCCAAATGATCAAGAATTGAGAGAGTTTCGATCAAGTGAAGTTCTATGAAGTTCTTGAGATTTTAGAGAATTTGGAGAGAAAAGAGGTTGAGATCTTGTGAAATGTGATTTTTTTCAGAAGTTAGTTATGATAAAGCTTTTATACCTCAGCTTAATCCATCCTTAATCATCCAATTAGCAAAAGTGCAAGTGATTAGCAAAATGTCATTTTCAATTCAAGGGCAAAAATGCCATTTCACCACAGGCCAATGACAGCTCATTTGACAGCTCACACACTCTCAAAATGACATGTGTGATGTGCTGCAACTTGTCCCACATTGATTGGTTGTGTACTTCTCATTTTCCACATGCTATGGCACTTTTATGCAATTTCAAGTACACTTCAAAAATGACTTGTTCAAATATGGCACCTTGGATGTTTATGACCATTCAAACAATTTCCAAATTGCATTTGTGAGGTGTTGCAAAAATCCCCATGCCAAAATTCTCATTATTTCTCAACTTGGACCATTTTGCCCTTGGATCTTTAACTGTACACTTGAAATTTGACTTTTTGTATTGACCATTTTTGATGAATTCCAATTATGCACCATGAAAGTACATGTCAAATGGAGTTTGTACATAAAAAGATCATCCAATTTGGACACTCCATGTGGAAGTTATGCCCCTCTGATTATGGGTCATTTTTGAAATTGATTGGACCATAACTTGCCAACCATACATGGAAATTTCAAGTTCTTGGACTTTTTGGAAAGGTTAGAACAAGATCTACAACTTTCATGTTGAACAAATTTTCATCTGAAGCTTCCTTGGACATGTAATTTTGAGGTCAAAAACTTTCCATTTTTGGAAACTTCCATTATAAGTCACTTTCTATTTTTGGCAATTTCTTGTCTGACTTGATTTTCTCCATTCTTGAGCTTTGACATGTCAAATAACACTTGTTTCAACATGAATGAAGTGTATCCAACTCATTTCCACCTCCAAATCCATTAAATCATGCACAGTTGACCACAGTTGACTTTTTCAATTGATAGATGAATTTGGCAATGCACTGATCAACCTGAGCTCCAATCCTCTGATGAAATGGCTCAAGGATGAAACCCTAGCCTCAATAATCTCCATATAATCATAGAATGATCCCCATATCCATCATAGACCCCATCTCCTGATCATGCCCTGATTGGCCCAATGCAACTGATTAGGGTTGACCAGTGGTCAAAACCCTAATCTCAAATAATATGCTCCCACATTTGATGATGTCAAACCATAATGATGATGATGATGCATCACTTCAATCAAGATGAAGACCAATATCTTTCGAGAATCACAAAACCCTAATTTGGACCTCCACATCCTCAGATGATCGCTGACCAGTCCAATGAAACCCTAGCTTGCACTTTGACTTCCTCATCTTCCGACCAAGACTTGGGAGAATGGCTTGCACAATGTAACCACATGATATGCAATATGCAATGCCTAATGACCTAAAATGATATGTAATATGTTAAGCTAGTCCCAAGAGAGGAGGGCAAATTTTGAGGTGTTACAGCTGCCCCTATTCAATCCACTGTGAACCTGTCGATATGAACAGCCTCGGCTTTCAGATGATCAGGATGAAGAGTGATTGAATACCAAGAACAGACGAACAATTTGCACTCTGATGGGATATAATTAACAATGCCTGTCAGAATCGGCGAAGAACACAGTCTCTGAAAAATTCGTCTGGTACGGAGAAAGTCGGCCTGAACACCGAAAAACGTCGACCTGGATACCAAAATAAATGGTAACACAGGGATAACCATGGCCTGATCACCACATCCGCTGGGGATTATCATTTCTTTCCCCTTTTTTTTTGTTTCTTGAACCCCGAAATTTTCTCTTGCGCAAATGATCCTCAGATCACCGCATTTGAACCCCGTTCTTCTGTTTGCCAAAATAATGAACCCCATTCTCCGATTTGAACCCCAGTCGCCTGACGATAACTCGCGATCGCCAATATGAACCCCGTTCTCCAGAAAATGCCGCAACATCTCCTTTTCTCCATTTGAACCCCAGAACATGCCTCAGCATTTCTTTTCTCCGTTTGAACCCCGGAATCGCGCTGATCGCGTAACGTCTTATGATTTTATCTCCATCTCTGCCCGACGGAAACATTTCCTCCAATATCGCACTACTGGGGAACATTGCTGATCTGACGTCTTGATGTTGAACTCATCCGAGTAACATCTTCACCATCCGGTGAAACCAAATATCAAGCGGTATCCACGGCTTGAATCGCGCTGATCGCGTCATGATGTTGAACTCATCCGAGTAACATCTTCACCATCCGGTGAAACCAAATATCAAGCGGTATCCACGGCTTGAATCGCGCTGATCGCGTCATGATGTTGAACTCATCCGAGTAACATCTTCACCATCCGGTGAAACCAAATATCGACACCAACGGAGAGGTGGCCAGACATCAACGGATGACTGGGAAGACTCGACCAGACGTCAACGGACGAACGGGAGAAGCTCGACGTTTATCGACACCAACGGAGAGGTGACCAGACATCAACGGATGAATGGGAAGACTCGACCAGAAGTCAACGGACGAACGGGAGAAGCTCGACGTTTATCGACACCAATGGAGAGGTGACCAGACATCAACGGATGACTGGGAAAGAGATATACAACCATACGTTAACAGACGAATGGGAAAAACTTCAACGTTTATCGACACCAACGGAGAGGTGAACACTTCACTGGGGAAGGAAAAAGATATTTGCAACTGGAAACCAGATAAGACGTTTACCGACGACTCTACTGGGGATTTTGATTTTTATCAAAGGAAAGACTCGACCAGACGTCAACGGACGAACGGGAGAAGCTCGACGTTTATCGACACCAACGGAGAGGTGACCAGACATTAACGAATGATTGGGAAAGACTCGACCAGACGTCAACGGACGAACGGGAGAAGCTCGACGTTTATCGACACCAACGGAGAGGTGACCAGACATCAACGGATGACCTGGGAAAGAGGAGATACAACTATACGTCAACGGATGAATAGGAAACACTCAACGTTTATCGACACCAACGGAGAGGTGAATCACTTCACTGGGGAAGGGAAAAAGGTATTTGCAACCGGAAACCAGACAGGACGTTTACCGACGACTCTACTGGGGATCTCTGGCTGGGGAACAACCAGACATTTACCGATGACTGGGATGAGACTCGATGTTTACCGACATCGAAAGATGATGTTTACCGACATCAAAAAAAGACGACCAGACATTTACCGATGACTGGGGATGAAGATATACAACCAGATGTCAACGGACAACTAGGAAAAACTCGACGTTTATCGACACCAACGGAGAGGTGACCAGACGTCAACGGATGACCTGGGGGAAAGAAATATACAACCACACGTCAACAGACGAATGGGAAAAACTCAACGTTTATCGACACCAACGGAGAGGTGGCCAGACATCAACGGATGAATGGGAAAAACTCGACGTTTATCGACACCAACGGAGAGGTGGCCAGACATCAACGGATGAATGGGAAAAACTAGACCAGACGTCAACGGACGAACAGGAGAAACTTCAAAGTTTATCGACACCAACAGAGAGGTGAACTTACTGGGAAAGAAAAGATGTTACGCACATCGAAAGATGATGTTTACCGACATCAAAACAAAGACGACCAGACATTTACCGATGACTGGAATGAGACTTGATGTTTACCGAAATCGAAAGATGATGTTTATCGACATCAAAACAAAGACGACCAGACATTTACCGATGACTGGAATGGGACTCGATGTTTACCGACATCGAAACAATGGTGTTTACCGACACCAAAAAAAGGACGCACACGGGTGCAAACACGACACTTACTGGTATCCCAAGAACGACATCTTCAATACGTCCAGGCAAGACTTAAACACTTGCTAGGGATCTCACTGGGGAGAATCAAGCTTTCCTTTCACGGACGCGTGAGGAAATAAACCTCTTTGGGGTCTATCAGCTCTGAATGCTGTCAGGAGCAACTGTAGCAAATGTGCCGCATAAATGTTGAACAACGATCCGCCTCTGCCGGGGATATGGTCTGATTAGGTTTAACATATGAATGCATATGTTTGAATTTTTCTATGGCGTAATGCTCCATATTGAATGGAAATGCTACGCGATTTGAGGATGTAATGATCACTATATGCAATGCAAATGAACACTCCTGCTGGGGAGCAACTGAATTGCTCTGCCGAGCATACAAACTGATGAATTCTCCAACTCTGTGGGGATACTCTGTCTGAGGAATATGCTCCGTGGGGAAAAAACACCAACTTCTCACTCATACTGGGGAATAACATCTCTGCTGGAGAAAGGATAGACCCTACCGGGGACAAACTTCATTGGACCTAATCCACTCGGGGACTCTGCTAGGGGAACAACCAATGGCGACTTCACTGGGGAGAGCTGCCAATCCACAGGTAGGATAAACTCTGCTGGAGACAATTTTCGCCGAACCTGATCCACTCGGGGAACTTGCTGGGGAAAACCATCAACACGAACCCTCTGCTAGGGAGATCCGCTAGGGGAAAGGCATAACTTTGTTGGGGAAGTAATAAACCAGACCACGCTGGGGATAGACATCCACAACCCTGCTGGGGAAAAGCGTTCATGACCACGCTGGGGATAGCAGTACTTCAAACCAGACTGCTGGGGAATAACATACTCCACTGACACCTCCGCTGGGGATACAACATACTTCCAACTTGGTGGGGATTAAAAAACTTCAGACTCAGTGGGGAACTTGGCAGCTTTCAGACTAGCTGGGGAAAAACCACTTCCAGGCCTCCTAGGGAATTAACAATCCTTAGACCTGCTGGGGAAACACTATCCACAGACGCCTCTGCAGGGGAAAATAGTTCTGATAGCTTTCAGACTTGCTTGGGGGAAACAGCCTCACTCCTGTTGAGGAATCATCCTCAATCCGGCTGAGAAATTCCTTATCTTGACTACGCTGGGGAGACAAGTCCTGAACCTATTTCATCTGCTGGGGAACATCCCCACCCTCTCACACTACTGGACAATGCTGACAACATCCCTGAACGAAACGTGGCTTATCTGCTTCAGCCAGGAACCAAAGGGATAACCTACAAACATCAAGACAAACATGCCCCAGGGGATTGCATGGACAAGATACGCTCAAGTGTCCTCAACATTCAAAATGATTTTCAAATGTTTTATCTTTCTGCACGTTATTGTCTAGCCTTCATGTTTTTATATGCAATGTTTATCAAAAATTCGGACGTTTTTTGCAAACAAACAGGAAAATAAAATAAGAGAGCAATTTATTTGAATAACGACTTTTATTGATTGAAAATGGGCCTGAAAAGGCGAATACATCAGGAAGCAATTCCTAGAAAGAGGTAATTGCGCATAAAAGGAAAAATAAACTATCCTAATGGCAATGTGAATACGGCATCCACTATTTCCCAATTCTGTTATGACTCACAGATCATTAATTCCTCCTCAACTCCTTGCTTTCTGAGAAGAATGACTGGACCGATCCTATCCTTCGAGATGGTAAACGACGAAGCGCGATGAAGTACAAATAACTCAGACTGTAGTCTTCGCTTTAATCCCTCTTATGCCTGGATCTCCCTTTCGGGTTTTCAATCCACCGGGATACCCATTTTGGCCTAAGCCGCCCTTGCGGGTTTTCGACTTACCGGGTGTACAAATTCTTTTCATTTTTATCCCTAACTTTTGCCCGAACCTTTTTTTTTTTTTTTTTTTTGGTTCGCCGGGATGCCCTTTTTTGCCTGGACTCTTTTATTCTTTTTGTCCAGCGGGTCAATTTACGCGAAGTATTTTTTGACTACATCTGAGTTAACAGGGGACGGAAAATCTTCACCATCTATGGTTGTAAGCATCAAGGCTCCACCGGAGAAAACCTTCTTCACAACATATGGACCTTCATAATTAGGAGTCCACTTGCCCCTGTTATCTGTATCGGGAGGAAGGATCCTCTTCAAAACTAAATCACCAATCTGATAGCTTCGAGGACGCACTTTCTGATCAAAGGCTCTCTTCATCCTTCTCTGATACAACTGCCCATGGCACACAGCTGCTAGCCGTCTCTCTTCGATAAGGCTCAACTCGTTAAACCTTGTTCGAATCCACTCAGCTTCGTCAAGCTTGACATCTAACAAGACCCTCAGAGAAGGAATCTCCACTTCAACAGGTAGGACAGCTTCCATACCATACACAAGGGAGTAAGGGGTTGCCCCGGTCGACGTACGTACTGAAGTACGGTACCCATGCAAAGCGAAAGGCAGCATCTCATGCCAATCCTTGTACGTCACGACCATCTTCTGCACAATCTTCTTGATATTCTTGTTTGCCGCCTCTACAACACCATTCATCTTCGGTCTATAAGGAGAAGAATTATGATGTTCAATCTTGAAATCTTTGCAAAGCTCTTTCATCATCTTGTTATTGAGATTCAAACCATTATCAGTGATGATTCTCTCAGGAACCCCATAACGACAGATGATTTCCTTTTTAATGAACCGGGCAACCACTTGTTTGGTAACATTAGCATAGGAAGCTGCTTCCACCCATTTGGTGAAGTAATCAATTGCAACCAGAATGAAGCGATGTCCATTAGAAGCAGTAGGCTCAATCTTCCCAATCATGTCAATGCCCCACATCGCGAACGGCCAAGGCGAATTCATGACATTCAGAGGGCTTGGTGGTACATGCACCTTATCATCATAAATCTGGCATTTATGGCACTTCCGAGCGTACTTGAAACAATCGGATTCCATAGTCATCCAATAATAACCGGCTCTCAACAATTTCTTGGACATTGCATGACCACCAGCATGGGTACAAAAGATCCTTCATGCACTTCTTGCATCAACATGTCTGCTTCGTGTCTATCCACACATCTGAGCAGAACCATGTCAAAGTTTCTCTTGTACAACACGTCATCCTGATTCAAATAAAAGCTTCAAGCTAGCCTTCTCAGGGTCTTCTTGTCATTCTTCGACGCACCTTCAGGATACTCCTGGCTTTTGAGGAAGTTCTTGATATCATAGTACCACGGCTTCTCATTAATAACAGACTCGGATGCAAACACATACGCAGGCCTCTCGAGTCGATTCACCGCAACATGTGGCACATGATTCCACCAATGCACTTTGATCATGGACGACAAAGTAGCCAAGGCATCAGCCATCTGATTCTCATCCCGGGGGACATGATACAGCTTCACCTTCTTGAAGAACGTCAGTATTCTTCTGGTGTAATCTCTGTAAGGAATCAAATGTGGCTGGTTGGTATTCCAATCTCCATTGACCTGATTAATCACTAGAGCGGAATCTCCATATATGTCCAGAGTTTTGATCCTCAGATCAATGGCTTCTTCTATACCCATGATGCAAGCCTCATACTCAGCTTCATTATTGGTTACATCAAAAGTCAATCTGGCAGAAAAAGGTATATGAGCACCTTTAGGATTGATGAGCACTGCCCCAACACCGTTACCATTCATATTCACAGCCCCATCAAACATCAGTGTCCACTTGTCATCAGGATCCGGTCCTTCCTCGACAAGAGGCTCTTCACAATCTTTCATCTTAAGATACATGATGTCTTCATCAGGGAATTCAAACATCATCGGCTGATAATCGTCTAGCGGTTGCTCGGCAAGGTAGTCTGACAGGATACTACCTTTGATGGCCTTCTGCGATGTGTACTGAATATCATATTCTATTAAAATCATCTGCCAACGGGCAACACATCCGGTGAGAGCCGGCTTCTCCAAGATGTATTTCACGGGATCCATCTTAGAAATCAATAAGGTAGTATGGTTCAACATATACTGCCTCAGTCGGCGAGCAGCCCAGGCCAAAGCACAGCAAGTTTTCTCAAGCTGTGAATATTTGATTTCACAGTCGGTAAACTTTTTGCTAAGGTAGTATATGGCATGCTCTTTTCGACCAGACTCGTCATGCTGTCCCAATACACACCCCATCGAGTTCTCAGTCACTGAAAGGTACATTATCAGAGGTCTCCCAGGAACTGGAGGTATAAGGATTGGAGGTTTCTGCAAATACTCTTTTATCTTGTCAAAAGCTTTCCGACAGTCATCATTCCACCTGATTGCTTGATTCTTTCTTAGCAATTTGAAAATTGGTTCACACGTGGCAGTTAGGTGAGATACAAACCGTGTAATGTAGTTCAATCTCCCTAAAAACCCACGAACCTGCTTTTCTGTTTTTGGTTCAGGCATTTCTTGTATAGCTTTTACTTTTGCTGGATCAACCTCAATCCCTTTCTCACTGACAATGAAACCTAACAGCTTACCGGATCTTACCCCAAACGTACACTTATTCGGGTTCAGCCTCAGTTTGAACTTTCTCAGTCTGTCAAACAACTTCTGCAAATTTACCAGGTGCTCCTCTTCTGTCTGCGACTTCGCAATCATATCATCCACGTACACTTCAATCTCTTTGTGCATCATGTCATGAAAGAGAGTCGTCATAGCCCTCTGATAGGTAGCACCGACATTCTTCAGCCCAAATGGCATCACCTTATAGCAGAACGTGCCCCAAGGTGTAATGAATGTCGTCTTTTCCATGTCCTCTAGCGCCATCTTGATCTGATTGTAACAAGAGAAACCATCCATGAAAGAGAAAACCGAGGATTGAGCCGTATTATCAACCAATACATCAATGTGAGGTAATGGGAAGTCATCTTTCGGACTCACTCTGTTCAAATCCCGGTAATCGACACACATCCTGACCTTGCCATCCTTCTTTGGCACAGGAACAATGTTGGCCACCCACGGGGGATAAGTTGTCACTGACAGAAAACCCGCGTCCAACTGCTTCTGAACCTCTTCCTTGATCTTAACAGCCATATCAGGACTCGTTCTCCGAAGCTTCTGCTTGACTGAAGGGAAATCTTCTCTGAGAGGTAGTCTATGCACCACAATATCGGTATCCAACCCAGGCATATCTTGATACGACCAGGCGAATATCTCCACATATTCTCTCAGCATCTCAATCAATCTTCTCTTGACATCTTCCTTCAAAGCAACCCCTATCTTAATATCTTTTCTGGCGTCCTCAGTACCCAGGTTAATAATCTCCAACTCCTCCTGATGAGGTTGGATGACCCTTTCCTCCCGCTTCAATAATCTGACCAATTCTTTGGGGAGTTCATAGTCTTCCTCACTCTCCTCTTCAGCTTGGTAGATGGGATTATTGAAATCATACTGAGCCATAATAGAACTGTTCATAGTGGAGTCCGTAAGATCGATTCTTCATGTTTAATGCTTTCTTTTAGAAAAAAAAGTTCAAGAAAGTCACAAAAAACAAAAACATTGCCATTTTTAGTTTTTTGAAAAATGAAAACAAAAACGGAAAGACAGTGAGCACAAATTTGTTTGCAAAACGTCCTTTATTAATGATATCATTGAAAAACATGATGTGGCCCTACAATGAACCACTACGCCTTGGGCAGAACGTAGGGTTTTGTGCAAAATGAAAAACAAAAGAAAATTACTCTGTTTGAAGAGTAACTTGGACCACTTCTTCAGCCGTCCAGTTGTTGATCGACTCCCCTGGTGCACACGGGCGAACCCAGTTGTCTAGATCACAATCATTGTCACAGTCTTCACCCCCGGTTGCAAAGACGTCACCGTGATTCATCAGCCCAATGCTGGTAAAGGTACTCGGCCCTTTCTGTTCAATCTGCTCTGCCTGCAGAGGTTGATAACCAATACCGAATTTATCTTCTTTGACAGGCAAATCCACCATCGTGCCCCAGCCTTCTGCCTTACCAGAGTTGACAACCTCCACTGCCTGCTTGTACGATGCAATCGAGGCACTTGGCTTCTTCTGCTCAGCAAAAGCCACCCTCTCAAGAGCAACTGTCTCGAACGCCTGGCATAAAGTTTCATGGATCTCGCCATCCACCTCTACATACTTGAAAGAGGATAGGTGACTCACCAGAATGTCTTCTTCACCACATACAGTCACAATCTGACCGTTCCAGACATACTTCAGCTTCTGGTGGAGAGTTGACGAAACTGCCCCAGCTGCGTGAATCCAGGGACGCCCCAATAAGCAACTATACGCTGGCTGGATGTCCATCACATAGAAGACAATATTGAACACCTCCGGGCCAATCTTCACCGGCAATGTGACTTCACCAAAAACAGACCGTTTGGATCCATCAAAAGCACGAACAATCAGATCGCTCGGAGTAAGGACAACCCCTTCAACATCAATCTTGCATAAGATCTTCTTAGGCAGCACATTCAAAGACGAGCCAGTATCTACCAACACATGTGACAATACTGCGCCTTTGCACTCCATGGTAATATGCAGGGCCTTGTTATGGTTGCGACCTTCAGGCGTCAAGTCCGAATCTGTGAACCCCAAACCATGCCTGGTACTGACATTAGCAATCACACCCTCCAACTGGTTGACAGAGATCTCTTGAGGCACGTAAGCCAGATTCAACATCTTCAACAAGGCATTACGGTGTGCCTCAGAGCACAGAAGCAATGAGAGTATAGAAATCTTGGACGGAGTCTGATTCAGCTGATTTACAATCTTGTAGTCACTCTTCTTTATAATCTTCATGAACTCCTCCACGTCTTTCTCAAAAGAACCCTCAGGCGCCTCCTTCTGAGCAGGTTCTTCATCAACCACAGCTTGTTTACCTTTAGCTTTGGCGAGAGCCTCGGCATTATTATCTCTCAACGGTTGTGGTGCAAATAGACGTTCACTCCTTGTGAAACCTCCAGGTCCCCCAACATTGTCCACAACTGAACTCGTAATAACAGGAATTCTACTCGGCAACCCAATAATTACAGGAGTCTGATTAACTGGCCTGACCTGACTTTCAGCCCTTCGGTTACTACGGTAAGCGTTGTCATACTTCCACGACACTGCTTTACTGTTTTCAACAGGTCTTCTACCGGTCACAGCAATAGGAGTTGTAGTGGGAGCACCGACAGTTACTGGAGCGGAAATGGTAACAGGAGTACCACTGGTTACAGGCGCACTGACAGTTCTCTGGCCACGTCCCTCGGACAGTTTGAAATAAATGGTGACGGTTGAGACCACCCCACGATCTTTAACAGCCCGACTAAACTGTAGACAACCCTCATCCATCAAACCCTGGATACCATTCCTCAACTGCATACAACCGTCCTCTGAACCTTCACAATCTGAACAGTCTTGGTCACAGCCCGGGAATACGCCCCCATTCAACAGACGGTCCTTCACAACCAGCAATGAAGTCTGAACATCTTCAACATCCACTGCCAAATCCTCAGCTTCTCCATCCTCCATATTGTTCACCCTATGTGCACCGTGCTGAGATCGGAGTATTGGCGAGTTCCTCAGCAGAGTGTCTCGAGCTCCTCAGAAGAGTCCCTTGAGGGGGATACCTTTTTATGCATTCATCATGTAGATAAGCATAGCATATTGTATAATGAATCGCGTAGCATTTCCATAATTATGGAGCATTACGCAGAAAAATCAATCATGCATCATATTGCAAGCATGAGCTAGTCTCAGACCGTGGTTACCGTTTGAGAAGTGGTTACCGTTTGAGATTTAGTTTCACCGGATGGTGAAGGTGTTACTCTGAGGAGTTTAGCATCATGACGTCAGATCATCAATGTTTCCCAGTAGTGCGATACTGGAGGAAATCTTTCCGTCGGGCGGAGATGGAAACGAAATCAAAGGACGTTACGCGATCAGCGCGACAATCGGGGTTCAAATGGAGAAAGGGAAATGTTGAGACATTTTCTGGAGAGTGGGGTCCAAATAGAGAGTGGAGTTGAAGATTATGTCCAGGATGAGGTCCTCAGGATTATCTTCTGTTCATGTGTCACCTTAGACTTTGGCTGAGGCCAACAGAGGTCGTTATGGGTGTCTTCTGAGGAAGAGATGCATATGTTACCTTCCTTTTGTGAAGGTATACCCTCTGATATGTCGCCCTCAGAGTGGTGTTTGGTGTTATTTCCGATGTTGCCAGCGGAATTATCACAAGAAAGTGGAGAACGGGGTTCAAATGGAGAAAGGGAAATGTTGAGGCATTTTCTGGAGAACGGGGTTCAAATGGAGAAAGGGAAATGTTGCGGCATTTTCTGGAGAACGGGGTTCACAATGGCGATCGCAAGTTATCGTCAGGCGACTGGGGTTCAAATGGAGAATGGGGTTCATTATTTTGGCAAACAAGATGTTGGGGTTCAACTGCGATGATCCGGGATCATTTGCGCGAAAGGAAATTTTCGGGGTTCAAGAAAACGAAAAAAGAGAAAATTTTCGGGGTTCAAGAAACGGTAAAAAAAAAAAATAGATAATCCCCAGCGGATGTGGTGTTCAGGCCATGGTTATCCCTGTGTTACCATTTATTTTGGTATCCAGGTCGACGTTTCTGTTTCGGTGATCAGGCCGACTTTCTCCGTTCCAGACGGGTGTTTCTTTCAAGATTGTGTTCTTTGCCGATTCTGACAGGCATTGTTAATTATTTCCCATCAGAGTGCAAATTGTTCGTCTGTTCTTGGTATTCAATCACTCTTCATCCTGATCATCTGAAAGCTGAGGCTATTCATATCGACAGGTTCACAGTGGATTGAATAGGGGCAGCTGTAACACCTCAAAATTTGCCCTCCTCTCTTGGGACTAGCTGAACATATTGCATATCATTTTTTAGGTCATTAGGCATTGCATATTTGCATAACATGTGGCTACATTGAGCAAGTCATCCTCCTAAGTCTTGATCAGAAGATGAAGAGGTTAAGATTCAAGCCTGAGGGTTTCATTGGATTGATCACTAATCATCTGAGGATGTGTGATTCAAATTAGGGTTTCATGGTTCCTCAAGGGGGTTGAGCTTGATCTTGGTTTCAACGATGCATCATCATCATCATGGTTTTGTCATCACCAAGAGATTGATCAGATACCTTGAGATTAGGGTTTTGACCTCTGGTCAACCTTAATCATCTGCATTGTGCCAATCAGGGCTTGTCAAGGAGATGAGGTTTTCAATGGATATGGGGATCATCATGTGATTATATTGAGCTTATGGAAGCTAGGGTTTCATCATTGAGCCATTTCATCAGGAGTTTGAAGCTCAACTTGATCAGTGCATAGCCAGATTCATCTATCAGTCAGAAAAAGTCAATTGTGGTCAACTGTGCCTGAATTGGTAGATTTGGAGGTGGGAGAGAGTTAGAGACACTTCATTCATATCTAAACAAGTTTCATTTGACATTTCAAACATCAAGAATGAAGAAAATAAAGTCAGATGAAAACTTTCCAAAAATAGAAAGTGACTTGTAATTGAAAACTGCCAAAAATGGAAAGTTTTTCTCCTCAAAATTACATGTCCAAAAATGCTTCAATGAAATTTTGTCCAACATGAAAGTTGTAGATCTTGCTCTCACCTTTCTAAAAAGTCCAAAAACATGCATTTCTCATGTGTGGTTGGCAAGTTATGATCAAATCATTTTCAAGAAAAGTTGGATTTCAAAGTGCCATAACTCTTGAACCATTTGGCCAAATTGGGTGATTCTTTTTTGAGCAAGTCACATTTGACATGTACTATCATGATGCATCATTACATTTCATCAAAAATCATCACATCAAAATGGCATTTTTTAAGTGTTCATTTTGCATTTTGGTGGGAAAAATAGTCAATTTGAAAAATACACATGATTTTCATGCCAAACCACTTCCAACACATTTTAAACAGAAAATTGGACTTGCTTCAACTGGTTTTTCACTGTTCCATTGGTCATTGGTGAAAAAGGGCATTTTGGCCAAATTACATAACATGTGCATTTTTACTAATCCATTCCAATTGTGCTAATCAGGATTAAGAAGTTGGATTAGCAGGACTATATATTCTTAATCATAACAGAATTTCAAAAACACATTCATTTTCTCAGATCCAAACCAAAAAATCTCCAAATTCTCTCAAACTTTTCAAAACTTTTTCAATTTTCTTTCATCACAATTCATCATTCTTTCTGTTTGTTGTTGCTCGATTCATCATTTGCAGGCTTGGCTGAGTTTCTGTTGAAGCTAAGAGTGAAGAATCCATGCTGGATTGTGGCTTTTGAACATTGAAGGTTCACATGGCAGTTTGAAGATTCTACGAGCTGGAGCATAACTGAGCTGAAGACTTAGTTCCATTCATCTTCTACATCATCAATCAGCATCTGTTTCATCAATTGGCGCCTTGAAACGCACAAATTCAACATCTGCATCTCCAAGAGGTTGGATCTCGAATTCTTTAATTGATAGAATTGTGATATGGCTTGTGTAGATCTTAGATCGTAGAGTATCATGCAATTTGTAGCTTCGAATTTCATTGAATATTGATGAAGAAATCTGGATTTGAATGTTTGATGTCGAAACTTTCTTTGATCGATTCTTGTTGTATAGCTAGAGTTAGGTCAAAGCATGTTGATATTGTTGTTGTGCTTGGTTAGACGCTTCCATTGATATATGATTTGCCAAATTTCATGAACTTTTGTTCTTGATGAATTTCTGGGATGATGAACTGATGAACAGCATGAAGAACGTATGATTTTCATGTCCAGATCGCGTGTAGATCCGTTTTGCTTGGTTTCATTTTCAAATTCATGTTTACCGCGCCAGGCTACCAATCACACGCTGCCAGACACTTAAGTGAAACGCAACGTTTCACTTAAGTGGTTACATAATTACGCTTTTGCCATTTTCTGATTTAATTTCATTTTCATTTCATTTTGTTTTCAAATGTTTATTTCATTTCATCATCAACTTCAAAAATTCATAAATAATTCTTGGATGATCCAAATTGTGTGGGGATTTTTGCACCCATCTCCATTTTTCATCTAATTTTTTATAGGCATGATAATACAAGTTGTGCACGGCTGTGTTTTAATCTTGTTTGATGGTTTTAATCATGTATGCTTTGTGCCTATGTTTTACCATTTTGCTTGTGAAATAATGATGGATGATCATATGAAGCTGAAATTTTGTATGCATGATCTAGACTCATTCCTGGTCAGTTTGGTATATGGTTTGAAATTTTTGAGTTCCTGGATTGTGAGATATGATTTGATCAAGTTGAGTGTGACAATGTATGTCACACTATGTTTTGTCCATGTTCTTGAATTTTGTTTCCATACTTGTGTTATGCCAATTGCTCTGGATTTTTGCATGTGATTACTTCTGTATGTCCAAGTTTAGCATGATTTTTTGTAGATTTCTTAGAGTCAGTTCCTATTTGATTGACATTTTCTTTGCTGTTTAGTCATTTTTGAACTTTTGTGGAGTGTTCAACTTACATGACTTGTGAAATTCTCATGCCTTATCATATGAAGCTGAAATTTTGTGGATTGATTCTTAACATGTTTAACTTCATTTTGGCTTTGGAGTGGTTCATTTATCTGGTGCTAATTCTGTTTTGCATTCATTTGAAGTTGATACATAATTTGTGGCCTAGTTTGAGCTCATTTTTGCATGTCATGACTTCATGAATTTAATTTCCATACATCCTCTGGTCCAAACAGCCTGAAATTTGATATGTTGCTCATTGAATGTGTTCTGTTTAAGCTTGAATTTTCTGGGAATTTATTGAGCTATTTTGGTATTGGTTTGATTGTGATCATTCTGTTTGCTCCAATGTAATTCCAAAATGCATAATTTGACATGTTTAGCTTATGAATTGGATTTGGTGCATAGTTTTGATGTGAGACCAATTGGACTTTATTCTGGAGTGATTTATCTTGATTCTTGTTGAGTTTCACTTGCTGTTTTAAATTTTTCATCTCCTTTGGACCCTAGGCTTGTCCGAGTGGTCTTGTTTCTCATGTTTGAATGTGATTTTCAGGTTGAAGAAGCAAATGCTTTAAGGAGATTAATTCAAGTTGATTGAGTTTGGTTTATATGCTTGTTATGAACTAACTTGGTTTATTTTGTAGGATGCTTGGCTCACTTGAGTTGATTGTGCTTTGGATAGTGCATTGTCTGATTATACATTGTCTGTTGATTCTTATCTTGTCTGTTTTGACTTTGTGATTGGTATACTGATTATATTTGATTGATTTCAGGTACTTTAGTCGCTAACAGTTCTTTGAGAACTTGCATTGCTTTGCTTGTTAAGCATTTGCATTGAGGTAGAATTTCTTTTCTCCATGTTGTCTGGAAGACCTGGCCTGTTACTTGGCCAGGCAACTGTCTGAAGTCCTCCTTAAGAGGCGATGCTTGTGCTTGTTTATTTTTGTCCCCAAGCAGGAAAAGACCTTTGTTAAGGCAATTGGCAGACACAAGAGGTGTGTAGTCCACCTCCTGCTAATCTGTTGAGTCGTCCCTTGGCTCACATCACATGTTGATGCCTTGTGGATCCTAACCTAAGATCCATGTACAGTTGTACAGTTGAGTCAGTGTCATAAGTGTAGAAGGGTTCCCACTTTCTGGACTCACACTTCCTTTGTCTGAAGCTCTCCCTGGCCAGGGATAAGAGCTGTGAGGCACACCCCTCACTCACCTTTCATCTGGCTTCACCCTGACTCTTAATGTCAGGGTTAAGAGCTAACATCACCCTGATACAGTTGACTTGCTTTGGCAGTCTAACCCTTGTTTGAGCCACCTCTGTTTGGATATAGTGTGTGCTATTTGTGATTGTTTGCTTTGATTGCTTTGCCTGTTTAGGATTAGCTTGCTGCCTGTGCAAGTTAGGATAGAAACCATAACATAGGGCAATGATGCATGATAACATCTAGGCTCGAGTACAGCTCCCTAGTAGTGTGTCTCCCTTTGTATCTGGTTAGAATTTCTTTCCCATTCAGGGGAACTACGTCGCCCTGATCCTCATACCAGATGAGGTACGTAGGCAGGAGACCGTGCGAGGTCTCTCCGGGCACCCTTTTCTTTTTTTGTGTGTGTTTGCTTGCCAACTATCAGGCTCGAGTTCCCGACTCCCTGTTAGTCTGTGTGTTCACTTTTTTCTTTTTGCGTGTGTTTGCTCGGCAGTTGCTAGGCTCGAGTGCCTGACTCCTTAGTAACTTGTTGTTGTTTGTTCCCGCTTGTGTGCCAGGATATGGATGTAAGACCAGCGATTGGTTGTCCGTATCCTGAGTGTGTTTGTTTGGTTCGGAAGCTGATGTAAGTCCAGCGATTGGCGTTCGGGTTCCATGTTTGCCTTTTTGTGCGTGTGTTTGTTTCGGCGTGCGTGAGCCGAACTACGGCAACTCTGATTCTCGTTCCAGACGAGATACGTAGGCATAGGATGCGATATCCTAGCGAGCCCTCTCCCCTCTTCCTCCACCTGTGTTGTCTTCAGTGTGTGTGTGTGATGTTTGTTTTAGCAACCTTTTCTTTCTTTTAGAGCGTGGATCCCGTCGAGTACGACGGACGTGAGGGGTGCTAATACCTTCCCCTTGCGTAACCGACTCCCGATCCCATTCTCTTTGGTCGCGAGACCATGCTTTTTCCAGGTTTACTTCGAGCGTTTCCTTTCCCTCTTTGGGATAAATAACGCACGGTGGCGGCTCTGTGTTGTTTTTGTTTCAGCCCGCCGGTTGTTTTTTCGCGGATGCGACACCATTGTTCGCAACTTAACAAACCCCAATCTGAGCAGTTCAGGCAGCAATTCAGCGTAGGTCATAGGCAACGGGTCAAAGCGTCGATCAGGCATCCTCTGCCTAGGCTGATACGGACGTTGCTGTTGTTGTTGTTGTGGTGGTGGTTGTTGAACCCTCTGTTGTTGCTGTTGTTGACGAGGTTGAGGTGCTGGGATGGTTACAGCAGCAACCTGGCGATATTGCCCTCCATTCGCACTTCTTCGGTGTTGCACAACATTGGTTTCACCCTCTCTTCTGCGAGGTGCCCCAGCAAATGGTTTCTTGGAGGATGAGGAACCAACATCCTGAATCTTCCCCGCTTTGATCAGACTCTCAGTCCTTTCCCCACAAATCACAACATCAGAAAAACTACCGAATGGGCAGCTTCCCATCCGGTCCATGAACACACCTTGTAAAGTACCGATAAACATATCGATCAATTCCCTCTCCAGCATAGGGGTTGTACTCTTGCGGCCAATTCACGCCATCTCTGGGCGTACTCCTTGAAACTCTCACTAGATTTTTGACAAAGACTCTGCAACTGAGTCCGGCTCGGCGCCATGTCCATATTATGTTTGTACTGCCTCAGGAAGGCCTCACCTAGATCTCTCCAACTTCGGATAGAATCTCTCTTCAGTTCCATGTACCAATCCAAGGAAGCTCCAGACAAGCTATCCTGGAAGAAGTACATCCACATCTTTTCGTCATCTGTATAAGTAGAGATCTTCCTGTAATACGCCTGCACATGGGTGCGAGGACAAGAAGTACCGTTGTATTTATCGAACGAGGGCGCTTTGAACTTATAGGGAATTCTCAACCCTTCCACCAGACCCATATTTGTAACATCAAACCCCAGGGAGTTCTGACATTCCATAGCTCAGATCTTTTCAGCTAGGGCATCAACCTCCCGATCCCTCTCTTCGACCCTTACAACATCATCATCTTCACTGAGCAGTGTGAACATGTCTTCCTGCCTGTCAACCAACGGAGCAGGATGGCGCACGGGAGCCCGGGTCCCTCTGGCATTAACAGTCTCTGCAGCAAGAGGCTGTCCATTGATCCAAATACCCCTCAAATCATCTCCCACGACATAATCATTGACGGGAGCAACAACAGCAGCATTATCGGTCACAGGTGCACCCACTGGTGAAGCACGGCTGGGCGGTGGGAGCACAGCTTCTTGTCTCTGGGCTAAGGCACGCAACTCCTCTTGCCCTTGAACGACCCCTTGCATCATGGTCATGAATTGGGCCATGTTAGCCCTCATCTCAGCCAACTCTGCCTGAACCTGGTCCATGTTCCTCTGTTGATTCAATCTGGTTGCATAGCGGTGCAGACGTTGATCAGCTATCCTGCCTGACACAGGAACCAGAGTGAGAAGTCTCGAGCAAGAACACCTGTTATGCAAAATGATATGTGTATGATGCTAATGATGCGTGTGATGCACATGATATATTCATTTCTCAGGCATTCAAGAGCCCGATTCATCCTCAAGAAATGGCAACCTGCAACAAGAACAACACAGAAGCAACATACACAAGCTAATGAGCACAAGGTGAAACATCAACAGCCAACTCTATAGATATGGGCAACAAGGATCATACAACAAAGGTTCAAAGATCCAAATGATCAAAGTACAACAATGAATCCCATCCAACAAGCCTGGAGGTGATTCTCAACATAAACAACAGAGATACGAGCTAAGACAAATGGCTTCCAGGAATGAGAGTCTTCAGATACTGACACTGGTCTATCAACAGGTCACATTCTGAACATTCTGGCAGAGGGGTGAGCTTCTCCTTCAGTTGTCTTCTGAGCTCTACAACTTCTCCTCCAAGCTAGCTCTCTGATGCATGTCTCAGGTCTACTTCCTTCTTCAGTTGGATGTCTTTGTCTCTGAGTTGCTTCTCCAAGCCTATTATCTTCTTCTGATAATTAGCTTCAGCTCTCTGCAACTTCAGGCACTCACGATGTTCTGCATTCAACAAGGCCTCCATCTCCTCGTAGGACCTCTTCTTGCTCTTCAATCTAGCAACATCTTCACCCTGCATGTCTTTGAGTTGATGAGCCAAGTTCAATTTATTAGCTTTGGCTTTGTAAAGCTCCATCTGGGTATCTTGTTCCTTCTCCTTCAACCGACGATTCTCCATCAAGGCTTGCTTATACTGCTCAGCAGGTACGCTCTCAGCAAGGATCAAAGGTGGTTGCTCTTGCAATGGCTCCACCCTATCATAGGGCAACAACAAAGTCTCCACTCTCTTCTTGACCCAATCAATGTAGTCAGGCATAGCAACGACAAACTTCTTCCCTAGGACAACTCCATCTTTGACACCAATGGACTTCCAAGCCCTTCCTACTTGCTCCAATCTAGCAGGGTCACCTCGCTTCTCAAAGTACACACTCTCGGCTATCTCAGCATCAAGTGGTCTTCCATTCATCACAAACCCCAATTGGCGAAGAGAAAGAACCGGATTGTAGTTGATGCAACCCTTAGTCCCTACAAGTGGCACATTATGAAACTCTCCATAACTCATGATGATATTACGCACATCCATCCGGTAAGATTGCCACCTGATATCATAAGAGGTAAGATACATAATCCTCTGAGTCCACTTATGAGTGCTCTGAGCATCCACAAAAGGCCCACTGACTGGCAGAAGAGACAGGAACCATCTGAGCAACAATGGGAGACAACATCTGATAGCTCCACCCTTACCATGCCTACTGTGAATAGCATAGTAAGTGTCAGCTAATAAAGTAGGAACCGAGTTTCCTCCAATGAAGATAGTGACTGCAGCAAAGTCCACAAAGTTGGGCATACTCGGGAACAATACAATCCCATAGATCATGATAGCCAACTGGGCATGAAAAGCTTCCCAATTTCCCTTCTTTGCTTCTTCTCTAGCCATCCTCAATAGGAACTTCAAATGCAACCCTACAACATCCCCACTGGACTTCCAATTATCACTCACTTCTTTGACACCCAAATGGAGAGCTCTGGCAACAACTCTGAAATCAACCTCCTTAGGCACATCCAAGAAAGGAACCTGATACCGGATCGGGACATTCAGCAGAATGGAGTACTCCTCAAGAGTGGGCGCCAACTGATAGTCCTGGAAGGTGAAACAACGGAGCTCTGGGTCGTAGAACTGTAGAAGAGTCTGCAACGGCACTGGATCTACCACCATCCTCAACAGTGTCAACAAATCCCCATACTGATCAGCAAACACCTTCTGATTACCGCCGGTCACAAAGTTGCTCAACTCTATCAAAGACGTCAATGGCTCACGACGAAAACTGTAAGAACAAGTCTTCCGCTTCAACTCGGGAACGGATGTCATCTCTCACAATGAATAGACTCCTGAATGAACCTGAGAAATGATATGCATGCAGAGATTAGTTTTTTTCTTTTCTTTTCTCTTTTTTCATTTTTTTTCTTTGCATTATTTTTTGAAAATAAACATGCTATGATGCAAATGATGCAGGCAAGACTGGCTGGCTGTGTTTCTCGGAGCACAGGATCAAAGCTTCGGCTTGAATTCGGAACCACCAATCATCTGAGACCCAAAGTCATCTGAGACCCAATCTGTAGAACCAAGTCACCAACAGGATCACAAGTCACCAACAAGTCACCAACAAGCCACCAACTGTACCTGTAATAATGATCATTCCCTCCCCACTCACGGGTGTCATCTAGGCCAGGGTAAGCTCGAGAGAAACGCAGCATAAACAACCCTTTCATAGAATATCATCATGTACACACCCTAAGTATGTAACAATAATACCCCATCAGAGTCTGAACTGCTCGTGATACCAAGTTCCGCTAAGTGGCGCAATACCACCCGCTTCCCAAGAATCACTCTATTCCTAGGTGTCCTAGATTTCACTCATAGCCTGGGTATTGGGCCTTTTACCTCATGTAACTCCCACCCCAATAGAGAGACAAACACATCATAACCAGCACAGATGAATATATGATGAATGCAAACATAAATGCAAACATAAATGCAAACAATCAATAAATGAATGCAATAAATGAAACAGTAAAAGCAACCAAACCCTATCCTAGAGAGCGCTAGGAGAGACTCGCTTAGAGAAGATGGACCAGCAAGAGGTCAACTTCTATTTGTCCCCAGCAGAGTCGCCAGCTGTCGCATTACGCGAAAAACCGGCGGGAAAACGAAACAACAGAGCCGCCACCGTGCGTTATTTATCCCAAAAGAAGGAAAGGAAACGCTCTAAGTAAACCTGGAAAAGACATGGTCTCGCGACCAAAGAAAGATAGGATCGGGAGTCGGTTATGCGAAGGGAAGGTATTAGCACCCCTACGCATTCGTCGTACTCGACGGGATCCACGCACAAAAGAAAGGATAAGGTTACTAGAAACTGCTCACAAACTGCACACAAGGCTGGAAGGAAACACAGAAAGACAAGAGAAACTGACTCGGCAGGATATCGCATCCTGGGCCTACGTAGCCTGTCAGACACAGACATCAGAGTCGACGTAGTTCGGGACGGGGAAATGTGCTCGCTAGGATATCGCATCCTATGCATACGTATCTTCTCTAACTGGAGAAGAATTAGAGCACTCGTAGCTCGGCTAACGCATGCCAAACAAAACCACACAGGAAACCGACTGCCAATCGCTGGACTTACGTCAGACTCCACACAAACAGGCAAACCTGGAAACCGAATACCAATCACTGGACTTACATCAGACTCCGAACCAACAAACACACACACAGGAAACCAACTGCCAATCGCTGGACTTACGTCAGACTCCAACAAGCAAACAAGACACAGGAAGCCAACTGCCAATCGCTGGACTTATGTCAGACTCCAACACACACAAAAGGGTTGAAAAAGAAAAAGGGCGTCCGAAGAGATCAGCTCATCTCTTGCCTACGTACCTCATCTGGTATGAGGATCAGGGCGACGTAGTTCCCCTACGCAGGGAAAGAACTTCTAACCTAACCAGAGACTGGGAAATGACAAACTAGAAGGGAGCCTGACTCGAGCCTAATAGTTATCATGTAATCCACAATGGTCCTAGGTTGAGGTTTCTATCTAACTTGCACAGGGAGCAAGCTATCCTAAACAGCACAAGCAAAGTCATACAAGCACAAAAAGCAAGCACACACACTATATGCACACAATTGGGCTCATACAAGGTTAGGCTGTGAGACACAAGCCAACTGGAATCGGGTGTGGTTAGCTCTTAACCCTAACATTGAGAGTTAGGGTGAAGCAGATGAAATGGGAAGTGAGGGTAGGACCTCACAGCTCTTATCCCTGGCCTGGGAGAGCTTGACTCAAAATAGAAGGTGTGGGAATTAAGAATGTAGGAACTCTTCTCCACATATGACTGACACAACAAAGATCTTGGGTTATTATCCACAATGCATCAACACAAGGTGTGTGAGCAAAGTGAATGACACACTAAGTAGCAGGAGATGGATTACACATCTCTTTTATCTGCCAATTTCCTCTTAAGAGGTCTTTACCTGCTTGGCACAAAGATAAACAAACACAAGCATTGCCTCTTAAGGAGGACTTCAGACAGGTGCCTGCTCCACATAACAGGACAGGTCTTCCAGACTACATGAAGTCAAAGGAATTATACCTCAGTGGTTAAGCAACCAAGCAAAGCAAAAGCAAGTTCAAAAGAACTCAAAGCAACTTAGGTACCTGAAAAAATCTAAACCAATCAGTTCACAATTCAAGCAAACAGACAGACAACAGTCATCAGGCAATAGTACACAGTCAGACAAAGCATTAGGCCACAATGAGCAAGGCACAAGCCATTAGGCAACTTGTTCTCAAATCCTACAAAACAACTCAATATTAGCCATCATCAATCAAGTAATCAACTCAAATGAATGAGCCACTCCAATCATGGCCATGTGCCTTTGAACCTGAAATCCACAATCTAAACAGTGAGTCCAAACCACTAGGTCAAAGCCTAGGGTCAAAAGAGGGTCAAACATTCAAAACAGAACATGAAATTTAACATGAATCAACTTCAATCACATCTTGACACATTCCAAAAAGTCTCATATCAATATCATTAACCAAAAGCATTTCATGATCAATTGAAGTTCAAGGCAATTTTAAAGCTCAAATGTGACCAACCAGAATGAAAAATCTCAATTAAATCAGAAATGATTCAAATAATTCCAACAAAATTCATGATCAATCACAACATCTATAACATGCATCACACAAAAAATCAGGAGCATAGGATATCATTTGGCATGGCAAACACATCATTCAAGTTGAACATCACAAGGTGTGACACAAATTGTCACACCAACTTAGCACATTCATAAAACAGAATTGACAATTGATAAAAATACCAAATCAACACCAAAATGTTAAGTAATGTGTCTAGTTTCAACATGCAAAATTTCACATCTATTGGATCAAAGACCAGCATTTCACAACATGATAACCAAGGCAAGGTCAAATATGGACATGTACTTAAACATTCTAGCACCAAAAAATATTCAGCCAAGCACAACTTGCATTTTAATACTCATAAAAAACTAGATAAAATGAGGAACACAATGCAAAAAATTAGAGGTCATTTGGATCAATTTTCAATTTATGGTGATTTTTAGAAGTTTGGATAAAAATGAAATCAAAACATGAAGCAAGCATGAAAAAAGAAGGAAAAGGAGAAAATGCAAGGCGCTTGGAACTGTCCCCAGCCAGGTTCGAACCGTGTGATAATTTGAAATCACATGCGCGCCAATCCTCAAAACGACAGCGTTTCAGCATAAAACCCTAAAACGCGCGCTGCATGGCTTTTGAAAATCCGCAGGTAATCCACATGAACTCGCAGCAAAATCCGTAGGAACACACATGCATTTCCTAACTAAATTCGCAGGAAATCTGGAAACGATATGAACATGATGAAGATCATGAAGATCTTCATCCAGAATTTTCCAGAAAAATTCAAAACGTCCAGAAATGAAAATCAAGCATATCAATCAACTCATTAGGTCATGTGCATCAAGAATCCATGAATATTTCCTGCAAAAACAACATCACACGCATGGATCGAAGAAATTAAAAATCATCATCCAAACTTGAATCACATGGATCTTTGTGAATATGGCACCAAATCACTCCATTCAAAGCTCAGATTTATCACCATTCAAAGATCTTCGCAACTAGTATAATGGGTTGGAAAATTAAAGAGGTCGAAAAACCAACCTCTTGATGAGCAGAAATGAAATCACGTGCTTCCAAGGTTCTTGATGCTCCAATTCTTCTCCAATATGCTTCTTGAAGTAAATGCTGATGAACTGGAAGCTTGAATGCACACAAATCTAGCTCAATCTTCAATTGCCATGGATGCTCCAAGCTATGAACATGAACAATACAGCCACGATTTCTCTTGCTCACACGTCCAAAAGTGCTCAATTATGCTTTATGATGATGAATGGATCAATGAAAAGTGTTTAGGTTTGAAGAATTTTGGAAAAAATGTGAGAGAAAAATTTGGAGATTTTGGTGATTCTAGATCTAGAATTGATGATTCTGATCAAAACAGTTATGATTAAGCATATATACCTCATGCTAATCATGTTTAGGAAGTGTTTAGGGCAAATGCAAATGTGACTAATCACTTTGTGGTGTAAATGCAAAAAATGAATTTTCTACTTCATGCACGTGAACAGTGCATGTTCTTGGTCCAAAATGCCTTAAAAACATCCCATGCACACTTTTGAATTGATTTGGTATGCATATGTTCCACAAAAATGAGTTTATGCAATTTCTTCCCAAAATCTTCATGAGTGAGCCAATGCCATGCAAATGAGATTTTATGTCAAATGATGGTATGCTTGGAAAATACATGTCATAAGGATCAATATGCAAAAAGAACCACTCAAATTGGAGTTTTGGTTTGAAAGTTATGCTAATTTGAAGTTTAAACCACACTTTGTCATGATTGAACCATATCTTCTCAACCACACATGAGAAATCCATGATCTTGGACTTTTTGGAAATGGGAGAGAAAGATCTTCAACTTTCATGTTCGACAAAATTTCATTTAAATCTTTCTTGATGATGTAATCTTGAGTTGAAGTTGGTCCAAAACCTTTCCATTTTTGGAAAATTCAAATTACAGGTCACCTGCTATTTTTGGAAAGTCTTGATCTGACCTCAAATTCTTCAATGTTGATGTTTGAGATGTCAAATGAGACTTGCTTACACATGAATGAGGCATCTCTAACCACTTCCCACCTCCAAATCCACAATTGACTGTGCAGTTGACTTCTGTTGACTTTTGTGGGCCTCAGATGATTTGCACATGGACTGATGAGTTCTGAGCCTTCCACACTTGGCCAAACCACTTCAAAATGATCCTTGAATCATATGAACTCATTGTACTAACCCTAGGGCTTTGATCTCATGGAAAATGCTCTTGTTGCCTTGCACAGTTGAATCTCCTAACCAGTCTTGCCTGATGACATATGATGGACTATGCAATATGAATGCAATGTTATGGTAATGCTATGGACTTAAAATGAAAATATATACACAAATGGGAGGTGCAAATTTGAGGTGCTACAATCTCATATCAACTAAATAATTAATTAACACACCAAATTAATTAATATAATCGATTATTACACTACCTAACAACCAATTAATTAATTAACACTCCAAATAAATAAAATAAAATATAGTAATAATAATATACGAAATAAATACTAAAATTGGGTTGCTACAACTCTCCCCCACTTAAAAGATTTTCGGCGTCGAAAATTTACCTCAAACGAACAACTCTGAATATGATTCCTTCATCTTATCCTCGAGTTCCCAAGTAATATTGCCATTGGCGGCTCCGCCCCATATCACTTTCACCAAAGCAATCTCCTTACCACAAAGCTTCTTCACTTCTCGATCTTCAATTCGCATAGGTGATGTATCAACTGTCAAATTATCCCGCACTTGAACATCATCTAATGGAACAACATGCGATGGATCCGTAATGTACCTCCTCAATTGAGACACATGGAACACATCATGAAGATTAGAAAGTGATGGTGGTAATGCAATCTGATATGCTACTTCACCTACCATCTCGGAAATCTGATAAGGACCAATGAAACGCGGCGTCAACTTACGCGACTTCAAAGCTCTACCAACACCCGTTATTGGCGTAACTCGAAGAAACACATGCTCATCTTTCTCAAACTCAAGAGCCTTCCTCCTCTTATCATGATAACTCTTTTGACGACTCTGAGAAGCCTTCATCTTCTCTTGAATCATCTTACTCTTATCCGTAGTCTCTTGAATCAACTCGGGTCCAATGACAACACTCTCTCCCGATTCGTACCAACATAAAGGAGTTCTACACCTTCTACCATAAAGAGCCTCAAAAGGTGCCATTCCAATACTCGAATGGAAACTGTTGTTATACGTAAACTCGATCAAAGGCAAGAAATTATCCCAATTTCCTCTTTGTTCCAAAACACAAGACCTCAAAAGATCTTCAAGTGACTGAATAGTCCTCTCCGTCTGACCATCAGTTTACGGATGATATGCCGAACTCAAACGTAACTTCGTACCCAAAGCACTTTGCAAACCTTCCCAAAATCTCGAAGTGAACCTCAGATCTCTATCCGAAACAATGCTCGACGGAATACCATGCAAACACACAATCCTCTCGATGTACAACTTAGCAAGTCTCTCCATCGAATAATCCATCCTCATCGGAATAAAATGAGCATATTTCGTCAACTTGTCCACAACGACCCAAATTGCCTCACAATTACTCAATGTTCTCGGCAAGCCCGAAACAAAATCCATAGAGATACTATCCCACTTCCACTCGGGAATAGATAACGGTTGCATCAAACCAGACGACTTTTGATGTTCAAACTTTGACTTTTGACAAGTCAAACATGAATGCACAAATTCCGCTACATCCTTCTTCATACCTTGCCACCAAAACTTCTTTCTCAAGTCTTGATACATTTTAGTAGCACCAGGATGAATACTCAGACCACTTCTATGTGTAACACCTCAAAATTTGCCCTCCTCTCTTGGGACTAGCTTAACATATTGCATATCATTTTTAGGTCATTAGGCATTGCATCTTGCATATCATGTGGTTACATTGTGCAAGTCATCCTCCTAAGTCTTGATCAGAAGATGAAGAGGTTGATGATGCAAGCTAGGGTTTCATTGAAGGGACTGATTACTAGCCATCTGAGGGTGTGGTGGTTCAAATTAGGGTTTCATGGTTCTCAAGGAGATTGATCTTCATCTTGGTGGAAATGATACATCATCATCATCATGGTCTTGATATCATCCAAGAGGTTCAAGAGATTGATCAGATACCTTGGGATTAGGGTTTTGACCACTGGTCAACCCTAATCAGTTGCATTGGGCTAATCAGGGCATGGCAAGGAGATGGGGTCTATAATGGATATGGGGATCATCATGTGATTATATTGAGCTTATAGAAGCTAGGGTTTCATCATTGAGCCATTTCATCAGAAGTTTGGGGCTCAACTTGATCAGTGCATTGCCAAATTCATCTACCAGTTGAAAAAGTCAACTGTGGTCAACTGTGCTTGATTTTATGGATTTGGAGGTGGGAGAGAGTTGGATATACTTCATTCATGTTGAAACAAGCTTCATTTGACATTTCAAACATCAAGAATGAAGAAAATAAAATCAGGAGAAAAGTTGCCAAAAATAGAAAGTGACTTGTAATGGAAGTTTCCAAAAATGGAAAGTTTTTCACCACAAAATTACATGTCCAAAAAAGCTTCAAATGAAATTTTGTTCAACATGAAAGTTGTAGATCTTGCTCTCACCTTTCCAAAAAGTCCAAGAACTTGAATTTCCCATGTGTGGTTGGTAAGATATGGTCCATTCATTTTCCAAAATGCCTATAATCAAAGTGGCATAACTTTCACATGGAATGTCCAATTTGGGTGATCTTTTTATGAGCAAACCCCATTTCCCATGTACTTTCATGTTGCATAATCAAAATTCATCAAAAATGGTCAAGGCAAAAAGTCAATTTTCAAGTGGATGCATTTGTACTTTTGGTGTGAGATAGTGATATTGAGTTTTACAAGGAATTTGCACATGAAACCAATGTCAACACACTCCAAATGCCAAATAAAACATGTTTGAGCTGTCATTTGCTGTCATAGTGCATTATTTTGAAAAGGTCATTTTGGACATTGCACTTAAAATCACATTATGCTAAATCAAGCTAATTTGCTAATTGTGATTAAGAAAAGGGATTAAGGAGTGAGTATAAGTTTCTAATCATAACAGAATCATAATCACAATCACATTCTCCAAGAATCATAACAAAATTTCCCTCCAAAATCTGAAATTCTCTCAAAACTTCATCAATCATTTTTCAACATTTCTTCACCAAATCTTCATCAAATTGGACGATTCTTGCTTGATTCATTCTCCACAAACCTTGAGGAAGATCTGTTTCATCAATACAAGGCCAAAGGAGTCAAGAATTGGACTGTTGGAAAGCTTGCTCATCAATGGAGTTTTGAAGATTCTTGCAATTGGTGCTGTTTCGAGCTAGCCTAATCACTCCATTCAACTTCCTCATCAACAATCTCCATCTGTTTGGACCTTTTGCACGTGGAAACATCAAGATCAAGATCTGCCATCATCATAAGGTGATTTTTTCGAACTTCACCATTGCGTGAATTATGATATGCGTTTTAAAGATCATTCAATGTAGGTTAACATGCTGTTTGTAGTTTTTGAATTGGTTAAGTATTGGAAGAGAAATCGTGATTTGAAGTTTGGTGATCATTTCTTTTTTGGATCGATTCCGTTGCTATGTTGAGAATTAGGTTAAATCGTTTACATATTCATGATCCTTGTTGGAAGACGGTTCTAATGATTATAAGTTTGTTGATTTTGGTTACGATTTGATGTTCTTCATTTTTCTGGAAATCTGAGTTTGTTCTTGTCCAAGAACACTCATGAACGTGTGTTTGATCTTCATTTCGCACGGCCTGAGTTTGAAATGTGTTTGGCGCCATCTCCAGCCAATAGAAACACGCCAAGCCGTTTAATGAAACGACGCGTTTTGGCTATTCTGAAGCGTATTTACGCTTATGCCATTATCCAATTTAATTTATATTATTTCATTTTTCTTTCTTATTTCTTTTTCATTTTTGATGCTTGATCTTGTAAAATCCCTAACTAATTCATTTTTTATCCAAATTGAGTGTGGTTTTTTCCATGATTCTCCTTGAAATGTGTATTTTTTATCATGATTTTTGTGATTTTTGTGCACGTGTAAAAAATTAAAATGCTTAGGGATTGATTCAATGTGTTCATTTTTGTACATGCCATGCCATATCTTTCATAAAATGCTGATGCTTTCAAAGAAATGGATGAAATTTTTTGTGCATATTCTGGAAACTTTGATGGTGATTTTCATGTAGAGTTTGTGATTTTTGGATACTTGGTTGAGAAGATATGAATTTTTGATTAGAGGTGTGACAATTTGTGTCACACCAAGCATGTTGAACTTCATGATTTTATTTGCCTTGCCTAGGAGCCTTGGATTGAGCTGAAATTTTGCATGAATGATCATATGTATGTTGATATGATATGTGAATTTCTCTGGAATTTTTGATGGAATTTCCTAATTGTTTAGAATTTTCTCTTCTGTTGGCTCATTTGGTGACTTCATGTGACACATGTTGGCATTTTGTTTGTGAAATTCTCATTGTGTATTAGATGAATGTGAAATTTGTTGGAGTGATTCTAGACACATTATAGGATATCATGGTGTTGATCCCATTCATTTATCTTGTTGTGTCACTGTTTTATGATTTATGGAAGTTGGTGCTTGTGTTGATGCCTTGTGTTGACTTGTTTGAAATTGTCTGAACTTTTTGAATTTCATTGCCCTACTTCCCTTGATCCAATTGAGCTGAAATTTGATATGCTATTCATTGGATATGTTCTGTTTAGACTTGAATTTTGGTGGGATTTATTGAATTGTTTTGGATTGGATTTGATTGAAGTCTTTCTGTTTGGTCATTGGAGGTTGCAAATTGCATATGTGATACCTTTTTGTGCATAAAATGATAATGGTGAATGGTATGAGCATGAGACCAATTGCATTTGCTTTTAATTTTTTTGATTGTGGTTTTGGATAATTTTCACTAGCTGTTTTGGATTTTTCATCTCCTTTGGACCCTAGGCTTGGCCTAGTGGTCTTGTTTCTCACATTTGGTTTGGATTTTCAGGTTTTGAGATGCAAAAGGCCTTAAGGAGTAAAATGCAAGTTGTAAATTGGATTTGTTTGATGTTGTAAACTAACATTGACTTTGTGTTGTAGGGTTGGATGCTTGAGTTTGAGCTCATGGCTTGCACTTGTGTGCATTAACTTGTGTTTGACTGTACAGATTAACATTTGCTGTTTACTGTTGGTTTGTCTGAGTACTGATGATACTTGATTGATTTCAGGTACATTAAGTTGCTTACAGTTCCTTGAGAACTTGCTTGCTGTTGCTTGGTTTTTAAACCAATTGAGGTAGAATTTCTATTCTCCATGTAGTCTGGAAGACCTGGCCTGTTACTTGGCCAGGCACCTGTCTGAAGTCCTCCTTAAGAGGCGATGATTGTGATTGTTTATTTTTGTCCCCAAGCAGGTAAAGACCTTGATTAAGGCAATTGGCAGAACCCAAGGGATGTGCAATCCATCCCCTGCTATTCTTGTTGAGTCGTCCCTCTGCTCACACCACTGTGTAGATGCATTGGAACATTAACCCAAGATCAGTTGAGTCAGAGTCATGAGTGTAGAAGGGTTCCCCCTTTCTGAACCCACACTCCTTTGTCTGAAGCTCTCCCTGGTCAGGGATAAGAGCTGTGAAGTCTCATCTTCACTCACCTTTCATCTGGCTTCACCCTGACTCTCAATGTCAGGGTTAAGAGCTAACACCACCCTTGTACAGATGGCTTGCCTTGGCAGTCTGACCCTTTGTTTGAGCCCACTTTTGACTGGATATAGTGTGTGCTATTTGAAATGTTTGCTTTGCTGTGTTTATGCTTGCATGCTGTGCTTTTTCCTGGATAGGATTAGCTTGCTGTGGTGCAAGTAGATAGTGAACCTTAACTTAGGGATGATTATGCATGATAACATCTAGGCTCGAGTTAGTCTCCCTAGTTGTGTCTCCCTCTGTTATCTGGTTAGGCTAGTCTTTCTCCCCTGTTGAGGGGAACTACGTCGCCCTGATCCTCATACCAGATGAGGTACGTAGGCAGGAGGTCGCGCGAGATCTCTCCGGGCACTTTGTTTTCTTTTTGTGTGTGTGCTGGACAGTTATAGGCTCGAGTTCCCGACTCCCTATTAACTTGTTTGGGTTGTTGTGTGCTTGGAAGCTGATATAAGTCCAGTGATTGGCATTCGGGTTCCAGTGTGGGTTTGTTTGGTTCGGAAGCTGATGTAAGTCCAGCTATTGGCGTTCGATTTCCATGTTTGCCTTTTTGTGCGTGTGTTTGTTTCGGCGTGCGTGAGCCGAACTACGGCAGCTCTGATTCTCGTTCCAGACGAGATACGTAGGCATAGGATGCGACATCCTAGCGAGCCCCCTCCTCTTTTACCCCACCTGTGTGGTCTTCAGTGTGTGTGTGTGATGTTTGTTTAGCAACCTTTTCTTTCTTTTAGAGCGTGGATCCCGTCGAGTACGATGGACGTGAGTGGTGCTAATACCTTCCCCTCGCGTAACCGACTCCCGTACCCATTCTCTTTGGTCGCGAGACCATGCTTTTCCCAGGTTTACTCTGAGCGTTTCCTTTCCCTCCTTGGGATAAATAACGCACGGTGGCGGCTCTGTGTTGTTTTTGTTTTAGCCCGCCGGTTGTTTTTCGCGGATGCGACAGCTGGCGACTCCACTGGGGAATTTCTACAGGATGTTGACCTGTGCCGGTCCATCTTCCCTAAGCGAGTCTCTCCTAGCGTGCTAGGATAGTTTAGGTTGCTTGTGCCGCTTTATTTATTGCATTTATTATTCTGACTGTGTATATATTTGCATTAATGTCTGCATGCATCATACTGTTATGTTGCCGTCCTCTGTGCAGGTGGTTCCTTTGTTTTGGGGTGGGTGTTCTGAGTGGGGCTAAAACCCAGGCCCGAGTATACACCTAGGATTAGTGTGGTCTCATGTTGCCTCCTTCATGTTAGGTCAACATGTGCCTGGCAACATGATGTACCACAAGTCGGACGAGGTTCATTTGATAGTGCTTTCCTATGTGGGGTACTCCACTTTGGTTGAGTTACTTCATTTGAGCTGTTGACTCTGGTGACGGATCATTTCCCGGATCTTTGGTTTAGACGATCTTAAGAGAGCTACAATGGCACACCCGAAAGGGCAAACCCATTGAGTATCTTTGCCCGATTGTCGAGACTATTATCCGCCTTAGGATGACCTGATTAGAATTTACCTATGAGGGGAGGGTGATTCTTTCAGATGTTCTGTTGGTGACTCAGATGGTGACTAATGGTTCCGTGGATCAGAGTCCTATTTATAAGTCGGATTTATGGCCATTTATTTCTGAAACGCCGAAGTGTTGTCCGAGTTATTTATAAGTGGGGATCCGTTTATTTCAGAATTCCCCGGGCCGATTCAGAGATGGTTATGGGTATCTGCTCAGAGTTTTGTCTGGTGATGATGATGTACCTTTCAGTTCCGTTTATTTCGGAATCTCAAGTTGGATTTGTGGTTACATTTTCCTTCAGATGGTTGTGATCGGTTCAGAGATCAGGGCTGTGATTCAGAGCAACAGATGATCAGAGGACTTGGAGGATGACAATGCATTGCATTCATACATCTGCATCATTCTCATTTTGCATTCATCTGCATCGAACCTATGTCTAGCCATATGGGGAGTATTATTGATTGAGAATCTGGTTGAGAGACATCTTGAATTTCAGAATGTGGATGTCAAAATATTATCTGTCTCGATGAAGCCAGAATCAAAGGACAGAGTCTTCCTCATATGGATAGATGGTGCATGCGTGAGTCATACTAACCCATTTGCTGTTTTGTAGGTGTCAACCGGTGCGCATAGCTTGTTTGCTCAGATATCCTGCTAGGGGCAACAAATCCAAACTGATGGATTCTCCCAACGCCGACATCCTCGAACTGAAAGAGATGGTGAGGGATTTGTTCAGTATTGTGCAAGGGCTTGCCTTGGGGCAGAAAGCCATGGCCGAGAGATTGGAAAGGATTGAGGGCTGGATGATCAAGGAGAAAGTTCAGGGAAAGGCTCCGTCATCCGAAGTAACAAATCCCTCTGGCTCTGTAGCAAAGAAGACCCCTGACAGTGGTCATTTCAAGAAGAAGGTTGAATCAGGTGGTGTGCAGACTAAAAAAGAATGCGGTAAGGATCGTTACCACCCTTATGCTGCCGCCGTAACCATTCCTGTTGGTAATTCACCTGCACCACAGCGACAGTCACCTCCACCGAGAACATAAAGAGCTGGGGGCCAAGTGAGAAGAAGGACGACAGATCGTCATTTCAATAAGCCGCCCGTGACTTACGCCTCGCTGTTTAAAAGGTTGAAGGATATTGGGTTGGTGCAGCCGAGGATATTGGTTCCAGGGAAACCGGATCAGAGGGTTGCCAGTTACGATGAGAATGTCAGGTGTGAGTTCCATGCTGGGGCACCCGGACATCACATTGAGGATTGCAAAGCTTTTAAGCATGTGGTCCAAGACTTGGTGGATTCTAAGGCCATCAACTTTGCACCGACAACAGATGATAGTGCTAACCCCGTGACAAGGCATGGTCCTGTAAAAGTGAAAATGATGTCGAAGGACAAGAAAGGGATAAAGGTGACTGAGAAGGATCAGTTAAAAATGCCAATGTCTGTGGTCCCAAAATGTCTGACGAAAAATGGAGCTTCCCCTCGTGTTGATGATTGTTGTGCGGCTGTCGCCACAAAGGGGTGTGTAGTGATGGGGGAATCGGTCCAGAGAATGATGAAAGTAGAAATGGACGATGTAAGATGTAAAACACCCAGTCTGGCAGTTGAAACCGTTAAGGTGGAGAACGCCATTATTGCTGAGAGAGAGAAAAAGCCATCCATTTCTTCTTACAAACAGGCGGTGGAAGTGGTGAGAAATGGAGGGATCCCAGGCTGGGGAAAAATCATAGGCATTGTGGTAAAGGCGGACATGTTTGGGATTGGTTATCATCCAGGTCAAGACTCGTCTGAGCAGAACAGAGGTCGTCGTCCATCGTTCACCTTTGTCAGTGCTGGAATGCTAGATTCAGATCACGCCTATACGGTGGGTGAAAAGATTGACAGCGACCGCGAGCTGGAGTCATGGATAAAATCGTGCGTACCAGGGAACTGGAAGGTCTAAAAAGGAGCATCACTGTCACTCATCCGGAAGAGTAATGATTTCTGTTTTGATTTTATCTGCATGAAAGCCATGCGTGTTACCCGACACGTAATGGTTCATTGTAAGGGTCACCTCATATGTTTCATTTTGCAACATTCTGCATCATTAATAAATGGATGTTTTTTGCATTAAAAGCGGTGTTCTCTGTTTTTCAATTATTTTTGCAGTTTTAAAACAAATAAAAATGGCAATGTTTGTTTTCATTTTCTTTTTTGATTTGTCTCTTTCCGACTTCGAAAAGTAATTCTCCGGATCTCATTGATAACAATTTGGTTACACCTCATATGACTTCGACAATCCGATCTATCATGCCGAAGAAGAAGGCGAAGAAGATTGTGATCTGCTGGAATTAGCCAGGTTGTTGAAATAAGAGGAGAAGGTGATTCAGCTGCACGAAGAGCGAGTTGAGATTGTTATTCCAGGCACCGCCGAGGTCAGAAAGGAAGAGGAAATTGGGGCCGCTTCAGAGGCAAGTCGAGAGCAGAATGGTAGCCCTGTCGAAAGAGCATGTGGATACCTTCGCCTGGTCATGTCAGGATATGCCAAGGTCGGATACCAATGTTGTTATGCACAAGCTACCATGGAGAGAAGACTGTCCTCTAGAGAGGCAGAATGCCAGTGCCGCGTATCAGAGTGACTTTGTTTCATGATATGATTCATCATGGAATCAAATGCTATGTTGATGACACGATAGCAAAGTCCCAGACAGAGGAGGGGCATATGGCAGACCGGGGCAAGTCGGTTGACCGGTTGAGACAATTCAAACTGAGGTTGAATTCAGATAAGTGCACTATCAGAGTGCGGTCCGGTAAGACGCTGGGGTTCATTGGAAAAGAGGAATCGAGGTTGATCCTGCTTAAAAAATAGAAGAAAAAAGTAAAAAAGAACTGCCTGAACCGAAAAAAGAAAAAGAGGTTCGTGGTCTATTAGGTAGATTGAACTACATGGCATGGTTCACATCTCATCCTAACAGCCACGTGGGAACCCATTCAAGAAAAAGGTCGAACGGTCAGGTGAAATAATGATTGCCAAGGAGCATTGAAAAATAAAGGAATAATTTGCGGGAGCCTCTGATTCTGATAACTCTTGTGGGAGGAGCAATTGTTAATCTGGTACTTGACAGCCTTCGAGGGGTCTATGAGGTGCGTACTGGGGCAGCATGACGAGTCTTGTCGAAAAGAGCATGCAATTTACCTTAGCAAAAAGTTTACCGACTGTGAAACAATACATTCACTGCTCGAGAAAACTTGATGTACTTTGGCATAGGCTGCTCGCCGACCGAGACAGTATATGCTGGTTCATACCATTTTGTGGATTTCGAGATGGATCTGATCAGGTAGATATCTGAGAAGCCAGCAGTGACCGGACGGGTTGCGAGAGGGCAAATGATTTTGATTAAATACGATATCCAGTACATCGCTCAGAAAGCAATCAAGGGGAGTGTATTGTCTGATTACCTCGCCCAACAACCCGTGGAGAATTATCAACCAAGGAAGTTTGAGTTCCCTGATGAGGACATCTCGAGGTGCTCTAATCGAAAGATTGAGAGTAACCGATCCCGGAGGAGGGGCCTGACCCCGAATTCGAACGGATTTTGATGTCTGATGGGGAAGGTTAATGTGGATGAGTCAGTGCCGTGTTGGTTACGCCAAAAAGATCCCGTATTCTCTTTGTTGCCCGGATAACATTTGAATACACCGACGGTGTGATTAAGTATGAAACTGGTATCCTGGATATCGAACCTCGGTGCGTGCGTCTACTGGGGCAAAAGCCTTGCTAGCCTGGTATATGGAATGGAAGCGGTGCTACCGGTTGAGGTTCAGATTCCCTCTTTGAGAGTCCTGATGGACGTGAAGTTGCAAGAGGCTGAATGGGTAAGGACTCGGTATGAAGAGTTGAGCCTGATTGAAGAAAAGAGGCTGGCAGCCATCTGTCACGGGCAGTTGTACCAGCAAAGGATGAAGCGTGCTTTTGACAGAAAGGTACGACCTCGGGTATATCACGTAGGTGATATGGTGCTGAAAAGGATCCTTCCTCCTCAAAACGATCGTAGGGGAAAATGGACACCCAATCACGATTCCCCAGCATGGTCAAGAAGGTTTTCTCTGGTGGAGCCTTGTTGCTAACGACCATGGATGGCGAGGATTTTCCATCCCCTGTGAATGCAGACGCAGTTAAAAAATACTTCGTGTAAATAGACCCGCTGGACGAAAAGAATAAAATAGTCCAGGCAAAAAAGGGCATCCCGGCGAACCAAAAAACAGAAAGAAAGGTTCGGGCAAAAATTAGGGATAAAATGAAAAAACTGTACACCCGGCAAACCGAAAACCTGAAAAGGCGACTTGGGCAAAAAGGGGTATCCCGGTGGACTGAAAACCCGAAAGGGCGGTCCAGGCAAAAGAGGGATTGAAACGAACAACTGCGTCTAGCATGATCGTTTGTGTTTTGGTTAAGGCATCATGGATAATCCCCGGTAGGGATCAATCGGAAACGTCTTGTTCAGAAGGCAGAAAGCAAGGAGAGTCTGAGGACATATGGGGTGTAACCGAGTTGGAACTCGATGAGATCACGGGTTTCACATTGCCATTAGGATAGATTTTTCCTTTTGTGCGCAATTACCTCTTTTCAGGAATTGCTTCCTTTGTATTGCTCAATTTGAGCCACACATTTTTCAATCAATAAAATGCATATTCAGTCAAATAATTTTGTTTTTGTTTTTCATTACCGCTTTGATTGCAAAAACATCCAGATATTTTTGATAACGAATCTTGCATTTTTAAGACATACAGGTCCCTTCCGATGCATGTTTATAAGATTGAAAACTGGAAATCTTATTCGGAAGGTTGAGTAACCCAAGTGTTGAAATCTTGACACGCCTGGGGCACGGTTTTATCTAACGATCTCTTTTGCAGGTGCTGTTAGGTATTTTCCCTCACTTGCAGGTTGTGATGTGGAAGCTTTTGACAAAACAAATCCCCATGGAGTCCAGTCAGGGACGAATGAATATGAAGGGATGACGAAGAGACGTTGAGACGTACGACGATCCTTGGAATTAATCAAGAAGACTCTTCAAAGTCAGAAAATTGAAAAGTCTGTATAAGTCCCAGGAGTTCGCTCTCCGCCGAGTACGGAGCGGTTTGGAATACAAGATGATGGAGCAGAAAAGATCCAGACAAGTAGGGATGTATATCCCCAAGCAGAATTAGAGGACTAACTCCCCAGCAGATCCAAGGTCTATGGTTCCCCTAGCCGAGTCAGGATGGTTATCCCCGGCAGGTTGAAAACGGTGTTTCCTCAGCAGCCAGGCCCGAAGGTTGCTATCCCCGAGTGGAGCGGGTTTCAATGAAATATATCTCCAGCAGTGTATCCTACGTATGGATTGGATGGGTCGTCCCCAGCGGAGTAGCATTCGTTTCCCTAGCAGGGTTAGGATGGTTATTCCCAGCAGGTGTCAGATCGATGCTTCTCCAGTCGCCAGGTCTGGAGGTTGCTGTTTCCCAGTGGAGCTATCTGTGAGCAGTTCCCCAGTGAAGTCGCTAGGTATCTGTGAGGGTTTCTCAAGCAGAGTTGGGATGTATATCCTCGGCAAGTCAAGGATCGAGGTATCCCCACAGGGTGTTGGTGGTTCTTATCCCCCAGCAATTCCCAGGTGGATCGGGTGCAAAGGAGGCTTTCCCTAGCAAGGGTTACCTTTTCCCAGCAGCAGTGCTATTCCCCAGCAGGGTGGTGATCGGAGTATTGTCGAGTTCCTTTCGGCAGAGTGCCTTGAGCTCCCCAGAAGAGTCCCTTGAGGGGGATACTTTTTATGCATTCATCATGTAGAGTAAGCATAGCATATTGCATAATAAATCGCGTAGCATTTCCATAATTATGGAGCATTACGCAGAAAAAGTCATGCATCATTGCAAGCATAAGCTAGTCTCAAGCTGTGGTTATTGTTTGAGAGGTGGTTTTGATAGAAGTTGGAAGATGTTACTCTGATGGGTTTAGCATCATGACGTCAGATCAGCAATATTCCCCAGTAGTGCGATGCTGGAGGAAACTTTTCCGTCAGACAGAGATAGAAATGTTACGCGATCAGCGCGACTCGAGCCGTGGTTACCGCTTGAGATTTGGTTTTGCCGGACAGTGAAGACGATACTCCGAGGAGTTCAGCATTGTGAGTTTGGAGCAACAGTATTTCCCAGTCATCAGTAAGTGTCTGGTCGAGCTTTCTTTGGTGTCAGTAAACATCATCATTCGATGTCCAGTAAACGTCGAGTTATTTCCCAGTCATTGTTTAATGTCTGGTCGATCATTGTTTGATGCCTGTAAACATCATCATTCGATGTCCAGTAAACGTCGAGTTATTTCCCAGTCATCAGTAAGTGTCTGGTCGAGCTTTCTTTGGTGCCTGTAAACATCATTGTTCGATGTCCAGTAAACGTCGCGTTTTCTCCCAGTCATCAGTTAATGTCTGGTCGAGTTTTCTTTGGTGCCTGTAAACATCATCGTTCGATATCCAGTAAACGTCGAGTTTTCTCCCAGTCATCAGTAAGTGTCTGGTCGAGTTTTCTTTGGTGTCAGTAAACATCATCGTTCGATGTCCAGTAAACGTCGAGTTTTCTCCCAGTCATCAGTAAGTGTCTGGTCGAGTTTTCTTTGGTGTCAGTAAACATCATCGTTCGATGTCACGTAAACGTCGAGTTTCTTCCCAGTCATCAGTCAGGGTCTGGTAGAAGGTGTACCCTCTGATATGTCGCCCTCAGAGTGGTGATTGGTGTTATTTCCGACGTTGTCAGCGGAATTATCACAAGGAAACGAGATGTCGGGGTTCAAATGCGCTGATTTGGGATCACTGGCGCGAAGGAAAATTTCGGGGTTCAAGAAAATAAAAAGAATAAAAGATAATAATCCCCAGCGGATGTGGTGTTCAGGCCATGGTTACCCCTGCGTTACCATTTATTTTGGTATCCAGGTCGACGTTGCTGTATCGGTGATCAGGCCGACTTTCTCCGTTCTAGACGGATTCTTGTTTCAAGTTTGTTCTTCGCCGATTCTGACAGGCGTTGTTAATTATTTCCCATCAGAGTGCAAATTGTTCGTCTGTTCTTGGTATTCAATCACTCTTTATCCTGATCATCTGAAAGCCGAGGCTGTTCATATCGACAGGTTCACAGTGGATTGAATAGGGGCAGCTGTAACACCTCAAAATTTGCCCTCCTCTCTTGGGACTAGCTTAACATATTGCATATCATTTTTAGGTCATTAGGCATTGCATCTTGCATATCATGTGGTTACATTGTGCAAGTCATCCTCCTAAGTCTTGATCAGAAGATGAAGAGGTTGATGATGCAAGCTAGGGTTTCATTGAAGGGACTGATTACTAGCCATCTGAGGGTGTGGTGGTTCAAATTAGGGTTTCATGGTTCTCAAGGAGATTGATCTTCATCTTGGTGGAAATGATACATCATCATCATCATGGTCTTGATATCATCCAAGAGGTTCAAGAGATTGATCAGATACCTTGGGATTAGGGTTTTGACCACTGGTCAACCCTAATCAGTTGCATTGGGCTAATCAGGGCATGGCAAGGAGATGGGGTCTATAATGGATATGGGGATCATCATGTGATTATATTGAGCTTATAGAAGCTAGGGTTTCATCATTGAGCCATTTCATCAGAAGTTTGGGGCTCAACTTGATCAGTGCATTGCCAAATTCATCTACCAGTTGAAAAAGTCAACTGTGGTCAACTGTGCTTGATTTTATGGATTTGGAGGTGGGAGAAGTTGGATATAATTCATTCATGTTGAAACAAGCTTCATTTGACATTTCAAACATCAAGAATGAAGAAAATAAAATCAGGAGAAAAGTTGCCAAAAATAGAAAGTGACTTGTAATGGAAGTTTCCAAAAATGGAAAGTTTTTCACCACAAAATTACATGTCCAAAAAAGCTTCAAATGAAATTTTGTTCAACATGAAAGTTGTAGATCTTGCTCTCACCTTTCCAAAAAGTCCAAGAACTTGAATTTCCCATGTGTGGTTGGTAAGATATGGTCCATTCATTTTCCAAAATGCCTATAATCAAAGTGGCATAACTTTCACATGGAATGTCCAATTTGGGTGATCTTTTTGTGAGCAAACCCCATTTCCCATGTACTTTCATGTTGCATAATCAAAATTCATCAAAAATAGTCAAGGCAAAAAGTCAATTTTCAAGTGGATGCATTTGTACTTTTGGTGTGAGATAGTGAAATTGAGTTTTACAAGGAATTTGCACATGAAACCAATGTCAACACACTCCAAATGCCAAATAAAACATGTTTGAGCTGTCATTTGCTGTCATAGTGCATTATTTTGAAAAGGTCATTTTGGACATTGCACTTAAAATCACATTATGCTAAATCAAGCTAATTTGCTAATTGTGATTAAGAAAAGGGATTAAGGAGTGAGTATAAGTTTCTAATCATAACAGAATCATAATCACAATCACATTCTACAAGAATCATAACAAAATTTCCCTCCAAAATCTGAAATTCTCTCAAAACTTCATCAATCATTTTTCAACATTTCTTCACCAAATCTTCATCAAATTGGACGATTCTTGCTTGATTCATTCTCCACAAACCTTGAGGAAGATCTGTTTCATCAATACAAGGCCAAAGGAGTCAAGAATTGGACTGTTGGAAAGCTTGCTCATCAATGGAGTTTTGAAGATTCTTGCAATTGGTGCTGTTTCGAGCTAGCCTAATCACTCCATTCAACTTCCTCATCAACAATCTCCATCTGTTTGGACCTTTTGCACGTGGAAACATCAAGATCAAGATCTGCCATCATCATAAGGTGATTTTTTCGAACTTTACCATTGCGTGAATTATGATATGCGTTTTAAAGATCATTCAATGTAGGTTAACATGCTGTTTGTAGTTTTTGAATTGGTTAAGTATTGGAAGAGAAATCGTGATTTGAAGTTTGGTGATCATTTCTTTTTTGGATCGATTCCGTTGCTATGTTGAGAATTAGGTTAAATCGTTTACATATTCATGATCCTTGTTGGAAGACGGTTCTAATGATTATAAGTTTGTTGATTTTGGTTACGATTTGATGTTCTTCATTTTTCTGGAAATCTGAGTTTGTTCTTGTCCAAGAACACTCATAAACGTGTGTTTGATCTTCATTTCGCACGGCCTGAGTTTGAAATGTGTTTGGAGCCATCTCCAGCCAATAGAAACACGCCAAGCCGTTTAATGAAACGGCGCGTTTTGGCTATTCTGAAGCGTATTTACGCTTATGCCATTATCCAATTTAATTTATATTATTTCATTTTTCTTTCTTATTTCTTTTTCATTTTTGATGCTTGATCTTGTAAAATCCCTAACTAATTCATTTTTTATCCAAATTGAGTGTGGTTTTTTCCATGATGCTCCTTGAAATGTGTAGTTTTTTATCATGATTTTTGTGATTTTTGTGCACGTGTAAAAAATTAAAATGCTTAGGGATTGATTCAATGTGTTCATTTTTGTACATGCCATGCCATATCTTTCATAAAATGCTGATGCTTTCAAAGAAATGGATGAAATTTTTTGTGCATATTCTGGAAACTTTGATGGTGATTTTCATGTAGAGTTTGTGATTTTTGGATACTTGGTTGAGAAGATATGAATTTTTGATTAGAGGTGTGACAATTTGTGTCACACCAAGCATGTTGAACTTCATGATTTTATTTGGCTTGCCTAGGAGCCTTGGATTGAGCTGAAATTTTGCATGAATGATCATATGTATGTTTATATGATATGTGAATTTCTCTGGAATTTTTGATGGCATTTCCTAATTGTTTAGAATTTTCTCTTCTGTTGGCTCATTTGGTGACTTCATGTGACACATGTTGGCATTTTGTTTGTGAAATTCTCATTGTGTATTGGATGAATGTGAAATTTGTTGGAGTGATTCTGGACACATTATAGGACATCATGGTGTTGATCCCATTCATTTATCTTGTTGTGTCACTGTTTTATGATTTATGGAAGTTGGTGCTTGTGTTGATGCCTTGTGTTGACTTGTTTGAAATTGTCTGAACTTTTCGAATTTCATTGCCCTACTTCCCTTGATCCAATTGAGCTGAAATTTGATATGCTATTCATTGGATATGTTCTGTTTAGACTTGAATTTTGGTGGGATTTATTGAATTGTTTTGGATTGGATTTGATTGAAGTCTTTCTGTTTGGTCATTGGAGGTTGCAAATTGCATATGTGATACCTTTTTGTGCATAAAATGATAATGGTGAATGGTATGAGCATGAGACCAATTGCATTTGCTTTTAATTTGTTTGATTGTGGTTTTGGATAATTTTCACTTGCTGTTTTGGATTTTTCATCTCCTTTGGACCCTAGGCTTGGCCTAGTGGTCTTGTTTCTCACATTTGGTTTGGATTTTTAGGTTTTGAGATGCAAAAGGCCTTAAGGAGTAAAATGCAAGTTGTAAATTGGATTTGTTTGATGTTGTAAACTAACATTGACTTTGTGTTGTAGGGTTGGATGCTTGAGTTTGAGCTCATGGCTTGCACTTGTGTGCATTAACTTGTGTTTGACTGTACAGATTAACATTTGCTGTTTACTGTTGGTTTGTCTGAGTACTGATGATACTTGATTGATTTCAGGTACATTAAGTTGCTTACAGTTCCTTGAGAACTTGCTTGCTGTTGCTTGGTTTTTAAACCAATTGAGGTAGAATTTCTATTCTCCATGTAGTCTGGAAGACCTGGCCTGTTACTTGGCCAGGCACCTGTCTGAAGTCCTCCTTAAGAGGCGATGATTGTGATTGTTTATTTTTGTCCCCAAGCAGGTAAAGACCTTGATTAAGGCAATTGGCAGAACCCAAGGGATGTGCAATCCATCCCCTGCTATTCTTGTTGAGTCGTCCCTCTGCTCACACCACTGTGTAGATGCATTGGGACATTAACCCAAGATCAGTTGAGTCAGAGTCATGAGTGTAGAAGGGTTCCCCCTTTCTGAACCCACACTCCTTTGTCTGAAGCTCTCCCTGGTCAGGGATAAGAGCTGTGAAGTCTCATCTTCACTCACCTTTCATCTGGCTTCACCCTGACTCTCAATGTCAGGGTTAAGAGCTAACACCACCCTTGTACAGATGGCTTGCCTTGGCAGTCTGACCCTTTGTTTGAGCCCACTTTTGACTGGATATAGTGTGTGCTATTTGAAATGTTTGCTTTGCTGTGTTTATGCTTGCATGCTGTGCTTTTTCCTGGATAGGATTAGCTTGCTGTGGTGCAAGTAGATAGTGAACCTTAACTTAGGGATGATTATGCATGATAACATCTAGGATCGAGTTAGTCTCCCTAGTTGTGTCTCCCTCTGTTATCTGGTTAGGCTAGTCTTTCTCCCCTGTTGAGGGGAACTACGTCGCCCTGATCCTCATACCAGATGAGGTACGTAGGCAGGAGGTCACGCGAGATCTCTCCGGGCACTTTGTTTTCTTTTTGTGTGTGTGCTTGACAGTTATAGGCTCGAGTTCCCGACTCCCTATTAACTTGTTTGGGTTGTTGTGTGCTTGGAAGCTGATATAAGTCCAGTGATTGGCATTCGGGTTCCAGTGTGGGTTTGTTTGGTTCGGAAGCTGATGTAAGTCCAGCTATTGGCGTTCGGGTTCCATGTTTGCCTTTTTGTGCGTGTGTTTGTTTCGGCGTGCGTGAGCCGAACTACGGCAACTCTGATTCTCGTTCCAGACGAGATACGTAGGCATAAGATGCGATATCCTAGCGAGCCCCCTCCTCTTTTACCCCACCTGTGTGGTCTTTAGTGTGTGTGTGTGATGTTTGTTTAGCAACCTTTTCTTTCTTTTAGAGCGTGGATCCCGTCGAGTACGACGGACGTGAGGGGTGCTAATACCTTCCCCTCGCGTAACCGACTCCCGTACCCATTCTCTTTGGTCGCGAGACCATGCTTTTCCCAGGTTTACTCTGAGCGTTTCCTTTCCCTCCTTGGGATAAATAACGCACGGTGGCGGCTCTGTGTTGTTTTTGTTTTAGCCCGTCGGTTGTTTTTCGCGGATGCGACTTTATGCCCTTCCTCAAGAATCCTCTTTCTCAAATCCACAACATCCGGAACACAAACTCGATCACGACACCTCATGATACCATTCTCATCAATCCGAAAGTCACCACCTTTTCCTTGATTAAAATCAATGTCATAACATCGACTAATTTCAAATATGACTTCTGACATTCTCTAATCTCGTCAAGAATGCCACACGTAAGCTTCAACATACCAAGCTTAACACACAAAGACGTCGCTTCACAAGCCAAACTCAAATCTCTAAATTGCTCCAACAACTCAAATTCTCGAATCATCAACATAGACATGTGAAATGACTTCCTACTCAATGCATCGGCTACAACATTCGCCTTTCCAGGATGATAATTCAAACCAAAATCATAATCTTTCAAGAATTCCAACCATCTCCTTTGCCTCATATTCAATTCTTTCTGATCGAACAAGTACTTCAAATCCTTGTGATCACTAAACACATCAAATCACGACCCAAACAAGTAATGTCTCCAAAGCTTCAAAGCAAACACAACGGCGGCCAACTCTAAATCATGCGTCGGATAATTCCTCTCATGAACTTTAAGTTGCCTTGAAGCATAAGCTACCACTTGCCCTTTTTGCATCAGAACACCTCCCAAACCCAACAAAGAAGCATCACAATACACAACGAAAGTTTCTAACGGATCCGGTAAAATCAAAATAGGAGCCATAGTCAATCTTCTCTTAAGCTCTTGAAAATTCGCTTCACACTTCGAAGTCCAAATGAAAGCTTGACCTTTCCTAGTCAACTGCGTCAATGGTAACGACAACTTAGAAAATCCTTCAATGAACTTCCTATAATAACCAGCCAAACCAAGAAAACTTCTAATCTCAGCAACAGACTTAGGAGCTTCCCACTGAGATACAACTTCAATCTTCGTAGGATCCACAGAAATACCACCACTTGAAATCACATGTCCAAGAAAACTTACTTCACTCAACCAAAACTCACATTTAGAGAGTTTAGCAAACAACTTCCTCTCTTTCAACACCGATAACACACCCTTCAAATGCTCAGCATGATCCTCTTTACTCTTGGAATAAATCAATATATCATCGATGAACACGACTACAAACTTGTCCAGACAATCATGAAAAATTCTATTCATATACTCCATAAATACACCAGGTGCATTAGTCACACCAAAAGGCATCACGGAGTACTCGTAGTGACCGTACCTTGTTCGAAAAGCAGTCTTTTGAATGTCCTCAGCCTTTACACGAATCTGATGATACCCAGACCTCAAATCAATTTTTCTAAACACACAAGCTCCAACCAGCTGATCCATCATATCGTTAATCCTCGGAAGTGGATACTTGTTCTTAATCGTCACTTTATTCAGTTGTCTATAATCAACACATAATCTCATAGAACCTTCTTTCTTCTTGACCAACAGAACAGGTGCACCCCACGGCGACACACTAGGACGAATAAACTTCTTCTCAAGCAAGTCTTCAAGTTGACTCTTTAACTCTTTCAACTCAGAAGCAGACATTCTATAGGGAGCCATCGATACAGGACTAGTTCCAGGAACTAAATCAATCGAAAACTCAACCTCACGTTCCGGCGGTAAATCACTTATATCTTCCGGAAATACCTCCGCAAACTCACAAACTATTGGCAATTCTTCAATCGTCCTCTTCTCACGAATATCCAAAGTTGCCAACAACATAAACAACTCGGCACCATCTTGCACTGATTCATCAACTTGCTTAGCAGACACAAACCAATCTTCCTTAGCACCAACCTCAGGAAAAATAACCGTCTTCTCAAAACAGTTGATATACACCCGATTCAATTCTAACCAATTCATACCCAAAATAACATCAAGTTGCTCTAAAGGAAGACAAACTAAATCAATTCCAAAATCCCTACCAAAGATACTCAACGGACAATTCAGACACACACAGGAAGTAGAAACAGAACCCATAACAGGTGTATCAATAACCATACTTCTACGCATATCAGATAATATAATGTAAGAACAAAATTAGTTCTACAATAGAATTCCAGGATTTTGATGATAACAAAGGATGAAACCAAAAATGGCACCCTAACGAAAATTCTCTAAGTGTGTAGGACTCTGAACAGCTACAAAGGAATCTGATCAATTTATCAGATACAAACTCTGATCAGATACAAAGTACTAGAAGATCAGAAGCATCTGAAGAAGAAGTGCGCTCTAGAAGTTTTGACTTTGAGCAAAATAGGACAGCAGAATACCAGAAGTTCTAAACTTCCACTGGACTCAGTTGTGATGATCTAAAAGACCAATACTCTTAGAAGCTCTAACGTAACCTCAACGTAATCTCCAGTTAACACAGAAACTCCGAGATAACAAAGACTCTGATGAAGATTCTCCAAATCCAGAAAGACAAACGGAAAGAACTTCTTCAAATGGAAAGAAAGTATTTTTAGAAAGAAGTTATTCAGGGAGACAAATTGGTTATGGCAAGAAACACAAAAGTAATGACATTGAATGCTCATCAAAGGAAAATATTCTGTCATCACTCCAACGGTCCTTTCACCACTATATAAAGGACAACATACTTCAGTGAGAGAAACAACAACGCACAGAAAAATATTTACATTCTCTCAGTTTTTCACGAGCTGTTGCTCATACGTGAAAACACTTGCTTGCTCTTTTTGCTGTAATATTTGCTTACTCTTAGAAGCACTCTCGATTACAAACTTATTTTTGCTATTGCTTTTGTTCCTCAAGTGACTCTGCGTAGTCTGTATACTTGGGAGGACTAAGAGATCACTCTCTTAGACGTTTGGTTGTATTAATCTTTCAAGATTAGTGGATTAAGTCCTTTTTGAAGGCGAAATCACCTTGGCCGGGTGGACTGGAGTAGCTTTGTGTTATAAGCGAACCAGGATAAAATTCTATGTATTCTTACTTTCGGAAAAGTTTTTATTTTCTAAAATAATTCAAACCCCCCTTTCTTGTTTTTCTCACCTTCAGTTGGTATCGGAGCTTCGGCTCTGTTATTGATTTTCTAATCAAACACTTAATAGTGTAGAGAATTCCAGAACGAGAAAAACTATGGCCAACACCAATGAAAGAGATAGTTACAATGCTAAGCCTCCAATCTTTGATGGAGAGAAATTTGATTACTGGAAAGATAGAATTGAAAGTTTCTTTCTGGGCTATGAAGCTGATCTTTGGGACATTGTCACAGATGGATACAAACCTCCTGTAACAGATGCTGGAGTTGCCGTTCCCAGAAGTAAAATGACAGATGATCAAAAGCGCGAATTCAAGAATCATCACAAAGCCAGAACGATACTTCTCAATGCCATATCTTACAATGAGTATGAAAAAATCACCAACAGGAAAACAACTAAAGATATACTCGACTCCCTGAGGATGACTCATGAAGGAAACTCTCAGGTCAAAGAAACAAAGGCTCTGACTCTAATCCAGAAATATGAAGCCTTCAAAATGGAGGATGATAAGTTGTAGAGGTAATGTTTTCTAGATTCCAAACTCTTATTGCAGGTCTCAAAGTGCTAGACAAAGGATACACAACTACAGACCATGTCAAAAAGATAGTCAGAAGCTTGCCAAAGAAGTGGAGACCCATGGTCACAGTCTTAAAGCTATCAAAGGATCTGAACAACATCAGCCTTGAAGAGCTTGTCAGTTCACTCAGAAGTCATGAGAGAGAACTGGAGGAAGATGAGCCTCAGAAGAAGATCAAGTCTGTAACATTAAAGTCCAGATCTGAAAGGCGCAAGTCTGACAGATACAAAGCCTTCCAGGCCGAAATAGAAGATGCTGATGACTCTGAACAGGAAGATTCTGACGATGAGGAAGAATTATCCCTTCTGACCAGAAGAGTAAAACAACTTTGGAGAAAGAGAAACAATAACTTTAGGAGACCAAGACCCAGAGGGGACCGATCAGAATCAACCTCAAAAGGTAAAACTAACAAAGATATTACTTGTTATGAATGTAAAGAAACAGGTCACTACAGGAACAAATGTCCCAAGCTAAAGAAAGACAATTCCAGAAAAGAGAACTTCAAGAAAAATTCCCTCAGAACCAAAAAGGGACTGATGGCTACATGGGATGACAGCGAATCTGACTCATTAGAATCCGACTCTGATGAACAGGCTAATGTGACACTCATGGCTACCACATCCAAGAACACTTCAGATGAAGAATCTGAATCAGAAGAGGTATTTTCTGAACTCTCTCGATCTGACCTAGAATCATGTTTGTCTGAAACTCTCAGCTCATATTAGAAACTAAAACAACAATTTAAAGTTATAAAAGGCGTTCTTGAAGAAACATTAGAAGAATGTGGCAAACTTGAGATAATCATTTCAGAACTAAAAGATGAAAACAGAATTTTGACATTAGAAAGAGATGCAACTAAGAAAAATTGCTCAAAACTTGAAGAAGCGTTATCTCAAGCTCCACAAACTTCAAACACAATAATTTATAAATATGAAAAAGCCTTTCAAAAGTTTCTGAAAAATGGGATAGGGAGGAGTATAATGGCATCCATGATTTATGGAGTCAGTCAGAACAATAGAAGAGGAATTGGGTATGATCCTAGTGAAGATAAAACTTCTACTAATGACCAACCTAAATCTCCATTTTCATATCACTATACACACACACAAGAGCAACAATTTAATAATGCTAGAAAACCTAAAGTGTTAAGAAGCTCTGGGAAAACTAATCACAAAGGACCCAAAAGACTCTGGGTACCAAAGGATAAGATTGTTTATGTTGCAGATATCCTATGCAGCAGAGTTAAAACACCAGTCATGGTACCTGGACTCTGGATGCTCACGACACATGACGGGAAGAAAGTCTATGTCCCAAAGCCTGGAACTTAAAGATGCTGGATTCGTAGGCTTCGGAGGAGATCAGAAAGGAAGGATCAGAGGCTCTGGAACTATTGGTAATGGTACTCTTCCCTCTATATCTGATGTGTTATATGTAGAAGGATTAATGCATAATCTGTTATCAATAAGCCAATTAAGTGATAACAGTTATGATGTAATCTTTAATCAAAAAACATGTAAAGTCATAAATCAAAATAATGGTTCTGTCTTATTCACTAACAAGAGGAAAAACAATATTTATAAAATAAATCTTTCTGATTTAAAAGAACAATATGTGAAATGTCTGGTGTCTGTTCACGAAGAGCAATGGGTATGGCATAAACGCTTGGGCCACATTAGCATGAGAAAATTATCTCAGCTAAATAAACTCGAGTTAGTCAGAGGCCTACCTAAGCTGAAGTTTTCTTCAGATGCTCTGTGTGAAGCATGTCAGAAAGGAAAATTTTCAAAAACATCTTTCAAAAATAAAAATATTGTTTCTACCTCTAAGTCTCTGGAACTTCTTCACATTGATTTATTTGGTCCTGTGAAAACAACATCAGTCAATGGAAAGAAGTATGGACTAGTCATTGTTGATGATTTCAGTCGCTGGACATGGGTAAAATTCCTAAAGCACAAGAGTGAGTCTCACTCTGTATTCACTAGCTTCTGTTCCAAAGTGCAAAACGAATTTGACTCTAAAATCATCAGAGTCAAAAGTGATCATGGTGGGGAATTTGAAAATAAATTTTTTGAGGAACTATTTGACTCTAATGGAATATCCCATGATTTCTCCTGCCCTAGAACTCCACAAAAAAATGGAGTTGTAGAGAGGAAGAATAGGACACTCCAAGAGATGGCCAGAACCATGATCAATGAAACAAATATGGCTAAGCACTTTTGGGCCGAAGCTGTAAATACAGCGTGTTACATTCAGAATAGAATCTCCATAAGACCTATTCTGGAGAAGACTCCCTATGAACTGTGTAAAGGAAGAAAACCAAACATTTCATATTTTCATCCTTTTGGATGTTCCAATTTTATTTTAAACACTAAAGAACATCTGAACAAGTTTGATTCCAAAGCACAAAAAGGTATCATGTTAGGATACTCAGAACGCTCTAAAGGCTACAGAGTATACAATACAGAAACCAAAATTGTGGAAGAATCAATTCATGTCAGATTTGATGATAAGCTTGACCCTGGAAAGTCAAAGCTAGTTGAGAAACTTGCAGATTTGGAGATCACTCTTGCAGGATCTGACGAGAAGATTAAAGCTCCAGAAGTAACTGCCATTCAAACCTCATAAGGAACTAAATCCCCAGTAATCCCAAAGAAAGCTAAAAGTCGCCTAAACATATCTGAAGAGTTGATTCTGGGAAATAAGGACGAACCTATCCGAACTAGGTCTACCTTCAAGACTCCTGAAGAACATCCTCTTGAACTAGTATCTCTGATCGAGCCTACTTCCTGTGATGAGGCACTTCAAGATAGCGACTGGGTTCTAGCCATGCAAGAAGAGCTAGATCAATTCACAAAGAACGACGTCTGGGATCTTATTCCTAGGCCCAGAGGCACTCACGTTATCGGAACCAGATGGGTGTTCAGAAATAAGCTGAATGAGAAAGGAGAAGTTGTCAGAAACAAAGCTTGACTGGTGGCTCAAGGTTACAGTCAACAAGAAGGTATTGACTACAATGAAACCTTTGCTCCAGTCGCCAGGTTAGAATCTATTCGCTTACTTGTATCATTCTCCATAAATCATTCTATCAAATTGTATCAAATGGATGTCAAGAGCGCATTCCTTAATGGTTATATATCAGAAGAAGTGTATGTCAACCAACCTCTAGGTTTTGAAAATTCAAATTATCCAGAACATGTTTTTAAACTTAAGAAATCTTTATATGGACTTAAACAAGCTCCCAGAGCTTGGTATGAACGATTAAGTAATTTTCTTCTAGAACATGATTTTATCAGAGGGAAAGTTGACTCCACACTCTTTTGTAAAAACATTAATAATGATCTCATGATATGCCAGATATACGTTGATGATATCATTTTTGGTTCAGCTAACACCTCTGTTTGTCAAGAATTCTCTGAGCTAATGCAGGCAGAATTTGAAGTAAGCTTAATGCAAGAACTAAAGTTCTTTCTAGGAATTCAAATAAATCAAACTTCAGAAGTCACGTACGTTCATCAAAGCAAATACATAAAAGACATTCTGAAGAAATTTGATATGGCTGAATGCAATTCTGCAAAGACACCCATGCATCCAACCTGCATTCTTGAGAAAGAAGAAGTCAGTAAAAAGGTTTGTCAGAAGCTCTATCGTGGTATGATAGGCTCCTTTCTCTATCTGACTGCTACTCGCCCTGATATTCTATTTAGTGTTTGTCTCTGTGCCAGATTCCAATCAGATCCTAGAGAAGCTCACTTAACAGCAGTTAAGAGAATTCTTAAATATCTGAAAGGAACTCCTAACCTGGGCCTGATGTATGAGAAAACATCAGAGTATAGACTATCTGGTTTTTGTGATGCATATTACACAGGAGACAGAATGGAACAAAAAAGTACATCTGGAAATTGTCATCTCTTGGGAAACAATCTGATATCCTGGGCCAGCAAAAGACAATCAACCATAGCCCTGTCCACTACAGAAGCGGAATACATCTCAGCATCACTGTGCACTACTCAGATGCTCTGGATGAAGAATCAGTTAGAGGATCTGCAAATTTTTGAGAGTAACATTCCTATCTTTTGTGATAATACTGTTGCCATTTGTTTAAGCAAGAATCCTATTTTACACTCCAGAGCTAAGCACATAGAAATAAAATATCACTTTATCAGAGACTATGTTCAGAAAGGGGTAGTAACATTGAAATTCATTAATACTGATCATCAATGAGCTAACATATTTACTAAACCCTTAGTTGAAGATAGATTCCTCTTCATCCTAAAGAATCTGAACATTCAAAATTACCCTGAATAATATATGCCTCTGAAGTCGTAAAATAAGATTCTAATGTAAACATAATGGATTCTGCCTCTGACTCTGATACTCCTACCAAGTTAGAAGTTATCTGAGTTAGAAATCTCCATGAACCAATCCTTTGGTATTCCTGAAGATCAGATAAAGCAAACACGTGGAGTACCTTGCGTCTGACCTTGGAACTTCTAGACAGCTGTCTAGCAGTAACCAAGGAACAGTCTCTTGAGATCTCCTCGAGCAGTGTACTGGCTGTTGGGATTAGACATCATTAATGAGCTGTAATCATTTTCCCCCTAAACGTGCTGACTTGGTTTTTATGCTAAACTCTATTTTGTGTGTCGTTTTGCATGCGCCCTAATTTGGGTATTTAAACACACTCATTTCACACATTGCACACTTTTCACTTTCACGCACCCTTAAACCTCAACTCTCTCTCAAGGCATTCCTACAACATTCTTCATCTTCTTCCCAGTTTTCAACAACATCATGGATGCTCAACAACAAGCTGTGTACAACTTCTCTCAACAAATGGATTCAAGCGAACAAGCTCCCAGTTCAAACAACCAAACCCAACATCATCTGACCTTCAACCTTCTGAACCAATTACCTCTGACACACCCCCACCAAATACATCCGCTGAACCACAAACTCTCAACTTAAGCCCTCCCACTTCTCCACCTCCACCCTCTGAACCACAAAACACCCTACCAACCCTAGAGGAAGCAATAGTGTTGTTTGCAGGAGCCTCAGTTGACAAGGTCAAGTCTCTGACCATCAACTCTAGCATCAATGATGATCCTTCAGCTGTTAGGACACACTGGAACAGAGTTATTGGCTGGATGACCTCTGAAGCCTTCAAACTGAAGAGCCTCTCTGAGCAAGTCAGAAACGACTTCATCAGAGATGCTGAAGTAAGACTACAGGAGCCCTTAGCCAGAGAAGCTGAGGAGTAAGCCATAAAGGAAGCAGAAGAAAAAGCAAGGCAAGAGGAAATACAAAGACTTAAGGAAGCTGAAGCCAAAGCTCTAGCTGACGCTGCTGCTGTTGAAGCAAAAGCTAAAGCCTTTGCTGAAGCTGAAGTTCGTCGTGCTGAAGAATCTGCCAGCAGGGTAGAACCGGATGCTCTAACTCAGGGGAAGTCTTCCACCTTTGTCCCTCTGGTTCTCAAGACTCTTGAAGATCTTCAGAAGGAGCAGAAGGAAGTTCGAGCTAGATTGGATCAACAGGATTCAGTCAACGTCAACATTCAGAATCTGCTGACCCAGCTGCTTCAGAGGATGCCTCCACCTCCAAACCCTTAGGCACCTAGGATTTTCCTTTGCTGTTTTGCTTGTTGCTTTCTGATTATGTTTGTTCTTGCTTTCTGCTGTTTGTGTCTTCTATCTGAATATATATATATATTTGCCTTTCCTTTATTTTGCTAAGTCTTTTTGATTCTGACAAAAAGGGGGAGAAATAAAAACAGCTCTGATGAAAACATATCTAAATCCTTCAGTATTCTGCATACATTGTTTTAAAATGGTTCTAATCCTTTTTGACTTAGAAATTTGCAAAAGAGTATCTAGAAACATCATATCATGGAAGCTCCGGTAAGAACTTCTGACTCCCAGGCTTATCTCAGGGGGAGCCCACTTCTATCTGATCTGATAAATTCGTATCTCTAAATGTTTCATCTATTAATTAAGATTGTTTTGTCATCATCAAAAAGGGGGAGATTGTAAGAACAAAATTAGTTCTACAATAGAATTCCAGGATTTTGATGATAACAAAGGATGAAACCAAAAATGGCACCCTAACGAAAATTCTCTAAGTGTGCAGGACTCTGAACAGCTACAAAGGAATCTGATTAATTTATCAGATACAAACTCTGATCAGATACAAAGTACTAGAAGATCAGAAGCATCTGAAGAAGAAGTGCGCTCTAGAAGTTTTGACTCTGAGTAAAACAGGACAGTAGAATACCAGAAGTTCTAAACTTCCACTGGACTCAGTTCTGATGATCTAAAAGACCAGTACTCTTAGAAGCTCTGACGTAACCTCAACGCAATCTCCAGTTAACACAGAAACTCCGAGATAACAAAGACTCTGATGAAGATTCTCCAAATCCAGAAAGAGTAACGGAAAGAACTTCTTCAAATGGAAAGAAAGTATTTTTAGAAAAAAGTTATTCAGGGATACACAAATTGGTTATGGCAAGAAACACAGAAGTAATGACATTGAATGCTCATCAAAGGCCAATATTCTGTCATCACTCCAACGGTCCTTTCACCACTATATAAAGGACAACATACTTCAGTGAGAGAAACAACAACGCATAGAAAAATCTTTACATTCTCTCTTAGTTTTTCACGAGCTGTTGCTCATACGTGAAAACACCTGCTTGCTCTTTTTGCTTTAATATTTGCTTACTCTTAGAAGCACTCTCGATTACAAACTTATTTTTGCTATTACTTTTGTTCCTCAAGTGACTCTGCGTAGTCTGTATACTTGGGAGGACTAAGAGATCACTCTCTTAGATGTTTGGTTGTATTAATCTTTCAAGATTAGTGGATTAAGTCCTTTTTGAAGGCGAAATCACCTTGGCCGGGTGGACTGGAGTAGCTTTGTGTTATAAGCGAACCAGGATAAAATTCTGTGTATTCTTACTTTCGGAAAAGCTTTTATTTTCTAAAACAATTCAAACCCCCCTTTCTTGTTTTTCTCACCTTCATATAAGATTCAATCTCTTAGCACAATCCAAAGAAATGAAAGAATGTGTTGCACTGGTATCAATAATGGCAGTCAAAGGGGTACCATTAATAAAGCACGTACCTTGGATTAGCCTATCATCGGTAGTGGCCTCCGCACCAGACAATGCAAACACCTTTCCCTTCGCTTGCTCCTTCTTTGGCTTATCACATTTGGTACTAATGTGACCTTTCTCACCATAATTATAACAAGTCACACTCGAACCAACTCCACACTAGTTTGCTCTGTGACCACTCTTGCCACACTTGAAACACGTCACAAAATCCTTACTACAATCAACAACACGATGACCTTCAACGCCGCATTTGAAACACTTAAGTGGAGTAGAAGATCCTCCCCCATTTGGCTTCTTGCCAAAACCAGATTGTCTCCTCTTGTCATCATACGGTTTCTCACGATCCTGGTTTTCTCCCTTCAAACTCTTGTAGAAAGAAGCACTCTCCCTACTATCCTCATCATAAATCCGACTCTTGTTAACCAACTCCACAAAACGAGTAATCTGTTGGTAACCAATGGCCTTCTTGATATCATGTCTCAAGCCATTCACAAACTTCAAGCATTTGGATCTCTCAGCATTAGCAGTATTGTAATGAGGACAATACTTGATAAGCTCCTGAAATCTAGCAGCATATTCAGCAACAGTACCATTCCCTTGCTTCAATTCAAGGAACTCCACCTCTTTCTTCCCACGACAATCTTCTGGAAAATAGTTCTCCAAGAAGACATCACGGAAAAGAGCCCAAGTAACCTCAATGATGTCTCCTTCAAACCTCTGAAGAGTGTTATTCCACCAATCTTCAGCTTCCTTCTCAAGCATATGAGTACCAAACTGCACTTTATGAGCATCAGTACAGTTCATGACTCTGAAGATCTTCTCAATTGCCTTCAGCCAAGCTTGAGCTGTATCAGGTTCATGCTCACCCTCAAAGACATGAGGATTGTTCTGCTGGAATCTCCCCAAAGCACGGAACTCATCATCATCTCCATTTCAGTTACCAACATTCACTTGAGGGATCTGACCAATGGAGTCAGCCAACATCCTCAGCGCCTCAACAATGGCATCATCATTCCTGCCTGCAACCATCGTCCTGAACAACCCGAACAACCAGACAAACTGTATCCTGACACAAATCGAATACAACAGGATTAGAAAACATTAACGACTATTGACCAACTGGTCGACCATGCTCTGATACCACTAATGTAACACCCCTTTTCTATCCCAAAATACTTAACATATAATCAGAGTAAATAAGCACGCATATAAATAAAAGGGCGTCACATCGATGTTTTCAAAAACTAAAAGCTTTCAAAAACCAACATCATTCATCATCAATATATAATACACCTGGTCATTTAAAATAACACATTTCAAATATCATGAATATTCAAGAATATGCATTCACAGCGGAAAATAATGAATACTCATGCATTTCATAAAATGATCCATGTCCCATACCATGATCATCTCTCAATAATCTCCCCAAGATAAAATGAAAACCATATCCAGAATATTTGGCACTGTGGCCTCTCAAACAACAATTTCAAATAAACATGTTCACAAGTAATAACATAATACGTATCCAAATCAGATATGAGTTCCATACTACCAATCTACCCCGTGTTACATGACCAGAGCATTGACTCATTACCTAGTATCTAAAACAAAACACGAAAACTCTCCGGCTAAATCTCGAGTGAGCTACCGTCCACTTACTTCAGCAATACTACTCTGGAGTATCTGCACGATGCCCATGTAAAGGAAACATTCAAACAGAAGGGTGAGAATTCAAATCATTATGAAGAAGTATAATAAGGCACAATGATTAAATCAACAATTAACGGAATTCATCACACCTTGTAAACCATGTAAATAATATTAATCGACATTTATTTCCCATGTTTCAAACATCCATCAAAACTCAAGGAGTATAATATTAAAATCCAATATTATAATCTCAATTATGCACACAACTACAATTATCACATAATCACATATTTTGCCAAATTATGTGTCCAAACATTATCAAATTCAATTACCATATCTCATACACACATCACAATCACAATAATGCGTACACTCAATTATCACATAACTCTAATGTGACTCAATGCAAGACATGTGACTCTATGCATGTGGTACCGCAATGTGAACCCAATGTTTCACCGCTTTCCGATTCAATATCTAGAATCCAAGCCACTATGTCTATTTCCAATTAAGGATCAACGTCTGCTACGCCTATTTCCAATTAAGGATCAACGTCTATGTGAACCCAACGTTCCACCGCTTTCCTATTTAATATCTAGAATCCAAGCCACTACGTCTATTTTCAATTAAGGATCAATGTCTGCTACGCCTATTTCCGTTCAAGGATCAACGTCTATTACCATGTGAACCCACAGTTTCACCGCTTCCACCATGAACCCAACCATGCCATGAATGAATGTACAAATACCAACACATATGCAAATAAGATCATCTCTACCATCTTAACGTTCCACATATCACCATAATTCAACTCTATGAATTATCCACCAATGGTACATATACACATTCATAACAATATATCATTCATAAATATAGGCTAATTATCAAATACGTACATATAGATTTCATTCCAAAATGAATACAGCATTTAAAATCTCAAATTTTCACTTTTCAAACAGTGTTAACCGGTTAACGCATTTGGGTAACCGGTTAACGGAAAACAGAACACAATTTCTAACAGGTTTTCAACAGTGTTAACCGGTTAACGCTTTTGGTTAACCGGTTAACGCAAAACAGAATGCTATTACTGCGTTAACACAAAACAGAATGCATAATTTTCAGCGTTTTTCACGTTGGAGGACTTTCGGACCTCCGATTTCGATTCCGTAAAAAGCCAAACGCTCAGAAAATTATAACTCATATAATACTCTAAGTATATAACGTTAATTTACAGTTTTAACACAATTAAATCACCCCAAATCAAGAATACTCATCAAAACCTAACAATTCCAAAATCATAAAAATTAGGGATTTCAACCTAAACATATTTCTACCCATTGACCCAATCATACTAACCCATAATAAAAAGGATTCTCCCCCTTACCTCTTCAATTTTCTGGAAACCTTAGCTTCTCTCTTGTTCTTCCCCTCTTCTCCTTACTTTTCCTCTTTTCTTTCTCTATTGCCGTCAATGATCAAATGAATCCTACCTCTTATTTATAGTATTATATTTGGGCTTAAAAAATGATACCTCTAATTTAATTAATAGGCCCAATAAGACCTAATATTTAAATATCTCTAATTAATTCAAATAAATCAAACCAACTCAATATGCACACCAAGTTAAGTAATTCAATTATTCATTATATCTCATATCAACTAAATAATTAATTAATATGCCAAATTAATTAATATAATCGATTATTACACTACCTAACAACCAATTAATTAATTAACACTCCAAATAAATAAAATAAAATATACTAATAATAATATACGAAATAAATACTAAAATTGCGTTGTTACATAACCTAGGTAAAAACACCCAAACCCGTCTCACAACTCAACCGGGTCAAATGTACGATCCGGGCCCAATACAACTAACCCAAACAAAATATAAAAATAATGCAGCAGCTTCAACGAAATTTCAGGCCCTACTACACTCTAATTCAGCTCTCGATTTCTGAACAAAAGTTGTAGATCTTTTTCTTAGCTTTCCATCGACTGGTAGCATGTCTCAATCCGATACTCCTAGCTCAAGATATGATTTTTCTCGCGAAAGCTGCTAATGCTGAAAATTAAATACAAAAATTAAATAAGTGCAAAAATAACATAAATTATGAAAACACATTAAAACATAAAAATAATCAAAGCAAACCGAAGAAATGCTTAAGTACAAACATGGAAGAACGTGCATCCAAAATGCACTGATCAGGTATATGCCGACAATGTTTCCAAATTGACAATAGTCCTTGGAGCATAATGCTTAAGTGCCACCAAGTATTTTGGAAGTTCTTTGTATGACTGCTCCCAATTGCCAAACACTTTTTCAGCTGCCTTAGTCCTAGCTATTCATGCTTTCATGTATGATGGAGTATAATTGTATTGTATAACGATATGTGATATTATTGTACTTGCCTTTAACGATGGATTGTCGCTAATGACAGACAAATTTTCATCGCATATTAACTAAGAGCTGAGTTTGTGATGGTCCTACATCAGGTTAGTGATTAAGCAAGTGTGAACTGGACCCATAGGACCTATCTCCCAAGAATCACTCCTCTTCCGGTATTTGGGTCTTGACACATCAGGTTAACCACGATGATGTTGCAGTTTGGACAACAAAAACACCAATCATTTGGTTCACTACTATAGAGATGCACCAGAGTGACCGTGTGAAACTGCAGTTCGGCATGCAATAATAAATTCCATAACCTCCGACGTGTTTGAGAGATTTGCATTTACAAAGAGTCGATGGCCAATGGAATTATTCTGATTGGAGAGACTTCGCAAAAGAGATGTGTCATCATTAGATGAATCAACGTCAGCACATCTTAAATGAACCAATCATACATGATGCTAGACCAACTCAACATTATATGGCTTGGTCTAGGTCGGTTATAACGCCACAGTTTGTGTTTGAGCCAAGGTATTTGATTGATCCACGCCAACGAGCTTTGTCATCATACGCCTAACAATAAATCCCCTCCCAACAACCAACCTCACACCCTTACCAAACCCAAGAACAATATCAACCCACCCAAACCCAACGACCAACCTCACACCATCACCATACCATATACACCCAACCACCAAACACCTAACCTCGTAACCAATTCATGCCACACACCCAAACTCAAAACCAAGAACCAAACCCTTACCACCAACAACCTACGCATCCACCACATCTGTCTATAGCCCAAATGATTCATATGATTCAACCTCGTCCCACTATAGCCCCCACTTATGAACATCCAAACATCTCATCCCCATAGTACCTAACCATTGTTTGACTTTCTTACACTATATAAATCATTACTTTGTTTCCAAAATGATTCAATGTCTCAATTCGAGCAACCATACCATCCACAAACAACCCAACCACAACGACCCAACTACGATAACATGGACACCAAACTCAATTATGGTAGCACCGTTGACGATAACACCCCCAACTATTGGGGAGAAATGATGAAAAATTTGTCAAACATCGTTGTACCTTCCACCAGACCTTCACACCAGACACCATTGCATCATGTCAACACTCAAAGACCCCAAACACCTCAGGGAAATCGTGGGAGACCTCGAATGAAAGCTAATGCATCGGGATGTGGAACAGTGAGGTGTTTCAATCTGGCAGGTCATTAATTTTTTTTGTCAATTGTTGTGTATTTTAGCTTTATATCATAATATTATTAACTATTTTCATTTATCTTTTTATTTCAATTTTATATAAGTATAACATAAAAAAAAATACTCAAAGTATGGGCCACATGCAATGGCACATGATCTTCATGTCATGAAGCATGAACCAATTGCATTCACTTCATCTGCTTGCATGCACCATTCCAATTGGCGTCTTGGTTCAATGGCAACATGCATGCGTCATTCCAACATGCGCATGCTTTAGAAGGATTCATGAAAAATGGTTATATTGGTAAATAACTTGAAATAGTGGTTATTTTGAAAATATATTTGAAAAACTTGGTTATTTTAAAAAAAATCACATAATAGACATTTAATATATATTTTAAATTAAAATAAATTATAAAGGGTAGTAATGGATTTTAGTTAAAAAAATAAGGACAAAATTGGAAAAAAAATGATAAATTATAAGTTATAAGTTAAAATGCTATTAAATAGCGTATGAATAATAAATTATAAACTCGTAATAAAAAAATTGTTACTAAATAAGTTTTTTATTGTCATAGGAGCTTATAATTTATAAATTTAAAAAATGTTTTACCCCATTGATTATGATATTAGTTTAAGAGAAACAACTTTGTTTATAAAAATGAATATGTTAATAAGTTTGTAAAGAAATAGTATGTTTAAATTTTAAATTTGTTGATTATTTAACAAATTTGTCATTTATTTGTTCACATGATAATGTGATATATTTTTATATTATGATATATTTTTATATCAATAATAATTTATAATTATTGACTAACGATAGATAATGTAATAAATGTAATATAAAAATTTAAATAGTTTCAGGATGTAACAAATAAGTTTAGATTGATAGGAGAATAACTTGGCTTTTTCTTCACCTTTTTTCCTTCCAGAAATTGATTTGGTGGTTTTTCGGTGTGTTGGTGTCGCATCGCGAAAAATACGACCTACGAGCGCATCGCACGCTCGTGGATGATTGAACAGAGTTGTCATCGAACTTTATTTATTCTAAAGAAAGAAAAAGAAAACCAACGATAAAATCTTTAAAAGAAAAAAAAAGGATGGTCGTCGCAACTAAATTCGGGTTCGAGAGTCAATTACGCAAGGGGAAGATATTAACACCCCTCACGTCCGTTCTACTAAACAAAAACCATTTAGTTAAATTTGCGATAGAATATTAGTATATGTTATTTATTTTCTTCGAGGGATAGAAGATTGAAAAGAAAAATAAAAGGGGTCGCAAAAAGGTTTTTATTAGGGTGTTTGACGAGATTGTGGGTCCTGCTCCTACGTATCCTCATGCATAATGAGAAATTCAAAGCAACGTAGTTCTACATAGAAAACTATGTATTGGTTGGTTGATTTTATTGAAAAAATGTTTAGATCGCGTTCTAGCGGTTAAACGTTGTGTGTGCTTGCAATTGGAGGCTTAAAGCGTTTGTTTGTATCACGGTAGAACGGACCAAACGATTTCCTTTTTATAAAAAGGTTTTCGATAGCGTGGGGGCGAGAAAATAAGTTTGATGTGTTAATTGTTTTTTAGGAGAATGATGAATGTGTGATAGGACCAAGATGCATGCCTTAGAGCTGATTATTCGAGATTGTAAGGAGTGTGTACCCCTACGTACCTTTTTCATTCAAAGTGTTCATGAAATTTATTTGCGAAAGACAAACATTCAAAAAAACCAAGAATTATGTCTTAGGATCGATTGTTCAGGGGTTTCAAAAAATGTAGACTCTCATGTCCCTTTTTCCTCCAAGTTTGGATTATGTATTTTAGAACGAAAGAAAGAATAATCGTTAAAACCATGACGTGTGCCTCGGGATCGATCATTCAAGGTTTTCATGGAGTGTATACCCCAATGTTCCTTTTCTTTCGATATTATTGAGAAAATCTTTTTACACAACATTTAATTAAGAAAGAGATTTGATAACGGTTAAACATTTTGAAAATGCATTTGTTTTTATAAACATTTGACATTGGATCAAGGTTTCAAAATATGAAAAATATTAATTTTATTTATCCCTTAACTATTTAATTAATCAAAATAATTAATAAATTTTAAAAAACGAAATAAACAAAACTAAAAAAATGAAATAAGGATATAAATGGGGTATAATAGAAATTTAGGGATAAGGGAGTTTAGCAAAAAATAAAAGAAATGGCTCAAGGCCCAATCCAATACCTAAAAAAGACAAAATAAAATAAAAAATAAAAAAATAAGTTTGCACTAACAAATAAAAAGGGCGGTGTTGTTGTTAGTATGGCCTAAGGAGGAGTGGCCCAAGCGTTGGTCTAGGATGGGGGAGGGAGTCAACATGGTTGACTCAACCTCAACCCCTTGATCTTGAGACCAGATGATCAAAGGGTTGAAGAGTGGGTGGGGGTACATGTCAACAGCCATTCACGTTCATTCCAAAGGGTAGTCAACAAGGCCCCCGTCAAAGCATCGTGTGGCTGAAAGGCACCCACATGGTGCTACGTGGCATGAAGGAGAAGATGGAGACATATAAGAAAATAAATCAAGTGAGGACTCATACCTAGGGATGGAAATTTGTCTCATCTCCAGTGGCACCCTCAAAAATACCCATAATGGGTATGGTAAAAACCTGTAAAAATGGATACAGGTATGGGCTTGAGTAATTATCCACTAAAATAAATAGGTTTGGGTGCGGACATGGGCATCTTAGTACCTGACTTGCCCCATACCCGCACACCATGTATATTTATATATTTTAATTTATTTTATTTTATAAAAATTTATGTCTATCAATTTTTAAAAAATACTTCAATGTTAAACCATTGGGTATTTAATATATTTGTTTGTTTATTTCATAATACGATAAATATTTTTTGAAAACTTTTTAATGTTCTTAAAAACTTAAACTAATATGATATTTTATAATTGATCTATTTACTTTTATTAGAAATGCAGGTAACTGGTACGGGTACTGGTACTTACATACCCACATGGCACGGGTACGAGTGCCAATGTTGGTGCCCAAGTGGGTATGGGCTCGTGTACAAGGATTTTTTTCATCTGCAGGTATGGAGATGGATACTATAGTACCTTGCCAAAACCCTTCCAATCGTCATCTCAGTCAGACCTAATTTCCTTTTCTCTCTCTTGCATCCAACCTCTCAATTCTCCCCCCCCCCTCTCTCTCTCATTAGCCCCACCATGAAAAACAACCAAACACATAAAAAAAACCACCATCAAGGATCAACCTTGGTGGCTCACACAGTGGCCCTGATGAACACATGATGGACATTTATCATGTTCACCAGGTGCAAACCCATAATTCTCTAGGAACATTTAAACACCCAAAATTTACAAATAAACCTACCCTAAAACAACCTTTTGAGCATGATTCTACAACCAAAAACATCAAATAACCTCATAAATCATCAAATAGAAGAAATCCCAAACAAAACCCTAACTTATAAAATTCGTCCCCAAACACTTAACAATCAAGCAACCAACATAATCCAAGGCATGAATACAACAATACAAGAATAACCCGGTTCAAAACAAAGTAAAAAGAAAGAAGTAAGAGGCCCCATTGAAGCTTTGCAACTCCTACGAGATTCTGGTGACCACCAGTTATCTCAAGTAAGCGTATAAATTCCTTCCTTTCTACTTTAATGCTTATGTGATTGTTTGCCTCTCTTTCTTCTACCCCTTCTTGTCTTAGCTCCGGTGAGAGTGTCTCTAGGTACGATGAGTGGCTTTAGGCTCAGACTAACTCAAGTTCTAATGAAGAACTTGAGTAATCTTTCTGAGAGCACTTTATTAAGTGAAAGTGGGTTGAGAATTCTGCATGGATTTGGATGGAAGCTTCGCCTCTTATGAGTGGATTGGAAAGTTCATTTTATATGTTAGTGAAGTGGGATTGGGGGGAAAGAGAGATGTTAATTTCGAGGGAACTTTAGCAATCCTCGTGAATAAGTGTAAGGGATGGTTAGGATTGATTTAGATTCGAGAAAGTTGGTTGAAATTTGTGTTTCTTTGATGTATGTTAATGAATTGAGTTCATGGATGATGGGTATTGTGATTCACACGTGTTTCACAGTGGTTTCAATTATTTTTGCTTTTTGTCCTAATTTAATTTCAATTAGTTTTGATGTATGTTTGATATGCTATTAATGATAAATGTTGGCTGAAGATGATGAACTCACGTGTTCATCTTGTGAAATTGTTTGATTTTGTTAATATGTTAATTCAAATGTATGGATGTGTATATGTGTGTCGTGGTTATGATATGATGGATGTTTGATAACATGAATTTCATGTGTTATGCTTGTAAATTTGTTAATTAATTTTCTTCGTTCTTGATTCAATTAAAAGGATGTGAATATATGTGTAAGTATGTGTTTGTGGTTCAATGTTGTTAGTGTTGTTATGTTGATGCTTATATGGGTGCAGGTTGTTGGTACATGCTTGGCATACATGAAGATGATGATAAAGGTTACATGAGTTGATGTTGGTGAAGAATGGCAAGGCTTGATGAGAAGATGATGACAGTGATGAATGGGAAATCGGGTGGGACCACAAGACTCACAAAAACTTGGGATTGGCTTTTTTATATTTCATTTTTGTAGTCTTATTGTATGAAGACGGTGAAAAGTATAATCCAAAAAAGTCCACTTTTGTATTCTTAGTGAATGATTTAATTGTATGATATGTATTATTTAAAATGAAATAAAAAACTCTTTTTGTAAATTCTTTTCTTTCTTTCTCTCAATTAAAATATGTCCTTTAGGTATGAAAAATATACAGAGATTCAAAGATTGGGCCTAATGAAATGTAATCATTCAAATTAAACAAAGCCATAACCTTTTTTCCTTTTGGATTTTCATGTGTGCATATGAACTTAATAACAAAAAGAATGAATTAAATCAAAATCAAGCCAATGCCATATTATTTAAAACAATAACTCAAGAATTCTCCTAGTCTTTGGTTAAATGATGAACAAAGTGAAAGATGACCACTCATGACAAATGAAGCTTCCTCATGTATGCACAAAAAAGAATTAAAAATTAAATTAAAAATCACTTGCTTTCAATATAGATCCAAAACCAAATGTCATCCTAAAGGACCAAATAGAAGTTTTGAGAGTAGACAAATTAAGTACAATCAATATTATAAAGAACCATGGCCAAGGGCCATATGACTTATCATGAATACAAATGTGAATGTAGGTGAATGCAACTAATATAGGTCTAAGAAGGATACAATGCAATGCAATATTTAAAATGAGTTAAAAGTAAACAAATGTTAGGAAAAAATTGGGGTATGACAGTTGGGAACAAGAGCTTAGGTCTAGCTAGTTTTAATTTCTTATTTTTTAGAAGTTTTGAAATCTTTTTTAAATGGACATCGAAATTATGTTTGACCAATAATTTTTTAATGTGGTTCTACCACTTACCTTTACTTCTTACTTTATTTTTTTTGTGAGGTCTCATACCTCTTTAGGATATTTTTGTCCCATCTTATTTATTAGGTCTCTATACATTGCAATGTTCATGGCTTTAAGAATGACATTAGTTATGGATAGACTGGCCCCCTACTCAATTAACTTTTACCAAGATTTATAGTTGGTAGTGTAGCGGGGTATTCGTTACCTTTAGATTTATTGGCCCCCAATAGCTAATGTTTATGAAAAACTTTGACAAAAGGTGGCCATTGGAACCACAAAAAGCAAATTGAGTGAGTTGTATTTACAAATTAGAAGTATTCACAAAATAAAGTCAAAATTGACTTAAGGTTCAATTCAAAATAAGTATTATGAAAAGAGTTTGAAAAAATCAAAGGCATATGGCCTAGGTTTCTAATTTTGAAAACAATGTCAATGTTTGCACAAAATGTTTGGCTTGGGTTAGAGTGGAGAGAAGAAGAGAAGGGCTAGGTCCTAAACATGAAAAGATGATGGAAGAGAAATAAAACCCTTGGAGTTCCCTTCTTGAGATCATAAAGATGATCCAAGTTGCTCATTTCCTTTGGACTTAGCAAGCAATAAGCAATTAACTCAAGCAATCAAGAAAATATTAATCAAGCTCTTAGGATCTTCCAATTGGACTTGTCTCTTCTATCTTGGATGCTCATGACAATGGTCCTTTTAAATAGCTCAAGTTTTGGTATCCCTATCACAAGGACACACAAATAAAAAAGTTCCACAATGCAATAAAAGAATGGACAAGAGTGAGTTTAGAATAGGGGTCCTTTCAATTCATCTTTCAAGATTAAGCATTCTAAAGGCATGAGGCCTAGTTGCTCTTCAACATATTTAGAATTCTAAAGGCATGAGACCTAGTTGCTCTTGAAACTCAATTTAGCATAGGTAAGGTCCTAATTCTAAGTCCTTTCTCCTTTTGCATTGGTTCACACAAACAAAACAAAACAAGCACAAGGCAATAGTATATACACAATAATATGCTCAAGTGAGCAAAAGGCAAATGACATAAACATAAACATGAGCTCAAGTGATGAAAGGGCAAAGACAATATGAATTAATGAGCAAGAAATTAAATTGCATTAAATTAAATTGGAAGAATTAAATGCTTGAATTAAAAGTTAGTAATTAGTAGTTAGTGTTAGTGTGCCATAAGGCAATTTAGCGCTATGTTAAGCAATCGTAAGTGGACTAATATAGTAGTCACACCTATCTGAGGCCGGTCAATAAAACTATAGGTAAACAAACACAAGTTAGAGACCATGACTAGTAAGCCAAGCTCCTACAACTTTCCATGCCAAAAAAAAAGAAGAATGACCTTGTATGGATTGTTAGGTTTTTTGCTTGACCAAGAAGCAACCTATCTTGGACACAAAGCAATTCACTTGATCTTTGATCAAGATGAATTTGATTTGGATCAAAGAAGGTTAAATCTCTCATATGTCAAGGCTAACCACAAATCATTAACTCATTGGTCAAAAGAAAAAGAAGAAGATGAAGATGGAATGGAATGTACAAAATTGAAATTCAAAAGACATAACCAAAGCACATTGATCAAACATGAATGGAATCAACATTAATAAATGGTAAACAAAAGTAAAATGAAGATTAGAAGTCAAGAAAGGTCAAACATGTTTTTGGTATTTTTTGGAATTAAAATAATACATAAAATAAAATGAACAAATAAAGGTCAAACTTCAAATCCAATTCAAATTAACTTGAATAAGTCCAATTGGATCATCATAAGTCTAACATGGTCAAACAAGGTTTGACAAATTTTCTCAATATTTTTTGAAAACAGAAACTAATTTTAAACAATTAAAAATGAAGAAAAAAAACATAATAGAACTAAAATCTCAAATAAATCTCAAATCAATTAAGAAATTGATGAGAATATTTTTCATAGATTCATCATCATCCAAAGATGTTAAGAAAATATTTTTTGCATTTTTGAATATCAAAAAGTATTTTAAATGAATTAAAAACAACCAGAAATGAAATAATTCACAAAAAAATATTAAATGGAATCACAAAAATAATTAAAAATCATTTTATGAAACTAGAATTTAAGAGAATTTTTTTGCAATTGGTCCCATATTTTTGAGATTCCAAATAAAGAAGTTATGAATTTTTAAAATAAAGTGGAATAAAAGAAAATAAAATGGAATTTCTGAAATTAGAAAAATCCACAGCGCTTGGATCAATGCTCATTAATTGACATGGCTGATCCAAGAAACAAGAAGCGCGCGCGTATGGTGAGCACTAGTCAACAGTGTGGCACATGGTATTTAAATGAAGTCAAATAAATCAACAGCCAAGATTAGATCGTGACCAATGGATCCAAGGGCCAGGGTTTGGACGCGTGGGGACGGTGGTGGAAACCACCACCTTCTCCGATGAGAAGGCCAAAAAACGCCACCAACTGCAGGTTCTACAACCTCAACCATAGCACACGATCCATATACCATTCGAAAGCTAGGGTGATGTACATCACCCCTGTGACCTTAGTTTCTTCTCAAGATTCTTATGGAGGAAGAAATCTGAGGTTGAAATATGAGGTGTTTAATCTGAACTTAACCAATTCTCAAAATTAAAACCACAAATCAATTGCCTATCACATGAGGACTTCAGAAATACCAACCAAACCAAGCAATGCACAATAATAAGAGAGATTCGAATTAAAACAGTTATGGTGAAAACCTTTGAAGTGCAGCTATTAAGAGCTTGATCCAATCCAATCCTCGAGTGCAGCTTGATCTTGAAGTAACAATGAAGCAAGGCTAAGGAATTAGAAGCTGAAGATCAACCAAGGAAGTTGAAATTCAAGCTTGAAAAGTGAAGAAAAAATTCAGAATTCCTTTAATGGAGGGTTAGGGAATCAATTGAGCAGAGCTTCAGGCGCCTTCAGGTTAAGAAATGAGCAAGGCAAGGCATTCTATTTATAGCCACAGCTGATGCAAGGCATGATCAAACTCGTGTGCATGTGAAGTTGGATCCTCCATGCATGGGCCTGTACAGGCGTATGTGAGGCCCAAAAGCAACTGTAATTGAGTGCTGAACACTAATGAATGAAGTTTGGACGTGCAGATGGCAATGCATTAGCTTGTGCACAAAGATTTCACTTGGTTTCCATAAATGATCATAAAACTTCACCTCTTCGACAATGCCAATTGGAAAATCCAAACATAAGCATGTGGGTAATTGTTGGAAAGGTCTTGACATAAGGAACAAATGTTATGTTGAACAAAAGTTAATTTGGAGTATGGAAAATATTGAAAACTGGCCATGAAGTTCAAGGTACAAAACATGTATTTGAGAAATTTGCCAAAATGGACCAATTTCAAGCCCTTCTGTTTCAATGATGCGTGCCTCAAATGACAAAACCTTAAACATCAAAGTTGTATATCTTTTCAAGGAAATAAATTTGGACTTAAATGTTGCATCATTTGGATTTTTTATGAGAAAGTTATGGGCACTTGAAGTTGGACTTTTTCACATTTCAATGGCTTTGGTCCAAAGTGACCTATAATGTTTTGTATTATCACATGTACTTATTTTAGGATTATGAAATTTTATCCAACATAACAATTGAAGTAGACATATTAAACTTTCTAATGCACTTGGTATCACCTCAAAATAATAAAAAATGAAGGAGTTAGGTTCTTGGGAAGTTGACCTAAAATTAGGGTTTCAATCAAAATGACCTATAATGTTTTGAAATGAATGATGACCTTCCAAGCTTCAAATGGATTTTTGATGAACATGAAAGTTGTCAATATGTTTCTTAAGAACATTTTTGATCTTGGAGTTATCTTCATTTGGCAAACACATCAAAAGTTAGGTCTCAGTGGATTTCAAAATAGTCACATGAATTGACTGATCAACTTCTCAAAGCCAAACTTCAAATCTTGATGAATGAATGATTGAGGATACCCACATAAGCTCATATATGAATAAAATTATGAATTAAAGAACTTAACTTGAATGTATTTGATTATAGGTTGAGGTTGCTTCATGAGCAAGGCACAGTCAATGCACAATTGAATTAGGGTTTCCTTGGGAAACAATCCTCAAGCCCTTTGGTTTATCTTGATCAAATTGATAAATTGAGATACTTGGGAGGCATATATGATGATTGAGATCTTTGGGAACCATTTCCATGCTTGCTTTCAACTTCATCTGGCCATATCAATGAGCATAGGGGCCTCCTAAGAGCCTTGGATCACATGAATGCTTGAGCTTCAAAACAAAAGAAGTTAGTGACTTATTTTTGTGCTTTTGGTTAGTAAAAAAAATAAGAAAAGCAATAATATAAAATTCAAGCATGCTTGGTGGTCTCAAACCAACTCACACAAGTCCCAACCCAAGGGTTAAGGAGCCAAGATGCTATGATCCTTGAGGCAAATGCAATGAGCAATGGTATGATGCCATGAGGGATCTTAGGGTCAAAATTAGGGTCTTACAGATGCCCCTATTTAAGGTCATTCTATCCGGAGATAGGAAGGTTAAAATCTTCGTCTCGACGAGGTAGAATGGGCTTAAATAATAACAAAGAGACAAATTTTGGTCCCTAAGAGACCTCATGATGCAATTGTATGCATGCAAAAATTAATACTCTGTGGGGATATGTGTCCACAAAGGAAAAAGAAATCAGGAGAAACTGAAAATCCAAAAGAGTAATACACTCATAAACGGGACAGAGACTCTGGGGGAGAAATAAGGGTAAAAATGCGTGAGCAGGTCACAACTTGAAACTTGCTGGGAGACACGAATGGATTCCATGAAAATAAATCAATGGAAGGACTCGAGTTGACGCAAAGATGCATGTATTGGGGAATACGCCAATACAGCGAAACTATCCACAAAGGATACTTCGGATAAAAATCCGGACTCAGGGGGGGAATGTCCACAAAGGACTCAGCCGAGGGAACAACAAGTGAGGTATTACCGGTTACTGGGTAATAAACTCAAAGAGACATGTGATCAAATACACCGGTATGAGGGTGAGAGAAGAACACGCTCGCGGAGAAACAATATCTAAGATTGGTATAAGAGTGAGAGATATCGATCATCCAAAACATCTGAGGAAAACCTAAAAGGCATATCTTAACTTAGGAGAATCTGACTCCACAAGGGACAAAAAGTCATAATAGGGAGCAGAAGGAAGGAACACCAGGGATACCGGTTACTGGGCATATAATAGGTGACCAACCGACGTGAATTGGGGAATATTTCCAAGACACTCATCATCCGAAAGGAGGGCTGAAAAAGCAAACTCGATTGCAGGATGGACATTCGGTTCCATAAGGAAATACGAATCTTACTCGACTGGGGAAGAAAAAGACTTCGACTGAAGAGTGCATGAGATATATTATCTTTACCGTTAGAACATAGATAACATACTCGCATGGAAGATTATCCACAACCGGTTACTGGGTTAATAAAGGATAAATCGACCGAAAAGAAAGGACATCGGGATACCGGTTACCGGGTATAAAATGATGACCAATCAAAGGGAAGAAATAATCATTACCAAACAAGGGTAAATGAAAGATGACTCGCTGAGGATAAATTGCTTGATCAGAGCAATTATCCAAGAGATATATCACCGGTTACTGGGAGATATACTCAAAAATGGAGGAATATCAATACCGAGAATTGGATAAAGATAACCAATAAAGAGGGGATTACATCTACCGTTTACTGGGTAGAAAACCACAGAAGAGAATACCCATCGTCGGTTAGGACGAACAAAATCAGGGATTAACTCTGCAAGGGAACAAAATGGGGTTTACAACTACCGGTTACTGGGTAGAAAACCACAGAAATAGGACTTACGACTACCGGTTACTGGGTAGAAGGCCGCAACATCCGCAGGGGAGAGAATGAACAACTACTGTTACTGAGCAATTGGTCACCTGAACCACAGGGAACTGCAGGGGACAAAAGTAAGAAGGAGTCAATCTAGGAACAATCTAGAGAGATACAATGAAGCAAGACTCAACCCAATGAGGATATAACTCAGGGGAGTAATTCCATCCCAATACATGTTTTGGGGGGAAACTGAAATAATGATCATCCACGAGGATATAACTCAGTGGGGAATAATGAAGGAAAGATAGACACTTTATGCCTACAAGGCTGACTCTATATGGAGAGATCAGACACAAACATCTGCTTGGGGAAATATGTATCACCAAATAGCAGGAGATAACAAGCAAAGATATATGGCAAAGAATGCAACATGAATATCTGAATGCTATAATTATGCATGTATATGCATGGTTTATGTATGATAAATGATGACAAACAGACATGTCTAACACAAACAAGTCCAAGGGTCAATGGACAGACATCCGGTACAACATCTCAAAAGAGAAAGCCAGGCCCATAGGAGAAATTCCAATAGGGTGGGGAGAAACAAATACCAGGAAATACCAATCACCGCTGAGGATCGAGCAAAATTGTTGCCGGGGACCAAGACTACTGCTAGGGGAACAAGCAGAATCACCGGGGATCAGAGACCGCTGTTGGGGATAATCAAAGGGTCACAACTACCACATGTTGGGGATCTTCCAACACTACGCAGAAGTGGATAAGATCAGTCAGAGAAGAACTCTACTGGGGATCTTATCAGGGGGTGATGTGGAATTCTATGGGGAACAACCACCAAATAGAAGCACATCAAAACAAACATTCACTTTTATCCACTGAGGGAAACATCTCTGCCGCGGAGAAGGAGAACCAGTTACTCCACTAGGGAAGGAATCAACACATCTTCCTCGAAGTTCCAATGCCGAACTAGGATTAGGTAGAGTCTTAGCTGGGGAAGCTACAAAGCCACTGCCAGGGAGCTCAACACGGATAAGATCCATTGTAGAAGTAACTCTACTGGGGAATTTATCAAAGGGAAGACATGAAACTCTGTGGGGAACAACCACCAAACAGAAATTCCAATAATCAACAAATTTCCTTATATCTGCTGAAGAAACAACTCCACCGAGGGGGAAGGAACCACCGTTCCGTTGGGGAGGGAAATAATCATCTTCAACACCAACTCTGCTAGGAGGAACCATCCAATAGGGAGGGAAGAACAAATGTATCATGCTCTGATCAGGCAACTCCACTGGGGATAGACTGTTGGAAATCATACTGGAGATAACCTGTAGGCGATCAGCTGGAGATAATCTGCTGGCGAACCAACTAGGGGAAGGCTAACGTGAGCAACCCTACTGAGGACGAGTGGTAAGAAAACTTGCTGGGGGGAAAATTGTATACGAATCCGATGGGATAAGCTACAAACCAACCTGTTGAAAATTTCCACTCATGCTAGGAACTTTTGCTCACTCTGCGGAATATTTCCAACCATAATAAGGGAAGACCAACTTCCTCGAAGGGATAGCATGTCAACTTTTATCAATATATAAGGTATTTTAGGTCAATCCACACAAGGGATGACAACCATATAATTGATAAAACAAAGATGCTAGACTCAAACTCGCTGGGGAGTTGAGGATATTAGAAGACCAAGACCAAAACTCCAGACTCTCTGGAGAATTTGGTGGTGTATTACCTTTCTCTGCGCTTACTGAGGAGACAACCCTGAAAGGTGATAAAGAGGATATAAATATGCCAGAAGTATGAACAAATATCTTACCTTTTGGAGATCGTACTATCCTTGGGAGAGCACTGAAGACATTCCAACTATCCTTTTCAGTCTTTGTGAATGTTCACTTTGTTTAAAAATAGTTTATATATATAAAAAAACTTTATTTATTTAAAACAATGATATTTATCAATTAAAACATGCAAACATTTGTTAAGCAGAAACAAATAAGAGTGCAAAGAATTGGATAAAGGCTCAAATTTATTTGATGGAATAGTAGTCTGCAAATGGCAAGACTCCATGGATCTTTACAAATTTGAAATTGGTGATATATATTGGAAAAACGGCTACATTGAACATAATGACCATTTCTCCACCAACTCTGAATCTAACGTATCTGAAACTTCAGTTAACGATGACTGAGCGAGAATCTTTGACAGATAACAGCTTGTAGAACAAAGTCTTGTCAAGATGCAGTTACTTGCCAAATCCCTAACTTTTGCCTAGATTGCCCCAGGGTGAGGTACTCAATCTAGCGGGATATATATATATATATATATATATATATATATATATATATATATATATATTCATTTTTTATGTCTCTAACTTTTGCCTGGATCGCCCTTTCGGGTTTTCAATCCACCGAGACGCTCATTTTTGCCTAAGTCGCCCTTTCGGGTTTTCAACTTAGCGAGCTATTCTGTTTTTATTTTTAGGAGAAGTATTTCTTGACTGCATCTGAATTCACAGAACGAGTGAAATCCTCCCCATCCATAGTTGTAAGTATCAAAGCACCGCCTGAAAAGGCTCTCTTGACAACATATGGACCTTCATAGTTTGGAGTCCACTTGCCCCTGGAATCGGGCGCGAAAGACAAAACTTTCTTGAGCACGAGGCCACCTTCTCGGAACATACGAGGCTTGACCTTCTTAACAAAGGCTTTCTTCATCCTTTGCTGATATAACTGACCATTGCACATGGCAGTCAATCTCTTCTCTTCTTTCAAATTCAGCTGGTCATAACGACTTTGAACCCATTCATCCTCAGTCAACTTGGCTTCCATCAAGACTCTCATTGATGGGATCTCAACCTCCACGGGGATCATAACCTCCATGCCATAAACAAGAGAGAAATGGGTTGCCCCTGTTGAAGTGCAGATAAATGTACGATAGCCATGCAAAGTAAATGGCAGCATCTCATGTCAATATTTGTACGTAACAACCATCTTCTGGATAATCTTCTTGATGTTCTTGTTAGCAGCTTCAACAACCCCATTCATCTTGGGTCTATAAGGAGAAGAATTATGATGTGCAATCTTGAACTAGCTACACAGCTCTTTCATCATCTTGTTGTTCAAGTTAGATCCACTATCAGTAATGATCTTATCTGGCACACCATAACGACATATGAGTTGATTCTTGATAAACTTCACAACCACCTTCCTGGTCACATTTGCATACGATGCCGCTTCAACCCACTTGGTGAAGTAATCAATTGCTACGAGAATAAATCTGTGACCGTTCGACGCCTTTGGCTCTATCATGCCAATCATGTCAACTCCCCACATAGAGAAAGGACATGGTGATGAAATAAAATTCAAAAGTGTCGGGGGAATATGAATCTTATCCGTATAGATCTGACACTTGTGGCATTTCTTCACATACTTGCAGCAATCAGACTCCATTGTCAGCCAATATTAGCCTGCTCTCAACATCTTCTTTGCCATGGCATGTCCATTAGAATGACTACCAAATGAACCCTCATGGACTTCAGTCATCAACAGGTCTGCTTCGTGTCTATCCACGCATCTGAGCAGAACCATGTCAAAATTCCTTTTATAAAGCACATCGCCATTGAGGTAGAAACTGCCAGATAGTCTCCTCAAAGTCTTTCTATCTTTAACAGATGCCCCAGGTGGGTAAATCTTACTTTGGAGAAAACATTTGATATCATAATACTATGGCTTGTCATCTTTCACTTCTTCAACTGCAAATACATGAGCTGGTCTATCCAAGCGCATCATAGTGATATTGGGGACTTCATTCCAGAATTTCACCAGAATCATCGAAGCAAGCGTAGCAAGCGCATCTACCATCCGATTCTCATCTCGAGGAATATGATGGAAGTCAACCTTAGTAAATAAAGTTGAAGTCCTCCTCGCATAATCTCTGTATGGGATGAGGCCATGCTGATTCGTCTCCTATTCACCCTTAATCTGATTAACAACAAGGGCCGAATCGCCATAAACATCAAGATGCTTGATCCTGAGATCAATACACTCTTCCAAACCCATAATACATGCCTCATACTCCTCCATATTATTCGTTCATTTGAAAGTTAGCCTTGCTGTAAAAGGAAAATGTGTGCCCTGAGGAGTAATAATCACTGCCCCAATACCATTTCCATATTGATTTACAGCGCCATCGAACACCATGCCCCATCGGGAACCAGGCTCTGGCCCTTCATCGAGCGTAGGCTCATCGCAATCTTTCATTTTCAAATATAGAATCTCCTCATCAGGGAAGTCGTACTGAACAGACTGATAATCCTCAATTGGTTGATGTGCCAAGTGGTCAGCCAAGATACTACCTTTAATAGCTTTCTGAGCTCGATACTCAATGTCATACTCAGACAACAACATCTGCCAACGGGCAATTGTCCCAGTTAAAGCAGGCTTCTTAAAGATATACTTGATTGGATCCATTTTGGATATCAACCAAGTCGTATGATTCAACATATACTGGCGTAAGCGCTTGGCAGCCCAAGCCAAAGCACAACATGTCTTCTCAAGCATTGAGTATCGAAACTCACAATCAGTGAACTTCTTACTCAGATAGTATACAACATACTCTTTCTTCCCTGATTCATCTTGCTGACCCAATACACAACCCATAGAGTCATCAAGCACAGTCAAGTACATAATCAATGGTCTCCCTTCAATAGGCGGAGACAAAATCGGATGCTCGGACAGATACTCTTTGATACTGTCAAAGGCCTTCTGGAAATCCTCGGTTCAATCATGACGCTGATCTTTCCGAAGGAGCTTGAATATTGGCGTACATGTGGTAGTCATGTGGGATATAAATCTGGAAATATAATTTAAGCGACCAAGAAAACCTCGGACTTGCTTATCCGTTTTGGGCGGAGGCATCTCTTGTATTGCTTTGACCTTGGCAGGATCAACTTCAATACCTCTTTCACTGATAATAAAGCCCAATAACTTGTCGGAACGGACTCCAAATGTACACTTGTTAGGATTCAGGCGGAGTTTGTACTTCCTCAAACGCTGAAAAAGCTTCAACAAGTGCTCTACATGCTCAACTTCCATTCTCAACTTTGCAATCATATCATCAACATATACCTTGTAACACCTCAAAATTTTCCCTCCTCTCCTTGAGACTCGTTTGGGGCATTGCATTTCATGTTTTAGGGCATTAGGCATTGCATTTTGCATATCATATGAAAACGAGAAGGTCATCCTCCAAAGTCTTTTCAAAAGATGGAGAAGTTAGGAGATTCAAGCCTAAGGGTCTCTATGAATTGATCATCAACCATATGAGGGCATGGGCTTCAATTAGGGTTTCTTGATTCTTCAAAGGTTTTGAGCATCATCTCATCTTCAAGGAGATATCACCATCATCATGGTTTTATCATCATCAAGACATTTCAAGGTCATCTGAGGACCAAAAGTCAACTGTGCAGTCAACTGAAGGCTATGAGGTGGGGAAATGAGTTGAGACACCTCAATCATGTTCAAATGGGGGCTATTCATCATCCTAAACATCCATCTTGAGGATTCAAAGGTCATGGAAAAAGTTACTAAAAATGGAAAGTGACCTATAATTCAAAGTTTCCAAATTTGGCAAGTTTTTGGTCCATTTTCAACTTGACTTTTCAAAATCAAAGAAGTTTCAAATGGATTTTTGGTGAACCTAAAAGTTGCAGATCTTTGTCTCCCTTTTCCAAAAAGCTCTAATTCATGTCCATATGATGATTGGTTGAGGAGTTATGGTCATTTGATCACAAGGTGTGCATGGAAATTCAAAATGGCATAACTTTTGGTATAATGCTTCAAATTGGTTCATTCTTTTGGAAACATGCTTCTCATGTTCAAGGCATCTCAAAATGAGCTTTGCCATGCATGAGAAAAGTGTGTATGCTCATTATTTCACACATGTTCAAATTAAAGTGAATCTTCACCATTCATTTTTGGCTTAAGATACAAGCAAAATAACACTTCAATCTTGACCCTTGGATGTCCATAAGTGAATTGGAAGCTTTGCATGGGATATCATACGTGTATTATGGCCATGAGAGCTCATTATTCATTTTTTGCAAATGGTTTAATAATTCACTAATCATGTTTAGTGAAGGTCTAAATTGATTTTCAGTGTGATTAGCATGGGATATAAATAGTGAAACCCTAGCCATAACTGCCATAACAACCATTTCAGATCAGAATTGAAAGAACTCTCTCAAATTTCTCTTTCTTCGATTCTTCATTTTCTGCACACACACCTCAAAGATCCTTGCATATTCTTGATCCTCATGCTTCACTGATCAAGAATCATCCATTGTTTGGTGCAATTCACCAAGAGTTCGAGCAGTGCAAGAGCATTATCATGGCAATGGAACTTGGAAATTGAGGCGTCTTCAAGAGGTTTCAACCATTTCTTTTGGCATAAAGCTTCAAAGGAAGTCCAAGGAGGTTGATCTGGAGCAGTAGAGCTTGAGAGATCGCGGTTTCAGAGGTCTTCAATTCCAGGTGATGCAAATTCCACTCTCTCCTTTTGCTGATTTTTGGATATAGGACTGTAGATCTCGTTGAGTAGGTCATAGATATATGCTTAGAATTAAGATTGAGTGAGAATTGAAGATGTAGTGATGACTGGAAGTTTGGATCTAGAAAATGTTTCCCTTCGATTTGCAGAATCTAGGAAGAATTAGAGGAAACTAAGGTGATATTTGGAATCTACATTGAAAACCGAGTGGAACGGTGGTGTTTTGAGGAAATTCTGGAAAAATGTAGGGCGGCGCCACCGTAGGGCTCGCCGGAGAAGACGACCGGAGCTGTAGCTCCGGCGTCTGTGTGTTGGCTAGGGCTTTGCCTCGTTGGATCCATGTGGCTCTTGCATGGAGGAGTGATTGGTGGAGAGTAGATTGACCAAGGCCACGCGTGTTTGACCGCTGACTGTGGGTGCTGAGTCAATTAAGGAAACACAGCATTTCAAGTGTTTGAATGTGAACCGCTGATTCAAGCGCGCGCCATATCGTGTGGTCTGTGATTTTTCTGGATTTATTTGAGTTAATTCGTTTCCCTCCATTTTTATATTATATCTCAATTATTTTGCCTATTTTGTTTAAATCATTAAAAATCCAAAAATAGTCCAAATGAGTCCCAATTTTTTTTCATAGATTTGTATTGATGTCTAATTTGTTATGGTGCTGAATTCATGAATTTTGGATGTTTGGATTTTTATATGGGAATTTTTGAATCAATATTGTGCCAATTTGACCTAGTGTATTCAATGTGTTGTGAAATTCTCTATGTTGAACCTTCTGATCCAATTTTTTGCATACATGACATTCATACATAATATGAATTTTTGGTCACTGGTTTGGAATTTTTCTCACATGTTATCATCACTTTTGACACAGAGAAAAATATGACAATTTGTGTCACATTTTTGACAATGGATTGGTGTATTTTTGTTCACATAGCATTTGAATCATTTTGGATTGGATCTTTTGCATGATGATTAGTCATGACATGTGGAACTTGTACAAAAAATCTCAAAGTCATTGCATGCATTTCTGATTTGATATGCATTTTCTAAGTTGGAAGTTCATTTTGTGCATATTTTTGGTCATTACATTACATAGGCAATTTGAGGCACTTGATTATGGATTTGATGCTGGTCCTTTTGAGGACATTAGATGGAGTGTTTGAATGTGTGATATGTAGAAGGATGGGTTCTGTTTTGATCATTTGGTTAGGTTTTGAATCTTGTCTTTGTACTAGGGTTTTGTACATGAACTAACTTTGTCTTTTGTTTCAGGTTTGGACACTTATCATTGATGGTTGGATTTGTTCTCACTTTGTGAGATACAAAATGAATTGAGTTCTGACTTATGTTTGTTTTGTAGGGTTTTAAGTGATGTGGTGAGCTCATGAGTTCATTTGAGTGCTTGGGCATTATGCATTGAATTGTGTAACTGTTGGAGAGTTTCATTGCTTGTTTTCTGGTTTTATGACTGAAGTACTAACTATTTAGTCTTTGTACAGGTACCTTAGTTGCTTGCTTGCTTTTGCTCTTGCTTGAGCATTGGATTGTGGTTGACACACCACTCAGCTAGTTAGCTTCTTACTTCATGTAGTCTGAAGTCCTGTCACCTTTTTGGCAGGCATTTTGCTGGCAAGTCCTCCTTCAGAGGCTCTGTTTGTGTTTGTTTACAGTTGTGCCCAAAGACCTCCAAGGAGAGGCATGTGTTATATTTGATAAGACCTCCAATAGAAGAGGCATTTGACGGATAAAAGGGATTAGTAGCCAATCCCCCGTTATTCAGTGTGTCGTTCTTTATGCTCGCACTACGTGCTGATGCTTCTGAACATGTGCCCCAAATCTTTGTCCAGAGTTTGTCAAGTGGAAAAGGATCCCACTTTCTAGATCCCCACACTTTCTATGTCATGAGCTCACCCTGGCCAGGGTTAAGAGCATGAGGTCTCATCCTCATTCAGACTTTGATCAACTTCACCCTAACGTTCTATGTTAGTGGTTAAGAGCTACAGATTACCCCTTACAGTTTGGCTTGTTTGTCGAGGTTGATATGACCCCTCTTGACTAAAGCCCATCCATTGTTTGAGCCTCTTGTGTGGATATAGTGTGTGATGTTTGTTTACTTGTGTTGGTGTTTATTTGCTTTTTGAGTTGACTCGCTTTCAGGATGAGTTAGGTTCTTGTTAGAGACCTCAACTTAGGGATATTGATTGCATGACAACTATTAGGCTCGAGTATCAGTCTCCCTATTAGTTTGTTGTTTCCCTGGTCTCTGGTTAAGAGAGTGTTTTACCCCTGTTAAGGGGAACTACGTCGCCCTGATTCTCATACCAGATGAGATACGTAGGCAGGAGGTTGTGAGCAATCTCTTCGGGCACCCTTTTTCTTTTTTGGTGTGTTATTTTCGTGTGTTTGTTCACCCTTTTTTTGTTGAGTCTCTGTTTGTTCACCTTTTTGTTTTTTGTGTGTGTTCACCATTTCTTTGTTTTGGCATGAGTACCCGTTTGTTCAGCGTGTGTGTGGTGGTATGTTCATACCTTGGGGTTTTCTTCTATTATTATTCGGGGTTCATTTATGACGGTTGTCATTCATATTGGGGTTCATCTCGGGGTTCATTTGTGACGGTTGTTGTTACTTGGGGTTCATATTGGGGTTCATTTGTGGTGATTGTTATTCACATTTGGGTTCAAATTCGGGGTTCAGTTGTGTTGATTGTTATTCCCTTGGGGTTCATCTTCGGGGTTCATTTGCGATGATTGTTATTCATTTGGGGTTCATATTGGGGTTCATCTTTGGAGGTTCATTCTGGTAACCTTTTTCTTTTGTGTTCGCTGGTTAGCGTTTGTTATTGTTAGGAGTCGGATGTAAGTCCATGTATTGGCATTCTGTTTCCTGTTTGTTCGTTGTTGTTAGGAGTCGGAAGTAAGTCCATGTATTAGCCTTCTGTTTCCTTTTGTTTGGTTATTGTTGGGGGTCGGATGTAAGTCCATGTATTGGCATTCTGTTTCCTTTTGTTTGTTGTGGTTAGGAGTCAGGCGTAAGTCCATGTATTGGCATTCTGTTTCCTTTGTTTGATTGTTGGGAGTCAGGTGTAAGTCCATGTATTGGCAGTCTGTTTCCTGTTGAGTGTTTCTTTTGACGTCTCAGTGTTCCTTTTTGGTGTCTTGTTTCAGCATGCGTTAGTCGAGCTACGAGTGCTCTGATTCTCCTCTGGATAGAGAAGATACGTAGGCATAAGACGTGATGTCTTAGCGAGCATGTCTCCCTTTTCCCGAACTACGTTGACTTTGATGTTTGTTTCTGACAAACTACGTAGGCCCAGGATGCGACATCCTGCCGAGTCCACTTCCTCCGTTTTTTCTTTTCCCCACCTATTCATTGTTCCAGTTTGTGCAGTTTCTTTGAGCAGTTTATTAGCAGCAACCCTTTCCTTTCCTTTGAGCTATCTTTTGAGCGTGGATCCCGTCGAGTACAGCGGACGTGAGGGGTGCTAACACCTTCCCCTTGCGTAACCGACTCCCGTACCTTGTAATCTCTGGTCGTAAGACCGTTCCTTTCCCTTTCTTAGGTTAGTCCTGCGCTCCCTTTCCGTCATAGGATGAATAGCGTCGGTGGCGGCTCTGTATTTTCCCGCCGGTTGTTTTTCGCGTTGCGACAGCTGGCGACTCTGCTGGGGACTGAAGTTGACCTCTTGCTGGTCCATCTTCCCTAAGCGAGTCAATCCTAGCGCTCTCTAGCGTAGTTTTTAGGGTAGTTTGGGTTGCTTTTACTGCTTATTTATTGCATTTGTGATTATTATACTGTGATTGTATATATTTGCATATATGTTTGCATGCATCATGTTATCATTGTGTTGGATTTTGGACAGGTGTGGTTCCTCTGATTTGGGGGTGGGTGTTCTGAGTGGGGCTAAAACCCAGGCCCGAGTATACACCTAGGATTAGCGTGGTCTCATGTCTCTGCTTATGTTGGATCAACATAATGTTGAGACGTGACATACCACAGCCGGATGAGGTTCTTCTAAGAGAGCTCTTCCTTGTGGAGTTTCCACTATGGTTGGGTTATCTCTTTTGAGCTGTTAACTTCGGTGACCGTTCTTTCCCGGATCTTTGGTTTAGATGATCTTATGAGAGCTGCACGGCACACCCGAAAGGGCAAACCCGTTGAGTATCTCATCTGATTGTCGAGACCGATTATCCGCCTTAGGATGACCTTATTAGAATTCACCTGTGAGGGGAGGGGTTTGATTCTTACAGGTACAGGTTCTGTTGGCAATTCTGTGATGGTGACTTTGGTTCAGTTGGATTTATGGATATTTATTTCTGACACGCCGGAGTTCTGTCCGTGGTAATTATCAGTGAGGGTCCGTTTATTTCGGATTCCCTGGGTCAGATTTGGGGTTACTTGTTCAGATGATATTGTTGTTATCCGTTCAGTGACTTTCTGTGATGATGGTGATGTATCCTCTGGTTCTGTTTATTTCGGAACCCCCCGAGTTGGATTTGTGGTTACTTAGTCCTTTGGATGGTTGTGATCAGTTCTGAGACCGGGATTCAGTATAGTTGGTGTTCAGATGTCTTGGAGGATGGCACTATGAATTGCATTCATGCACCTGCATCATTCCCATTTTGCATTCATCCGCATCTAAGTCATGTTTATCCATATGCAGGGTACATTCTTGATTGAGATTCTGGTTGAGAGACATCCTCACAACTTTTTGTTCTGTACGGCAAAGCCAGATGATTTATGTCGGAATGTTGTTGTCGGATTATTATCCATCTCAATGAAGCCAGGATCGAAGGACAGAATGTTCCTCATTGTAGCGGTGTATTCGTTACCATTAGAGATATTAACTAAATCCAAGGTAAATCATACAAAGTCGAGTCGCCACCGCACTTCTATTTATCCAAAGGAATGGTTAGAAAGCGAACAAAAACCTATAAATTTTTACAAACAAAACTAGTAAAAGAGGGTCAGAGATCTGGGAAAGGGGGTTGGTTATGCAATGGGAAGGTGTTAGGCACCCAATGCATCCTAGGTACTCCTAGGGAGCCCTTTTCACGCTTGTTGCAAAGGTTATTGTTTATGAAATTTATTTGTGCAAACATGATTGAAGAGATGAGAAAAGAATATACAAGTTTATTTACATTTTGTGTTTGGATGGATGAACCCATTGCCTACGTACCCTCTTATGAAAAGATTAGGATCAAAACCTCGTAGTTCGGGTAAAAGATTTCAAAACAAATGAGTGGATTGATTGATCCAAAAGCCTTAAGGTCTTTTGTTATCAAAGGGAGAAAACTCAACCTGAAAAACCACAAGTCCACCATGTGAGGATAACTTCGACATGCTAGTGAGGGGTTAGCCCTATAATAAGCATGGAAGACTTATTGTCCACTCACTAAGGACAAAGGTGAGTATTACATCTACCACAAAGATAACTCAAACCTAATAGCAAAAGGTTATGAAAAATTTGATTAAGAAGTGATCATTGGAACCACAAAAGAGACACATTTGAATGGGTTGCATTAACCAATTAGAAGTATGTACAAAAATGGTCAAAGTTGACTTAAAGATTTAATTCACAATGAGTGTTATGAAAAGAAAGTTTGAAAATCAAAAGCCTAAGGCTTAGGTTTCTAATGTTGAAAACAAGTCAAATGTTTGCACAAATAGTTTTTTGGTTTTGGGTTAGGATGGAGAGAAAAGGTTAAGGGTGATGGTAAGGGATAAACCACAATAGGAGTTCCTTTCTCGAGATCATAGAGATGATCCAAGTAAGTTCCTTTGGAATAAGCAAGCTCAAGAGCAAAAGCAAATAAACAAATCTCAAAAGAGAACCTCAAATGAAAGGAAACAAGCTGCCAATAAATGGACATACACCCAACTCCTGAAAGCAAAACGGAAACAGAATGCCAATATATGGACTTAGATCCGACTCCAAACATAGCAAACAAATGTCAAAAGCAAACATGCAAATGCAAACAATGCAAACAATCATCACACACTATATACAAACAAGAGGCTTCAAACCAATGGTGGGCTTTAGTCAAGAGGGGTCATATCAACCTCGCCAAACAAGCCAAACTGTACAAAGGTAGTTTGTAGCTCTTAACCACTGACATTGAGAGTTAGGGTGAAGCTGATCAAAGATGGAAATGAGGATGAGACCTCATGCTCTTAACCCTGGCTTGGGTGACCTCAATGATAAAGAAAGCGTGGGGATCCAGAAAGTGGGATCCTATTCCACTTGACAGACACTGGACAAAGATCTTGGGTACTTGTTCAAGAGCATCAGCACGTAGTGCGAGCATAATGAACGACTCACTGAGTAACGGGGGATTGATTGCTAATCCCTTCTATCCGTCAATTGCCTCTTCACTTAGGAGGACTTATCAAGTAACATGCCTCACTTGGAGGTCTTTGGCACAAATGTAAACAATCACAAACAGAGCCTCTTAAGGAGGACTTCAGCCAAATGCCCGCCAAAAAGGTGACAGGACTTCCAGACTACATGGAGTAAGAGAATAACTACCTAAGTGGTGTATCAACCATAATCCGAAGCTCAAGCAAGAGCTAAAAGCAAGCAACTAATGTACCTGTACAAAAGCTAAACAGTTAATATCTCAATCAGAAAACAAACAGACAAACAGTCCAACTGTTACACAATTCAATGTACAATGGTCAAGCAAGCAAATGAAGCTCAAGCCTATCACTTAGAATCCTACAAAACAACAATGTCTTAGAATTCAAATCATTTGTATCTCACAAAGTGAGACCAAACCAATCATCAATGCTAAATGTCCAAACTTGAAACACAAAGCACAATTAGTTCATGTACAAAACACTAGTACAAAGACTAGGTTCAAAACCAAACCAAATGATCAAAACAGAAGTCAATCTTTCACATATTGCACATTCAAACAATTAAGAAAATGTCCTCAAAAGGACCAGCATCAATTCACAAGGCAAGTAGCTCAAATGATCAATGTAAAGCAAAGGCAAGCAAAGGTGCACAAAATGGACATCCAAATTAGAAAATCCAAATCAAAATAGAAATGCATCAAATGGCCTTGAAATTTTTCATGTGAACTCATCATGTCATGAACAAACAATGTGCAAAAAATCAGATCCAGAAGAGTTCAAATGATAGGTAAACAAAAATGTACAAATGCAATGCTCAAAATGTGACACAAATTGTCACACTACATCTTCATGTGTCAAAAATAGTGATGGCATATGATAAAAAATTCAAACTAGGGCTCAAAAATTCAAATCATGAATGAAGATTAAGCATGCAAAAATTCAAATCAAATGGATCAACACATAGCATTTCACAAAGCATTGAATGTAACATGTCAATTTAACACAATATCCAATCAAAAATTCCAAAATAAAAATCCAGAAACAAACAAATCATGAAATAAATCCTATAAAAAACTAGACATTGAAACAAGATTGTGAAAAAAAATTGGAGTCAATTTGGACATATTCTACTATTTTTTATGATTTTTTAAAGATGAGCAAATAAAATGAAATATGCATGGCAATTTGGAGGGAAAGAAAAGATTTGAATTAAATCAGCAAATGCACAACCAAGGATCGAACACACTCATCCACAGTCAATGGCGCTCAAGTGAAACGCTGCGTTTCACTAAATGAGTTGGCAGCCACATCAACAGTCAACAGCACGCGTGGCCAGTCAAACGAGCCAAGGCCAATGGAAATGACATGCCAGCATACACGTGGAAGCCACACAGGCAAACCCTAGGGAACACGCAGAGACGCCAGAGATGAGCTCCGGTCGTCTTCTCCGGCCGTTTCCGGCGGAGATCCAATAAAATTTTCCCAGAATTCATAAAATCACACACCAAACGAAAGGTCTTGCCATGCACAGTCCAAATATACATTCAAAACAAACTAATTCCTCATGAATCTTCCAGATCGAGCAAAAACGTTTTCTAGATTCAAACTTTAAATCAACATAACATGCACAATACTTGATCATTTTCAATTCTACTTATATCTACATGATCCAGGCAAGGAAATCTACATTTCTATGGTCTTAAAATGGCAAAAGGAGAGGACGAAAATTTCACTTACTTGAAATGACAGTGGTTGAAATCGTGTCCTCAAGCTTCCAAACTCTCCAGATCTACTCCTCTATGCTTGACTAGAAGCTTTATGCAAGAAACAACACTTGAAACAACCTGAATCAAGCTCAATTTCAGAAATCCATTGACATGTTGAAGCTTTGGATCTGCACGATTCTGGACAGAATTCTTCAAACCAGTGGTTGAATCTTGCTCAGTGATGCTCCATGATCATGATTATGCAAAGAAATTTGATGTTTATGTGAAGAAATTTGAGTTTTGAAGAGAGAGAATTTTGGAGGGAATTTGAGATTTTGGATCTGAATTCTGTTTTTTCCAAATGCAGTTAGGGTTTTCCTTTTATATGAGTCACTAATCACAATGATAATCAAATTAGGCTTGGTGTTAAACATGATTAGTGAGAAATCAAGTGAAGTGAAAAATTGCAAAAGGTGCTTAGCATGCACATGCCACACGTGAACAGTACCATGCTGAGCTTCAAATTCACTTAAAATCAACCAATGGTCATCATGGAAGTGTTAATTTGCTTGTATCATGAGCCAAATTTGAATTATTAAATTTCCCTCCATTTTGCACATGTGTGAACAAGTGATCATGTGAGCTTCTTCCATGTATGGCAAGGCTTCATTTGAAAAGTATTGGTCATGGAGAGCATTTTGCAAAAAGAATGGACCAATTTGGAGTTTTGAATCAAAAGTTATGTCACTTTGAACTTCCATGCACACCTTGTGATCATTTGGCCATAACTTCTCAACCATTCATCAGATGAATATGAAATAGGACTTTTTGGAAATGGGAGAGAAAGATCTACAACTTTCATGTTCACCAAAAATCCATTTGAAGCTTCTTTGATGTTGATAAGTCAAGTTGAATGTGGACCAGAAACTTTCCATTTTTGGAAACTTGAAATTACAGGTCACTTTCCATTTTTGGAAACTTTTGCCATGACTTCAAAATCTTCAGGATAGATGTTTGAAATGACAAATGGACTTTGTTTGAACATGAATGAGGTGTTTAAATTCATCTCCCCATCCTCAAAGTCCTCAGTTAACTGCATAGTTGACCATTTGGTCTTCAGATGACTTGGAATGTATGACTGAACTTGAGCCTCAAAACCCTTGATGAAATGGCTCCAAAATGCAACCTTAGCTCATATAAGCTCAATATGATGATCATGTGGTCCTTATTTCAATGAAAATATATCAGCTCTTGTACAAAGGATGCTTTTGAAGTGCTTGACCTGTGCTTGCTTAAACTGCAAAACAAATGTTAGATGACATATTTTTGTGCTTTTGGTTAGTGAACAAAATGATAAAAGCAATGATATATAATACAAGCATGCTTGGTGATCTCAAACCACTCACAAGGAGGTCCCACTCAAAGGGAAAGGAAGCCAAGATGCTCAATGATCCTTGAGGCTATGCAGTGCAATGCTATGATGCCATGAGGGATCTTAGGGACAAAATTTGGGGTCTTACACTCATATGGATAGACATTCCAGTCATGCATGAATCATAATAACTTGTCCTCTATTTTGCAGGTGTCAGTTTCTAACGTGTTTGATTGACTCAGGAATCATTGCTCGCGCACGCAGAATCATTCCTCTGCACGTAGCTCGTCCACACAGATACCTTACCAGACGCAACAAACCCATACTGATGGATCCATCCAACGCTGATATTCTCGAGTTGAAAGAGAAGATGAGTGAGTTGATTAACGCCATGCAAGGTTTCGCCTTGGAGCAGAAAGCAATCGCCGAGAAGGTGGAGAGGTTTGAGCTGGCTTCGATTGTCAATAATGGCAATAGTCATGAGGGTAACTCCATCCATGGTCCCGGTGGTTCTAGGGGTGGTGTTGATCTCAGAAAAAAGGCAACCAGTGGTGGTGTAGTTTTCAACAATGGTGGTGGTTTTGGTTTTGCTGCAGGTGGTGGTCCGGGCCATGTTGGCAACACTCTGAAGGAAAATCAGTTTTCTCCTTTCTTTGGGGCCGTGGAGGATAAAGAAGAGGATCAATTCTCTATGATGAATGAGCAGTTCGGTCAATATGGTGTTCAACCGCCGAATAAAGAGATTCAGGTACTAGCAGAAAAGATCAGGGCTCTAGAAAGCCATACCTCTCATGGGACTATTAATATGACAAACATGGGGCTGGTTGAGGGGATTGTGATTCCACAGAAGTTCAAAGTGCCCACGTTTGATAAGTACAATGGGAGTTCTTGCCCGGAAACTCATCTTCAGGCCTTTGTCCGAAAGATATCTTCCTACACCATGGATCAGAAGCTCTGGATGTACTTCTTCCAGGATAGCTTATCTGGTGGGTCTCTTGAGTGGTACACCAAGTTGAGATCATCAGATATTAAGAGCTGGCAGGATTTGGGGGATGCTTTCTTCAAACAGTACCAATTTAATGCTGACATGGCACCAAGCCGTACCCAGTTGCAGGGTATGTCTCAGAAGCCGAATGAAGGGTTTAAAGAGTATGCACAAAGGTGGAGAGAGTTGGCTGCCAGAGTTCAACCTCCATTGGTAGATCGGGAGATGTCGGATTTGTTCATGGGTACCCTTCAGGGGACTTTTGCTGAAAGGATGGTGGGATGTCTGGTTACCGGCTTTGCAGATATAGTAGTGGCTGGTGAGAGGATTGAAAGCTGGCTGAGAATGGGGAAAATACAGGGAAATGCTCCGTCGTCTGGAGTAAAGAAGCCCTTTGGTAATGGTCAGCGCAAGAAGAAGGGTGAATCGAGTGCTGTGTATGCCCAAAGGGGACACGGTAGGGATCATTACTACCAGCATACTGCTGTAGTAACGATTTCTACTGGTAATCAATCTGTACAACAGCAACAACAACCACTTCAACAGAGAACACAGAGAGCTGGGTACCAAGTGAGAGGAAGGATGACAGATCGTCAGTTTGATAGGCCGCCCATGACATATGCCCTTCTGTTGAAAAAGTTGAAGGATCTCGGGTTGGTACAGTTGAGGATGTTAGCTCCGTTAAGACCAGATCAGAGGCCTGCGAGTTATGATGAGAACGCCAAGTGTGAGTTCCATTCTGGTGCTCCCGGGCACAATATTGAGGGCTGTAAAGCCTTTAAGCATGCTGTCCAAGACTTGGTGGATTCTAAGGCCATCAATTTTGCACCATCACTGAATGTTAATGCTAATCCCATGCCGACGCATGGTCAGATGAGGGTGAATGTAATTGTGAGGATCCAGGCCGTATCTGCGCTGTGGGTGAAGAGACTGACAGTGACTGCGAGCTCGACTCGTGGATAAAACCGTGCGTACCAGGAATGGAGATCCAGAATTCGAAAGCCGAAAAGATCATCACTGTCACTCTGCGTGAAGAGTAATATTTCTGTTTGTCAATTCTGTTTGCATGAAAGCCATACGTTTTTCCCGAAACGTAATGGTCCATTATAAGGGCCACCTCATGTGTTTCATTTTGCATTAATTGCATCATTAATAAACGGATGTTTTTCGCATTAAAAGCGGTGTTCTCTGTTTTTCATTTATTTTTGCAATTTAATAAAAATAAAATAAAAATGGCAATGTTTATTTTCATTTTTCTTCCTTTTAATTTGTCTCGTCCCGACTCTAAAGGAATGCATGAATCAACATTCATGCAGATGCGATCGTTCTCCGGATCTCATTGATAACAATTCTGTTACACCCCTATATGACTTCGACAACCCGATCTATCATGCCGAAGAAGAAGGCAAAGAAGATTGTGAACTGCCGGAAGAGTTAGCCAGGTTGTTGAAACAAGAGGAGAAGGTGATTCAACCGCACGAGGAGCAAGTTGAGATTGTTAATCTGGGCACCGAGGAGGTCAGAAAGGAAGTGAAAATTGGGGCCGCTTTGGAGATGAATGTCAAGAGCAGAATGGTAACACTGTTGAAAGAGTATGTTGATATCTTCGCCTGGTCTTATCAAGATATGCCAGGGTTGGATACCAATATCGTTGTACATAGGTTGCCATTGAGAGAAGATTGTCCTCCAGTAAAGCAGAAGTTGCGCAGAACTCGACCCGAGATGGCCATGAAAATCAAAGAGGAGGTACAAAAGCAGTTGGATGCTGGTTTCCTAGCTGTCACTAATTATCCGCCTTGGGTCGCGAACATTGTGCCGGTACCAAAGAAGGATGGAAAGGTGAGGATGTGTGTGGACTACCGGGATTTGAACAAAGCTAGCCCGAAAGATGATTTCCCATTACCTCACATCGATGTGTTGGTAGATAATACAACTCAATTCTCGGTGTTTTCCTTCATGGATGGCTTCTCTGGCTATAATCAAATTAAAATGTCGCCAGATGATATGGAGAAAACAACGTTCATCACACCGTGGGGCACTTTTTGTTATAAAGTGATGCCATTCAGTCTCAAGAACGCCGGTGCCACGTATCAAAGAGCTATGGTGACTTTGTTTCATGATATGATTCATCATGAGATCGAATGCTATGTTGATGACATGATAGCGAAGTCACAAACAGAAGAGGGGCATTTGGTAAACTTGGCCAAGTTGTTTGACCGGTTGAGACAATTCAAATTGAGGTTGAATCCGAATAAGTGCACTTTTGGAGTGCGGTCCGGCAAGTTGTTGGGGTTTATTGTGAGTGAAAAGGGAATCGAGGTTGATCTTGCTAAAGTAAAAGCGATACAAGAGATGCCTGAACCGAGAACAGAAAAAGAGGTTCGTGGTTTCTTAGGTAGATTGAACTACATTTCACGGTTCATATCTCATCTAACAACCACGTGTGAACCCATATTCAAGTTGTTGAGAAAAGATCAAACGGTCAGGTGGAATGATGATTGCCAAGCGGCATTTGAAAAAATAAAAGAGTATTTGCAGGAGCCTCCGACTCTGATGCCTCCTGTGGAGGGGCGACCGTTAATCCTGTACTTGACGGTCCTCGAGGGGTCTATGGGGTGTGTACTGGGGCAGCATGACGAGTCTGGTCGAAAAGAGCATGCAATTTATTACCTTAGCAAAAATTTTACCGACTGTGAAACAAGATATTCACTGCTCGAGAAAACTTGCTGCGCTTTGGCATGGGCTGCTCGCCGACTGAGACAGTATATGCTGGTTCATACCACTTTATTGATTTCCAAGATGGATCCGATTAAGTATATATTTGAGAAGCCAGCATTGACCGGATGGGTTGCGAGATGGCAAATGATTTTGACTGAATACGATATCCAGTACACTTCTCAAAAGGCAATAAAGGGGAGTGTATTGTCCGATTACCTCGCCCAACAACCCATTGAGGATTATCAACCGATGAAATTTGAGTTCCCTGATGAGGACATCATGTTTCTCAAATCGAAAGATTGTGAGGAACCTATCCTGGAGGAGGGGCCTGACCCTGAGTCCGAATGGATTCTGATGTTTGATGGGGCCGTTAACGTGAATGGTAGCGGAGTTGGTGCTGTTTTGGTTACGCCGAAGGGATCCCACATTCCTTTTGTTGCCCGGCTAACATTTGAATGCACCAACAATGTGGCTGAATATGAAGCTTGTATCTTGGGTGTCGAGGAGGCGATTGATTTGCGAATCAAGAACCTTGTTATTTATGGAGATTCAGCTTTGGTTGTGAACCAGGTTAACGGGAAATGGTATACGCATCAATCCCATTTGATTCCATATCGGGATTATACGAGGAGATTGTTGACGTTCTTCACCAAGGTGGAATTACACCATGTGCCGAGGGAAGAAAATCCTTTAGCAGATGCCTTGGCTACTCTGGCCGCTTTGATTAAAGTGCAGTGGTGGAATCAAGTTCCTAGTGTTGAGGTGGGACGGCTGGATAGACCGGCTTATGTGTTTGTTGTCGAAACAGTGCCTGATGATGAAAAGCCGTGGTATTATGACATCAAGCGGTATCTGGAAACCCAAGAGTATCCCGAGGGAGCGTCTAAGAAGGACCGAAAGACTCTGAGAAGGTTGGCCATGGCGTTCTATCTGAACAAAGATGGAGTTTTGTTCAAGAGGAATTTTGATGGGGTCTTGCTCAGATGTGTCGATGACAAAGAAGCAAGCCAATTGATGAAAGAGGTGCACGAGGGATCGTTTGGTACCCACGCCAGCGGGAATGCGATGGTGAAAAAGTTGCTAAGGGCTGGGTATTACTGGATGACAATGGAGGCTCAATGTTTCAATTTTATGCGGAAATGTCATAAATGCCAGATTTATGCTGACAAGGTGCACGTGCCTCCAAATCCATTGAGTTTGATGTCGTCTCCGTGGCCGTTTGCTATGTGGGGTATTGATATGATTGGAAAGATCGAGCCTACAGCTTCGAATGGGCACCGGTTCATATTAGTGGCTATTGATTACTTCACCAAGTGGGTGGAAGCGGCATCTTATGCAAACGTGACGAAACAGGTTGTTGCCAGGTTCCTGAAAAGAGATATCATTTGCAGATATGGGTTCCTGAAAGAATCATCACCGATAATGGTTCTAATCTCAACAACAAGATGATGGTGGAACTATGCCGGGAGTTCAAGATCGAGCATCACAATTCTTCTCCTTATTGTCCAAAGATGAATGGGGCAGTCGAGGCGGCTAATAAGAATATTAAGAAGATTGTGTAGAAAATGGTCGTGACTTATAAGGATTGGCATGAGATGTTACCGTTTGCATTGCATGGGTATCGAACCTCAATGCGTACATCTACTAGGGCAACGCCTTTCTCGCTTGTGTATGGGATGGAAGCTGTGCTACCAGTTGAGGTCCAGATTCCGTCATTGAGAGTCCTGATGGATGTGAAATTGGAAGAGGCTGAATGGGTAAGGACTCGGTATGAAGAGTTGAGCTTGATTGAGGAAAAGAGGCTGGCAGCCATTTGTCATGGGCAGTTGTACCAGCAGCGAATGAAGTGTGCTTTTGACCGAAAGGTGCGTCCTCGTGTGTACCATGTGGGAGATATGGTGTTGAAAAGGATCCTTCCTCCTCAGAACGATCGTCGGGGCAAGTGGATACCCAATTATGAAGGTCCATTCGTGGTCAAGAAGGTTTTCTCTGGCGAAGCCTTATTGTTGACGACCATGAATGGTGAGGATTTTCCATCCCCTGTGAATGCGGACGTAGTTAAAAAATACTTCGTATAAGAGACCCGTTGGACGGAAAGAATAAAATAGTCTAGGCAAAAATGGGCATCCTGGCGAACCAAAAAAAAAATGAAAAAGGTTCGGGCAAAAATTAGGGATAAAAAGGAAAAAACTGTACACCCGACAGGTCGAAAACCCTACAAGGGCGGCCTGGGCAAAAAAGGGTATCCCGGTGGACTGAAAACCCGAAAGGGAGGTCCAGGAAAAAGAGGGAATGAAATGAACAACTGCGTCTAGCATGGTCGTTTGTATTTTGGTTAAGACACATGGATAATCTGAAAGCGGAGATCGGTCGGAAGCGCCTTGTTTCGGAAGGCAGAAAGTGCGGAGAGTCTTGAGGACATATGGGTTGTAACCGGGTTGGAACTTGATGAGATCACGGGTTCACATTGCCATTAGGATAGATTTTCCTTTTGTGCGCAATTACCTCTTTTCAGGGATTGCTTCCTGTGTACTGCTCAGTTACGAGCCATCTTTTTCAATCAATAAAATGCATATTCAGTCAAATCATTTTGTTTTTGTTTTCATTACCACTTTGATTGCAAAAACATCCGTTTATTTTGATAAAGAATCTTTGCATTTTGAGACATAGGGGTCCCTTCCAATGCATGTTTATAGGATTGAAAACTTGAAATCTTATTCGGAAGGTTGAGTGACCTGGGTGTTGAAATTTTGGCACGCCTGGGGCACGTTTTATCTAACGATCTCTTTTGCAGGTGCTGTTGGTTTATTTTCACTCACTTGCAGGTTGTGATATGAAGCGTTTTTGACAAAAGATTCCTTTGAAGTCCAATCAGGGATGAGGAATTGAAGAACGGTGTAGAGACGGCGAAAGAATTGCGACGATCCTAGGGGGTTAATCAAGAAGACTCTTCAAAGTCTGAGGACTGGAGAGTTGGCACGAACCCAAGGAGGTCGATTTTCTCGAAGTAGGGAGAAGTCGAGAATACCCGGTGACAAATCGGAAAAGACCGGATGAGTCTGGGAGCTCTCAAAAGTAGAAAGTTGACACTGTGGTTAGATGGTGAATACCAGGGTTCGACGAGTCAACGGGTGTTCCATGCTAGGTATTCCGTATTTCCCCTAGCAGGGTTGAGATTGTTATTTCCCCAGCAGGTCTGAAGGTTGCTGTTTCCCCGGCAGAGGTGTGCGTTGGTAGTGTTTTCCCCCAAGCGGATCGAGTTCAATGGAGGTCATCCCTAGTAAGGGTTGCTCTTTCCTCGGCATCAGTGTTATCCCAAGCAGGGTTGGAGATTGGAGTGATATCGAGTTCCTCAGCAGAGTTGCTCGTGTCGTCCCCTGAGGGGGATATTTTTTATGCATTCATCATTTAGAGAAGCATAGCATATTGCATAATTAATTGCGTAGCATTTCCATGGTTATGGAGCATTACGCTGTAAGGTTCATGCATCGGCATTGCAAGCATAAACTAGTCTCGAGCCGTGGTTACCGTTTGAGAATTGGTTTAGCTGGTTGGTGAAGATGTTACTCTGAGGAGTTTGGCATTGTGACGTTGGATCAACCGTATTTCCCAGTAGCGCGATATTGGGGGAAAAATTTCCGTCGTTCGGAGATGGAAGTGAATATTGGAGAATGTTACGCGATCAACACGGAGATCGGGGTCCATCAGGAGAAAAGGAGACGCAGAGTGTCTTCTGGAGAACGGGGTTCAAATGGAGAACGGAGTTCATTGTTTGGCAGTAAGAGTGACATGAAGTTTTTTGGGGTTCAAGAAAAGCATAAAACATTCTCGGTATCCCGAGTGAAAAGCCAGAAGTTGTTTCTAGTACTCAGATTGAAGATTGTTCATGACTTACCTTTATTATTCCTAGCATGGGTCGTTGGCCCACGCGCCGCCTCAATTATCATTTTCCTTATTTCTGCCGATATTGACAGGCATGCAAATTTTCTGGTATTCAGACCGAAGTGGCATTCAGACCAATTTTCCCGATGTTCAGATCGAAGAAGTTTCCGACATTCAGGTCGATGCAACATGTGGCATTCAGGCCAGGTTTCCGGTATTCAGACCGAAGTGGCACTCAGGCCAATTTTCCGATGTTCAGATCGAAGAAGTTTCCGAAATTCAGGTCGACGCAACTTGTGGCATTCAGGCCAGCTTTCCGGTATTCAGACCGAAGTGGCATTCAGGCCAATTTTCCCGATGTTCAAATCCAAGAAGTTTCCTACATTCAGGTCGATGCAACGTGTGGCAGTCAGGCCATGGGTATTCCTGTGTTACCATTTATTTTGGTATCCAGGTTAACATTCTTTTTCGGTATTCAGACCGACTCTCACCGTACCAGACAAATTCTTCTTTCAAGACCACCTCTTTGCCGATTCTGACAGGCATTGTTACTTCACTTCACTCCAGTGCAAATTTTCAGGCTTTTATTGTATTCAATCCCTTGATACCTCGACAGTGCGAAAGCCGCTGTTATCTTCTTTTCGGGTCTCTAGTGGATTGAATAGGGGCAATTGTAACACCTCAAAATTTGCCCTCCTCTCCTAGAGACTAGTTTGGGGCATTGCATTTCATGTTTTAGGGCATTAGGCATTGCATTTTGCATATCATATGAAAATGAGAAGGTCATCCTCCAAAGTCTTTTCAAAAGATGGAGAAGTTAGGAGATTCAAGCGTGAGGGTCTCTATGAATTGATCATCAACCATCTGAGGGCATGGGCTTCAATTAGGGTTTATTTATTCTTCAAAGGTTTTGAGCATCATCTCATTTGCAAGGAGATATCACCATCATCATCGTTCTATCATCATCAAGACATTTCAAGGTCATTTGAGGACCAAAAGTCAACTATGCAGTCAACTGAAGCCTATGAGGTGGGGAAATGAGTTGAGACACCTCAATCATGTTCAAATAGGGGCTATTCATCATCCTAAACATCCATCTTGAAGATTCAAAGGTCATGGCAAAAGTTACTAAAAATGGAAAGTGACCTATAATTCAAAGTTTCCAAATTTGGCAAGTTTTTGGTCAACTTTCAACTTGACTTTTCAATATCAAAGAAGTTTCAAATGTATTTTTGGTGAAAATGAAAGGTGTAGATCTTTGTCTCCCCTTTCCAAAAAGCCCTAATTCATGTCTATATGATGATTGGTTGAGGAGTTATGGTCATTTGATCACAAGGTGTGCATGGAAATTCAAAATGGCATAACTTTTGGTATAATGCTTCAAATTGGTTCATTCTTTTGGAAAAATGCTTCTCATGTTCAAGGCATCTCAAAATGAGTTTTGCCATGCATGGGAAAAGTGTGTATGCTCATTATTTCACACATGTTCAAATTAAAGTGAATCTTCACCATTCATTTTTGGCTTAAGATACATGTAAAATAACACTTCAATCTTGACCCTTGGATGTCCATAAGTGAATTGGAAGCTTTGCATGGGATATCATACGTGTATTATGGCCATGAGAGCTCATTATTCATTTTTTGCAAATGGTTTAATAATTCACTAATCATGTTTAGTGAAGGTCTAAATTGATTTTCAGTGTGATTAGCATGGGATATAAATAGTGAAACCCTAGCCATAACTGCCATAACAACCATTTCAGATCAGAATTGAAAGAACTCTCTAAAATTTCTCTCTCTTCGATTCTTCATTTTCTGCACACAAACCTCAAAGATCCTTGCATATTCTTGATCCTCATGCTTTACTGATCAAGAATCATCCATTGTTTGGTGCAATTCACCAAGAATTCGAGCAGTGCAAGAGCATTATCATGGCAATGGAACTTGGAAATTGAGGCGTCTTCAAGAGGTTTCAACCATTTATTTTGGCATAAAGCTTCAAAGGAAGTCCAAGGAGGTTGATCTGGAGCAGTAGAGCTTGAGAGATCGCGGTTTCAGAGGTCTTCAATTCCAGGTGATGCAAATTCCACTCTCTCCTTTTGCTGATTTTTGGATATAAGACTGTAGATCTCGTTGAGTAGGTCATAGATATATGCTTAGAATTGAGATTGAGTGAGAATTGAAGATGTAGTGATGACTGGAAGTTTGGATCTAGAAAATGTTTCCCTTCGATTTGCAGAATCTAGGAAGAATTAGAGGAAACTAAGGTGATATTTGGAATCTACGTTGAAAACCGAGTGGAACGGTGGTGTTTTGAGGAAATTCTGGAAAAATGTAGGGCGGCGCCACCCTGGGGATCGTCGGAGAAGACGACCGGAGCTGTAGCTCCGGCGTCTGTGTGTTGGCTAGGGCTTTGCCTTGTTGGATCCATGTGGCTCTTACGTGGAGGAGTGATTGGTGGAGAGTAGATTGACCAAGGCCACGCGTGTTTGACCGCTGACTGTGCGTGTTGAGTCAATTAATGAAACACAGCATTTCGAGTGTTTGAATGTGAACCGTTGATTCAAGCGCGCGCCATATCGTGTGGTCTGTGATTTTTCTAGATTTATTTGAGTAAATGCGTCTCCCTCCATTTTTATATTATATCTCAATTATTTTGCCTATTTTGTTTAAATCATTAAAAATCCAAAAATAGTCCAAATGAGTCCCAATTTTTTGTCATAGATTTGTATTGATGTCTACTTTGTTATGGTGCTGAATTCATGAATTTTGGATGTCTGGATTTTTATATGGGAATTTTTGAATCAGTATTGTGCCAATTTGACCTAGTGTATTCAATGTGTTGTGAAATTCTCTATGTTGAACCTTCTGATCCAATTTTTTGCATACATGACATTCATACATAATATGAATTTTTGGTCACTGGTTTGGAATTTTTCTCACATGTTATCATCACTTTTGACACATAGAGAAAAATGTGACAATTTGTGTCACATTTTTGACAATGGATTGGTGCATTTTTATTCACATAACATTTGAATCATTTTGGATTGGATCTCTTGCATGATGATTATTCATGACATAAGGAACTTGTACAAAAAATCTCAAAGTCATTGCATGCATTTCTGATTTGATATGCATTTTCTAAGTTGGAAGTTCATTTTGTGCATATTTTTGGTCATTACATTACATAGGCAATTTGAGGCACTTGATTATGGATTTGATGCTGGTCCTTTTGAGGACATTAGATGGAGTGTTTGAATGTGTGATGTGTAGAAGGATGGGTTCTGTTTTGGTCATTTGGTTAGGTTTTGAATCTTGTCTTTGTACTAGGGTTTTGTACATGAACTAACTTTGTCTTTTGTTTCAGGTTTGGACACTTATCATTGATGGTTGGATTTGTTCTCACTTTGTGAGATACAAAATGAATTGAGTTCTGACTTATGTTTGTTTTGTAGGGTTTTAAGTGATGTGGTGAGCTCATGAGTTCATTTTAGTGCTTGGGCATTATGCATTGAATTGTGTAATTGTTGGAGAGTTTCATTGGTTGTTTTCTGGTTTTGTGACTGAAGTACTAACTGTTTAGTCTTTGTACAGATACCTTAGTTGCTTGCTTGCTTTTGCTCTTGCTTGAGCATTGGATTATGGTTGACACACCACTCAGGTAGTTAGCTTTTTACTTCATGTAGTCTGAAGTCCTGTCACCTTTTTGGCAGGCATTTTGCTGGCAAGTCCTCCTTCAGAGGCTCTGTTTGTGTTTGTTTACAATTGTGCCCAAAGACCTCCAAGGAGAGGCATGTGTTATATTTGATAAGACCTCCAAGAGAAGAGGAAATTGATGGATAAAAGGGATTAGTAGCCAATCCCCCGTTATTCAGTGTGTCGTTCTTTATGCTCGCACTACGTGCTGATGCTTCTGAGCATGTGCCCCAGATCTTTGTCCAGAGTTTGTCAAGTGGAAAAGGATCCCACTTTCTGGATCCCCACACTTTCTGTGTCATGAGCTCACCCTGGCCAGGGTTAAGAGCATGAGTTCTCATCCTCATTCAGACTTTGATCAACTTCACCCTAACGTTCTATGTTAGTGGTTAAGAGCTACAGATTACCCCTTACAGTTTGGCTTGTTTGTCGAGGTTGATATGACCCCTCTTGACTAAAGCCCATCCATTGTTTGAGCCTCTTGTGTGGATATAGTGTGTGATGTTTGTTTACTTGTGTTGGTGTTTATTTGCTTTTTGAGTTGACTCGCTATCAGGATGAGTTAGGTTCTTGTTAGAGACCTCAACTTAGGGATATTGATTGCATGACAACTATTAGGCTCGAGTATCAGTCTCCCTATTAGTTTGTTGTTTCCCTGGTCTCTGGTTAAGAGAGTGTTTTACCCATGTTAAGGGGAACTACGTCGCCCTGATTCTCATACCAGATGAGATACGCAGGCAGGAGGTTGTGAGCAATCTCTCCGGGCACCCTTTTTCTTTTTTGCTGTGTTGTTTTCGTGTGTTTGTTCACCCTTTTTTTGTTGAGTCTCTGTTTGTTCACCTTTTTGTTTTTTGTGTGTGTTCACCCTTTTCTTTGTTTTGGCATGAGTACCCGTTTGTTCAGCGTGTGTGTGGTGGTATGTTCATACCTTGGGGTTTTCTTCTGTTATTATTTGGGGTTCATTTATGACGGTTGTCATTCATATTGGGGTTCATCTCGAGGGTTCATTTGTGACGGTTGTTGTTACTTGGGGTTCATATTGGGGTTCATTTGTGGTGATTGTTATTCACATTGGGGTTCACATTCGGGGTTCACTTGTGTTGATTGTTATTTACTTGGGGTTCATCTTCGGGGTTCATTTGCGATGATTGTTATTCATTTGGGGTTCATATTGGGGTTCATCTTTGGAGGTTCATTCTGGTAACCTTTTTCTTTTGTGTTTGCTAGTTAGCGTTTGTTATTGGTAGGAGTCGGATGTAAGTCCATGTATTGGCATTCCGTTTCCTGTTTGTTCGTTGTTGTTAGGAGTCGGAAGTAAGTCCATGTATTGGCCTTCGGTTTCCTTTTGTTTGGTTATTGTTGGGGGTCGGATGTAAGTCCATGTATTGGCATTCTGTTTCCTTTTGTTTGTTGTGGTTAGGTGTCAGGCGTAAGTCCATGTATTGGCATTCTGTTTCCTTTGTTTGATTGTTGGGAGTCGGGTGTAAGTCCATGTATTGGCAGCCTGTTTCCTGTTGAGTGTTTCTTTTGACGTCTCAGCGTCCCTTTTTGGTGTCTTGTTTCAGCGTGCGATAGCCGAGCTACGAGTGCTCTGATTCTCCTCTGGATAGAGAAGATACGTAGGCATAAGACGCGATATCTTAGCGAGCATGTCTCCCTTTTCCCGAACTACGTTGACTCTGATGTTTGTTTCTGACAAACTACGTAGGCCCAGGATACGACATCCCGCCGAGTCCACTTCCTCCGTTTTTTCTTTTCCCCACCTATTCATTGTTCTAGTTTGTGCAGTTTCTTTGAGCAGTTTATTAGCAGCAACCCTTTCCTTTCCTTTGAGCTATCTTTTGAGCGTGGATCCGGTCGAGTACGGCGGACGTGAGGAGTGCTAACACCTTCCCCTTGCGTAACCGACTCCCGTACCTTGTAATCTCTGGTCATGAGACCGTTCCTTTCCCTTTCTTAGGTTAGTCCTGCGCTCCCTTTCCGTCATAGGATGAATAACGTCGGTGGCGGCTCTGTATTTCCCCCCCGGTTATTTTTCGCGTTGCGACATACCTCGATCTCCTTGTGCATCATATCATGAAACAAGGTAGTCATAACTCGTTGATACGTGGCTCTGGCGTTCTTCAGACCGAAGGGCATCACTCGATAACAGAATGTTCCCTAAGGTGTGATGAATGTTGTCTTCTCCATATCCTCGGATGCCATTTTAATCTGGTTATAACCGGAAAATCCGTCCATAAATGAGAAGACATTGAATTTAGCCGTATTATCTACCAACATATCAATGTGTGGTAAAGGAAAACCATCTTTTGGACTAGCTTTATTCAAGTCTCGATAGTCCACACACATTCGAACTTTTCCGTCTTTCTTAGGCACAGGCACAATATTGGTCACCCATTGAGGATATGTAGAAGTCACCAAAAACCCCACATCAATTTGCTTTTGAACTTCTTCTTTGATTTTCACTGCCATGTCAGGATGAGTTCTTCTGAGCTTCTGCTTCATAGGCACACACTCAGGCTTCAAAGGTAGGAAATGTTGCACGATATCAGTATCCAGACCAGGCATGTCTTCATATGACCAGGCAAAGACGTCGACATATTCTCGTAGTAACTCAATCAACCCCTTCTTCACAGACTCTTCCAGGAGTGCCCCAATCTTCACTTCACGGACACAATCTTCAGACCCCAAGTTGACTGTTTCCAGATTCTCAAGATGCGGCTGAATGATCTTCTCTTCGTGCTCAAGCAGACGGGTAATCTCATTTGGAATCTCTTCAACATCATCTTCTTCGACCTCAAATACAGGGAACTCAAAGTTGGGAGATGGTGTCAGATCATTATGTTCAATGGGTTTGATCAACCTGCATAATGATCTTGGATATAAAAGAGATTTTAGAATTCAAGCAAAGAAAATCATTATGCAGATGAAAAGGTTGATTTTATTCTCTTTTTAGGATTTTATGTGATCACCAATTTCATGCAAAAAGCAAAAAGTGAAAATAATTTGGAAAAACAAACATTTAACATGTAATTATTGAATGAATATCATTGTATTAATGTGCCAACAATGTCATCACTTCTCCTTTTGGCATGGGAGAAGGGTTTTCATACAAAAGTGAACATATTACGTGGACTTATGGACAACTGTTGGAACATCAACAACGACCCAATTATTGCAGACTCCTCCAGGGATGACAAAGTTGCCAGAATCTTCCTCTACATCATCTTCCACTATGGCTGCAGCCTCTTGGTCTTTGACCGTGTGGATGAAACCACCACTCTGAAACAAACCGCACTCGTTGAAAGTGCCTGAAGAGTACCCTATGCCAGCCCGGGATTTATTGTCTTCCAGCTTAATCATTTGTCCTAAACCAGTAGTTGCGCCATGCTCAATGGCTAACTTCGCATCATTGTAGGACGCAAATGAAGAAGTTCTTTTCCTTAACGGCTCAGCAATAAATAAGGATTGGAACGGAGTCCCAACCTCATCCTCAACATCTATGTAAGAAAAGGAAGACAAATGGCTAACCAAGAGAGCCTTCTCTCCCCCTACCACCACCAACTTCTTGTTCTTGACGAACTTTAACTTTTGGTGTAGGGTGGATGTCACGACGCATGCCTCGTGAATCCATGGTCTGCCTAGCAAACAACTATATGATGGGTGGATATCCATGACCTGGAAAGTGATCTGGAAATCACTAGGTCCTATCTTGACTGGGAGTTCAACCTCGCCAATCACAGTCTTTCTGGATCCATCAAAAGCCTTAACGACCACTCCACTCTGGCTCATAGGAGGCCCCTGGTATGAAAGTTTAGCCAGAGTGGATTTTGGCAACACATTTAGTGACAATCCTGTGTCTACCAGTACATTAGACAGGGCATCATCCTTGCAGTTCATTGAAATGTGTAGAGCCAAATTGTGGTCTTTTCCCTCCTCGGGAAGATCAGCATCGCAAAAGCTCAAGTTGTTACAAGCAGTAATGTTTGGAACAATGCTATCAAACTATTCTATTGTGACATCGTGATCCACGTATGCCACGTCCAACACCCTCTACAAAGCTTCACGGTGTGGCTCGGAGTTCATCAACAAAGACAGCACAAATATCTTTGAAGGCGTTTGAAGCAGTTGATCTATAACATTATATTCGCTCCTTTTGATGAGCCTTAGCATCTCATCGCAGTCCTCCCTCAATATGCCATTCTGGTCAACAGGGACAGAAGCTCTAGCAACAGCGGCAGGTTTGTCAACAACAAGTTCCAGATTCAGAGAAGTAGAAGAAGTCCCCACAGGGGTGGCAGAATTATCAACATCAGTTCTTCTCTTCAACACGTCTTCATGGGATTTCGGCGGCGCCGAAAAAACACGACCACCGCGGGTCACACCACTGACGTCAGATATGCTTGTGACAGAGGTGGAGAGCAATGGCACCTCCTTCTCATCTTCTAATGCAACCACATTATATCTATAGGGAACAACCTTGTCTGAAGAGTATGGAACAGGGCCAGCTGGCTTGATGACGAGAGTAGGAGAAGCCTTCTTCTTGCTACCATCATATCTGACGACAACAGGCTTGGGCATTCTGAATACAGGTGATATAACATTAACTTCATTCTCATCACGATTCTGAAGTATCTCGATCACACCCTGATCCAGCATCTCTTGGATATCTTTCCTGACTTGGTGACATCCTCTCTCATTGACAGTGCATACACGGCAGCTGTCATGGTCATGCTCGTAATGACTATATCCACACAACAACCTATGCATCTCGACCAACGATTGTCTGATATGGCTAACATATCGGACCTTGTACTTGCCAGGGCAACCCTGAACCATGTTAACTGCAACTTTCTCATGCTCGGGCAATGAGTTCTTCTTAACATTAGGACCTACGTCCTTGAAAAACAATATTCCGCTTCTCACAAGATCCTGCACCTTGGTCTTGAGAGGATAACAGTTCTCCACATCATGTCCGGGAGCACCGGAATGATAAACACAGTGAAGCTCGGGCTTGTACTACCGCTGAGGGTTGGTCGGTACAGCGGGTGGGTCACGTGGAGTGATCAACTTCCTTTCAACCAATGAAGGATATAGCTCTGCATAAGTCATTGGAATAGGATCAAAAGTGACCCTCTTACTATCATAGCTAGTGCTGGTTTGGTTGTTGTTTCGAGGCTGGTAGGCCTGCTGTTGCGGACGATGCTGTTGTTGTTGATACTGTTGATGTTATTGTTGCTAGTTCTGATGCTGATAATGTTGATTTTCCCTGAAAGCAGGTGCTATATGAGCCACCTGGTGCTGGTTACTAGTGGGATGCACAGTCTTCCTCTTCACAGAGGGTCTTCTTTTAGGATGGGAAGACACGACATATGCCTCTCCCTCTTTCTTCTTGGAAAACGCCCCATAACGTTTGGCCGAAGAGCCTTCTTCTCTAGTCAGGCGCCCTTCCCTGACTCCCTCCTCTAGTCGTATCCCCATGTTCACCATCTCGGTGAAGTTAGAGGGAGCACTAGCGATCATCCGCTCGTAGTAGAAAAAGCTTAAAGTCTTGAGAAAGATCTTCGTCATTTTTTTCTCTTCGAGCGGGGGCATAATTTGTGTAGTCAATTCACGCCACCTCTGGGCGTACTCCTTAAATGTTTCCTTCTCCTTCTGGGACATAGCTCTCAGTTGGTCCCTATCAGGAGCCATATCAACGTTGTATTTATACTGCTTGACGAAAGCTTCGCCAAGGCTGTTGAAGGAGCGAATATTCACACTATCTAAGCCCATATACCATCTCAATGTGGCACCGGACAAACTGTCCTGGAAATAGTGGATCAGGAGTTGATCGTTATTAGTCTGAGTTGACATCTTGCGTGCGTACATCACAAGATGGCTGAGCGGGCAAGTGTTTCCTTTGTAGTTTTCAAAGTCAGGAACTTTGAACTTGATAGGAATCTTGACGTTTGGCACGAGGCACAGCTCAACAGCAGATTTACCGAAGAGGTCCTTCCCTCTTAGAGTTTTAAGTTCCTTGCGCAGCTCAAGGAATTGATCATTCATAGCATCCATTTTCTCGTACACATCTGGGCCCTCAAATGGCTCAGAGTGATAAATGGTGTCGTCAACTCTCGGTAAAGTGTTCACAACTGGAGGTGGCACACCAAGGACCAGGCTAGATGCCGACAGAGAAGCAAATGTAGGGGCGGGACCCTCTGGAACAAAATTCGCGGGCATCCCCCAGGGAAACCCGACTGGTATAGCAGACGGAGCAAAATGAGCACTGACAGCAGGCACGGTAGAGGAAGCTACCTATGAAATGACAATCCTTTGGGGAGGAGTTGAAGGCGTTGGAGAAGACTGGCTTTGGGCGGCCAGGAATGACTCCATCAGGGTAGTCAACCTTGCCACTTCCTCCTTGAGTTCTCTGTTTTCTTGCTCGAGGTGATCCATTAGCTTTGAAGAGTTGGCTCTGGTGTAGTACCGGTGCGTCAACTTGTCTTCAAAATAAATGAAGAACACAGAGGTAGACCACTGATCAAGAAGCCCTGAATAAAATCTGCTTATGCACATGATGCATGCAATGCTTATGCATATGATTTTATTTTTAATCAGAGGAACCTTTAGAGATCTATTTGCAAATATTTGGAAACATTAATCATTTAGACATATATGGAATAATCATATCAATAATATCTGGAAAAAATTTTACACCAAAGAAATACAGACTTTGTAACCAAGTACAATACAAGAGAGAAGGAAAATGAACATCCTATGGAACCCTAGAAACAATCGTCCAAAGCTCTCGAGACCGGAAGATAAGCTGCACAAAGCCTCTTCACCTCTCTCTTATAGGCTGCCTCCATATCTGCCTTCTCCTTGGCGAGTCGATCGTACTTCCTCTTCCAAAACTTGGATGACTGAGGAAGAAGAGAAGTCACCACATCATCAGGCTCGTCCATAACCTGATGCTCCAGAAATTCTATCAAAGCATCCTTATCTCTGAGTTGCTGAAGTAGCTCCTCTCGCTCACGGACCCAAGCACGCGAACGGTCTTCATCTCTCAACTCCTCTACTCCTTGGTTAAGGAGGGTGGAAGGCTCAGCCACAACCATAGGTGTAGGTCTCGGGTAATCATAGGGCATGCTTTACTCAGAAGCTCTCCTCCTCACCCACGAGGTGTAGGGTTCCAAAGCAATACAATTCTTCAGACCAAGCTCTTTCCTTCCCTTCCTATGAATCTTGCGCCAAGCGCGGACCATCCTGCCCTTCAAGTTTTGGGGATATTTACCCTCTTGAAAGAACACACCTTCTAACAAAATGTTATTAGGTTTATCCTTTAAGGGGAACCCAAGCTGACGGCGAGCCAAAATAGGGTTGTAGTTAGTCCGACCACATGTACCAAGAAAAGGCACATTAGAGAATTCACCACAAGAGTCAATAATCTGCACACCATCATACACATGATTATACCAAAAGATATCATCATTAGTGAGAGACATAAGTCTCGTGGACCACCGTAGACATCCTTTGTTCTCCTTGAAGGCGAGCGTTTGTGGCAAGTGCGAAATAAACCACTTGTTCAATAGAGGCCAACAGCACACAATGGTACCACCACCCTTTGCATTCCTCATATGCAAAGAAAAGTAAGTGTCACCCAACAGAGTAGGAACGAGATTAAGAGTAGAGAAAATCCTAATAGCGTTCACATCCACAAAATTGTCGATATTGGGGAATAACACTAGCCCATAGATGAGAAGTACAAATATGGCCTCAAAGGCATCCTCACTCATGGCCTTCCCAAATATAGAAGCTTGAGCAATGAGGAAATCATATAGGAGACCTTGAATTCCACCTTTGGTAGTCATATGAGCACCAATAACAGATTCATCTATATGCAACAAATCAGCAATCTCTTGGGAAGAAGGAACTCTTTCCAAGCCACTGAACGGCAACTGATCTAGGATAGGTATACCCACAAGATAGGCATACTCCTCAAGTGTAGGCAACAACTGGAAATCCGGAAAAGTGAAGCAACGGTACAAGGGATCATAGAACTACACCAACACACTCATCAGACCTTCATCCACCTAAGTAGCAAGAAATGACAGAAGCTTCCCATGGCGAGCTTTGAACTCCAAGGGATCTAATACATAGGATGTCAAATTCCTTAACTCTTTCAGGTCGGGTTGTCTGAAACTGTACTTCTTTGTATTCCTTCTTTGCTTATCCATGTATAAAAATTTGCAAATAGACCTCTTAAGTTCCTTGAAAATTTTCTCATTGTTGATGATATGGATGTGTATGAATGCATGAATGCATGGATGCAACAATCACACTCAAGGATCAAGCAAATAACACCATACAAAGGTCACGGGATGGATCAAGTCACCCTTAATATCAATCATCCATTTTGGTGGATTATGGTTTACACCTTATCAACATCCAAGTTCCATTGATATTAAGGATATACGAGAACGAATCAACCGCGAATCAAGGGTTTGTTGCAAGTCACGAGCATGGAGTCTCGGTTAAGAACCACCCAAAGGGAGTGTACTATGGTTAAAACTGACAATCATGTTCTATAAGAGGTTCTCATAGTCATCATCCCATCTTTCGGATATTATCGGATAAACGACTAATCGTATTCCAAAAATATTCTCAAGAGAGACTCTTATGAGTGTAGTGTCACGTAACAATCATATCAAATCTTACACTTGAACGATCTTCGCACTACGTCCTAAAATAGGCCAAGATGGGCTAGGTTATCTAATGTCCTTAGCTTCTAAGGCATATGTTGGAAAGAGTAATGCCTAACCACGACTACTCGTGTGACATTATTGATCCCAACATAACCTCCACCAAGTGAATGGGCTACCAAGTCATCTTGTTAAGGAATAACTCCACACAAGTCAACGAGACTATGCCATTCTCCTATCATAAGTGCCCTCGAGTTTGGGTATAGAACTCATCTCACAAGTGACCACCAAGCATACAAGCAATTGATATATATCAAGCAATTCATACATTACAAACAATACAGTCATCCCAAATTTGCACAAGAATATGTCACAAATAATATAAACATACAATTCAACAAAGGCAAAAAGTAGGCTAAACCTACTAGGAAGATTGTCCCCAGCAGAGTCGCCATTTTTCTGTAGCGGGGCATTCGTTACCTTTATATTTATTGACTAAATCAAAAGTAAATCGTACAATTCGAGTCGCCATCGCACTTCTATTTATCCAAAGGAAAGGTTAGAAAGCGAACAAAAACCGAGACATTTTATCAAATCAAAAACTAATAAAAATGTCAGAGTTCTGGGTAAGGGGGTTGGTTATGCAATGGGAAGGTTTTAAGCACCCAAAACATCCTTAGTACTCTAAGGGAGCCCTTTTTACAAATGTTGTATGGTAGGTTGGTATTTGTGAAAAATATTTGTGCAAACATGATTGGGGGGATGAGAAAAGAATATACAAATTATTTACAATTTTGTTGTTTGAATGGATAAACCCATTGCCTACGTACCATCACAAAGGTAGGATCAAAACCTCATAGTTCGGGGTAAAAATATCAAAATAAGTTGGTGAATTGATTGGTCAAAAGCCTTAAGGTCTTTCGTTATCAAAGGGAGAAAACTCAACCTAAACCATAAATCCACCATGTGAGGAGAGCTTCAACATACTAGTGAGGGATCCATCCTATAATAAGTATGGAAGACTTATAGTCCAATCACTAAGGATACAGGTGAGGTTTACATCAACCACTATGATAACTCAAACCTAATAGCTAATGTTTATGAGAAACTTTGGCAAAAGGTGGCCATTGGAACCACAAAAAGCAAATTGAGTGAGTTGTATTTTGAAATTCTAGTTAACAAACTTTCGATGTCACACGGGTTGTTATGACATCCAATTCTGCGCAGACAAGGATTATGCAGAAAAATGTAAGTGCAGTAAATAACACGAGTAATTGTTTACCCAGTTCGGTCCAACATGACCTACGTCTGGGGGCTACCAAGCCAGGGAGGAAATCCACTATTAGTAGTATTAATTCAGACCTTAAACCAACTGTTTAACTCTATCACTTAATACCTACCCAATGCAATTTCAATCTTACACGAAGATCAGAGTTCCTACTCACTCCCCCTCTATCACCTCAGTGATTACTACCTTTAATCAATATTAAAGACAATTTTGAAGTCACACTTCAAACAACTCTTGATTGTGCTTAACAGCTTTAATCAAGATACACAGCACTCACGCTTAAAAGCTTAGAGTGACACAACACTTACAACTCAATGAACACCCTATACCAATGCAATCATCTACGTGATAATAGCTTGGCTTACAAGATATGTCTAATACAAGACTCACAAAAATACATCAGTGAAGTATGATGGACACACTAAATCTTCACGCCTCAAAATCCCCAGTTCTGAATGAAGGAATGACTTCCTTTTATATTGCAGCACTTGGGCCTTGTACTTGTATTCTCCTGAATTTAAGGTCACGCGAGTTACCCTAAATTCCACATCTAGGTTACTAAGAAATAGGCTATTTGTTAGGTTCATTAAATGTAGCTTGGTTGTTGGTTTCCTGGATTTTCTCTCAGTTGTTGAATCCCTGAAGAATAGCCTGAGAAAAATGATGAAATAGAAAAACTAAACAACCTACAATTTAGCATATGCTGTCAGGAATGAATGTCACAACATTCAGCTTGACATCAAGGACCATATGCTAAATCTGTTTTTCCTGAAAACAGACTGTACAAATTTGCTGAACTACACAGGACCAATCTGTCCATTCTACAGTAACAGCTTACATTAATAAATGTCAAAGCATCCAATTTGACATTTACACATTTAGCCTTAAGTCAGTTCTGTTATCCTCTTGAAGAACAGACTGAGAAACATACTGAAGTGTAGCAGAACACCACTTTGTCTATTGTTCAGTATATGCTGTCAATGATGAATGTCATAACATCCAGTTTGACATTCAGACAGTAGGCCTTATGCTAAGTCTGGTATTTCCTTGATAACCAGACTGAAAATAAATACTGAGTTCTAACAGAACACCAACTGTTCTATTCCTCAGTATCTGCTGACAGGGATGAATGTCACAACATCCAATTTGACATTCAATACATCCTGTATTAGCTAATCCTGCAGTAAACTACTCAAGTATGTCATGACATCAGTCAAGACATCAGAGTACAACTAGATATTCTAACCTACAATGCAGTCACACAAACACCTCCACAGCATGTCATGACATCAGTCAAGACATTAGAATCCAGCTAGTGTTTTACCATACAATGCAGCCAATTAAACACCTACGAACTCCCCCTTTGGCAAATTTTTGGCTAAAACACTTTGATCTCACAACAGAGTCCATAGCAGCGGAAATCACACATCTAGCAGGAAATTGACCTAGCTAATACACTCAGAGTGGCAGCACACTCACACATATGGAAGTTAAATAAAAACTTCACATATCAGCACACATACAGAAGTTAAATAAAACTTCTAATTGCAGCACACATACACGTGGAACATCTGCTGCAGCACAACCTCTGGATAAGAGGATCTTGAATATCTGTCCTGAATATCTGCAAAGTAATTTGTTGTCCTGGGGTATCACCTGTTACTCCCCCTTTTTGTCAAAAATGTTGCCAAAGCAACACTTTAAACTACAGACCAACATTACACATAAATGATAGAATTACAGACTTGGTTTTACTTCACAGTTTCAACCAAGTTAACACCCACTTGATCTTGCTTCACAGCTTTGATCAAGTAGTCACACACTTTTGCTTTACAGTAGGTACCACCATATCAGATGCCATGACTTTGTGTCTGACATCCAGAACCACTCCTGCATGAACAGTGTCCTTGAACTCCTTCAGGTGCATAGGCTGCCTCAAGTTAGGATATCTCATTAACCTCTTGTTGCCACACTTGTTGCAAGTGGCATAGCTATGATCGTTTGACCAATCAGAGCACACTTCCAATTGTTTAATAGGCAGAGATATTAAACAATACATCCCAAACATCATTGGTTGCTATAAGTTCTCAGAGAGACATATTCCCAGTTTGCCCCTTAAGTTTTCAAACTGAGTAGCATCCAGAGCCTTTGTAAATATGTCAGCCAGTTGGAGTTCAGTGGCTACATGTTCCAAGGTAATCACTTTGTCTTCCACCAGATCTCTGATGAAGTGATGTCTAATGTCAATATGTTTGGTCCTGCTGTGTTGGATGGGATTCTTGGAAATATTGTTGGCACAGAGAATATCACAGAACAATGTCATGACATTTTGAGAGACATTGTACTCAGTGAGCATCTGTTTCATCCAAACCAGTTGGGAACATCTGCTTCCAGCAACTATGTATTCAGCCTCTGCAGTGGACAGAGATACACAATTCTGCTTCTTGCTGAACCATGATATGAGATTGTCTCCCAAGAAGAAACATCCTCCTGATGTGCTTTTTCTGTCATCAGCACTCCCAGCCCAATCAGCATCACAGTACCCAGATAGGACAGGCTCAGAACCATGTGAGTACAGCATCCCATAATCACAAGTCCCATTGATGTACTTGAGAATCCTCTTGACTTGATTCAAGTGGCTCACTTTGGGCTCTGCTTGGTATCTAGCACACACTCCAACTGCATAGGAAATGTCAGGTCTACTTGCAGTTAGGTATAGAAGACTGCCTATCATGCTTCTATATAAACATTGATCAACACTGGGCCCTCCATCATCTTTGGTTAACTTTAGATGAGTAGGAGCAGGAGTTCTCTTGTGCCTAGCATTATCCATACCAAACTTCTTAACTATGTTTTTGGCATACTTGTTTTGGGAGAGAAACATAGAGTCCTCCATTTGGTTGACTTGCATTCCAAGAAAATAAGTCAGTTCCCCAACCAGACTCATTTCAAACTCAGATTGCATTTGGTGAACAAAATGTTTTACCATTTGCTCTGACATTCCACCAAAAACTATATCATCCACATAGATTTGAGCAATCATGATTTTGCCGTCTTCATCCTTCACAAACAAGGTCTTATCTATCCCACCTTTTCTGTATCCATTTGAGGTCAGAAATACAGTCAACCTTTCATACCACGCTCTAGGTGCCTGCTTCAACCCATACAAGGCTTTCCTTAACTTGTACACATGCTTAGGTTGGTTAGGATCACAAAACCCTTTAGGTTGTTCCACATAGACTTCTTCATTTAAGTAGCCGTTCAAGAATGCACTCTTCACATCCATTTGGAACAGTTTAAACTTCAGAATGTATGCTACACCTAACAACAATCTGATGGACTCAAGCCTAGCAACGGGTGCAAACATCTCATCAAAATCAACCCCTTCAACTTGAGTATATCCTTGAGCTACTAGTCTTGCTTTATTCCTAGTAATTACTCCTTTCTCATCAGACTTGTTTTTGTAGATCCACTTGGTACCAATGACGTTGGTCCCTTCAGGTCGTGGAACTAGCTCCCATACTTCATTCCTTTTAAACTGCTCAAGTTCATCTTGCATGGCATTGATCCAATATTCGTCAGTCAGGGCTTCTTTCACATTCTTTGGTTCAACCTTGGATACAAAACAGGAATTTGAGCTAATTCCCCTTGACCTGGTAGTCACACCACTATTGCGATCCCCTATGATAAGATCCTTAGGGTGGTCTTTCTGAATTCTGATAGATGGCATTTTGGTGGGTGCATCTACCTCACATTCAGGAGGAGATTCCTGTACTTCTTCAGACTTGACTGGAGTGTCTGTTGAAGTATCAAGGAATGTTCCAACATCCTCTATGACATCGGTTCCTTCCTCTTTATCATCCATAATAACATTTATGGATTCCATCAGGACATTGGTCCTGTGGTTGAACACTCTGTACGCTCTGCTGTTAGTTGAGTATCCCAGAAATATACCCTCCTCACTTTTGGGGTCCATTTTCCTTCTCTGTTCACGATCTGTGAGAATGTAGCATTTACTTCCAAAGATATGAAAGTACTTCACAGTGGGTTTTCTACCTTTCCATATTTCATACAGAGTGGAGGAGGTTCCTTTTCTCAAGGTGACTCTATTGTGAACGTAGCAAGCGGTATTCATAGCTTCAACCCAAAAGTGCATAGGGAGCTTCTTTGCATGGATCATAGCTCTGGCAGATTCTTGAATAGTTCTATTTTTCCTTTCAACTATCTCATTCTGCTGAGGAGTTATAGGAGACGAGAACTCATGACTTATTCCTTCAGACGAGTAGAACTCATCAAACTTGGAATTTTTGAACTCCGTACCATGATCACTCCTAATTCGGACAACACAACTGTCCTTTTCCCATTGAAGTCTGATGCACAGGTCTTTGAATACATCAAATGTATCTGACTTCTCTCTGATGAAGCTTATCCACGTGTATCTGGAATGGTCATCAACCACCACGTATGCATATCTCTTTCCACCCAGACTTTCAACCTGCATAGGCCCCATTAAGTCCATGTGCAACAGTTCCAGAACTCTGGAAGTTGTAGGATGTCCCAGCTTCGGATGAGACATCTTGGTTTGCTTGCCCACCTGGCATTCTCCACAGACTCTTCCTTCATTAATAAGCAGCTTTGGAATTCCTCTGACTGCTTCCTTGGATATGATCTTCTTCATTCCCCGTAAGTGGAGATGTCCAAGGCGTCTATGCCACAGCTTCACCTCCTGTTCTTCCTTGGCTGAGGAGCAGATTGTGGAGAAGTTTGAGACTTTAGGTTCCCACAGATAGCAGTTATCTTTGGATCTGGATCCTCTCATAACTTCCTGATTGTCTCCATTTGTCATAATACATAGCTCCTTAGTAAACTGAACATAGAACCCTTGATCACACAGCTGGCTTATGCTGATGAGGTTTGCAGTTAGTCCTCTTACTAACAGCACATTATTCAGTTCTGGAACTCCAGGGCAGTCCAGCTTACCCACACCTTTTATTTTTCCTTTAGCACCATCACCAAAGGTCACATAGCTGGTAGTGTGAGGTTGTATATCCACCAATAGATTCTCCATACCAGTCATATGTCTTGAGCAGCCACTGTCAAAGTACCAGTCTTCTATGGTAGAGGCCCTTAGAGCTGTGTGAGCTAACCTAGCATACCATTGTCGCTTCTTGATGGGGACATTGTGCCTATAAGTCTTATGCTTAGGTCTGTCATGAGGGGTTTGGTTAGGGTAACCATGAAGCCTGTAGCAGAAGGCTTTTATGTGGCCAAGCCTACCACAGTGGTGACATCTCCATTGCTGGAATTTCCTCTTCTGATGATTACTCATCCTGGTTCCTGATGTTGAGACATTGGGTGTGACCTTCGCTTGAATTTCTGAACTTTAGCCTTTGAGCGTTTGAGTTCAGCTGAGGATTTTTTCACAAAGCCTAAACCAGTCATGGTTCCAGACTTATGTCCCACCTTTAGGATCTCTTCCAAAGTGTCAGTTCCTTTATTCAACATTCTGATGGATTTAGTCATCTGCTCTAGCTTAGATGTCAGCACAGATATCTCACCATTCAGACCATCTATGACTTTCAGCTACTTTTTATTATCAGCTTCCAGCTCCTTGATGCGCTTCTTCTGCTTTTCACCTTGTACACGGACTTCTGCACTGGTGACACATAGCTCCTTATATGATGTAGCAAGTTCATCAAGGGTCAAATTATCTGCACTTGAATCATCATCAGTGACACAAACACTAGTAAGTGCAGTGACATTTTTAGCAGATTCTCCTTCAGATGCACTCTCAGAATCTCCCTCAGACCATGTGACAGGTAGCCCCTTCTTTTGCATCTTGAGGTAGGTAGGGCATTCAGCTCGAATGTGTCCATAACCCTCACATCCATGACACTGGATTCCCTTGCCTTGGTTGAACTTTTCTTCAGAAGTTGATTTTTTCCTTATGTCAGACGGGATGTTCTTGACATTTGGTCTACCTCTTTGATCAATCTTCTTCACGAACTTGTTGAACTGTCTCCCAAGCATGGCTATGGCTTCTGATATGCTTTCATCACCTCCAGTATATCTTGCTTCTGACTCCTCTTCAGAATTTGATACAAAAGCTACGCTTTTGCTCTTCTTTTCAACATTCTCGCACATCCCCATTTCAAAGGTTTGGAGAGAACCAATGAGCTCATCCACCTTCATGTTGCAGATATCTTGAGCCTCTTCTATTGCAGTGACCTTCATGGCAAATCTTTTAGGTAATGACCTGAGAATCTTTCTTACAAGTTTCTCTTCAGCCATTTTCTCCCCTAAGCGACCAGAGGTGTTTGCAATCTCAAGAATATTCATGTGAAAGTCATGAATAGTCTCATCCTCTTTCATCCTCAGATTTTCAAACTTGGTGGTCAGCATCTGAAGTTTGGACATCTTCACTTTGGAGGTGCCTTCATGAGTTACCTTGAGGGTATCCCACACATCCTTGGCCAGCTCACAGTGGTGCACTAGTCTGAAGATGTTCTTACTTATTCCATTGAACAATGCATTCAAGGCCTTAGAATTTCCAAGGGCTAATGCCTCTTGCTCCTTGTCCCATTCTTCTTCAGGGATCTGCACACTGACTCCATCCTCACCTGTCTTCGTTGGATGTTCCCATCCTTTGTTGACAGCTCTCCAGACTTTGCTATCTAGAGACCTTAAGAAGGCTATCATACGAGGCTTCCAGTCATCATAGTTAGAACCATCCAGCATGGGTGGTCTATTTGAGTGTCCTACATCCTTGTCCATGGTACTAGAAAGTAACTTCCCTAGATCTCACCCAGAACTTAACAGGCAGGGTGCCTGCTCTGATGCCAATTGAAATTCTAGTTAACAGACTTTCGATGTCACACGGGTTGTTATGACATCCAATTCTGCGCAGACAAGGATTATGCAGAAAAATGTAAGTGCAGTAAATAACACGAGTAATTGTTTACCCAGTTCGGTCCAACATGACCTACGTCTGGGGGCTACCAAGTGTAGCACCTCAAATTTGCACCTCCCATTTGTACATACATTTTCATTTTAGGTCATTAACATTGCATTAACATTTGCATAGTCCATCACATGTCATCAGTCAAGACTGGTCAGGAGATTCAGTTGTGCAAGCAAGCAAGTGCATTTTCCATGGAATCAAAACCCTAGGGTTGGTATAATGTGTTCATGTGATCCAAGGATCATTTTGAAGTGGTTTGGCTAAGCATTGAAGGCTCAAGGCTCATCAGTCAATGATCTGTTAATCTGAAACCCTAGAAAGTCAACAGAAGTCAACTGTCAGCTCAACCATGGATTTGGTGGTGGGAGATGGTTAAAGATGCCTCATTCATGTCCATACAAGTCTCATTTGACATTTCAAACATCAACATTGAAGAATTTGAAGCCAGATCAAAACTTTCCAAAAATAGTAAGTGACCTGTAATTTGAATTTGCCAAAAATGGAAAGGTTTTCAACTCAAGATTACATCATCAAGAAGGCTTCAAATGAAATTTTGTCCAACATGAAAGTTGAAGATCTTTCTCTCCCATTTCCAAAAAGTCCAAGATCATGAATTTCTCATGTATGGTTGAAGAGATATGGATCAATCTTGGCCAAGTGTGACTTGAACTTCAAATGTGCATAACTTTCAAACCAAATGTCCAAATTAAGTGGTTCTTTTTGCATTGTTCATGTTTTGACCTCTACTTACCAAATCATGCATTGCATTTCATGAATCATGATCACATGAACACTTGATATTTCACTTGATTTTTGGAGGGAAAAATTATAGTTTGAAATTGGTCAAATATTTGAACATTCTACCACTTGCATTGGCTCCAAAATGAAATTTTGAGTGAAATTCACATGCATTTCGTGTACTATTCATTATAATTTCCATGCATAAGGTGAATTATCAAATTTGGCATGCGCACCTCATTTCCCTAATTACACTTAACCAAAGGCTTAAACCTAATTAGAGGCATGATTAAGAGGGAGTATAAAGCCTAAAGCATAACTGTTTCTGCATAATCACAACCATATTTTCAGATCTAAAAAATTTCTTCAAAACTTTCTCTCTCAATTTTCTTTGAAATTCTTCAAACACATTGCATTTTTCTTGATTCATTCATCATCTGAAAGCATTATTGAGCATTGTTGAACCAAGATCCAAAGGAATTCGTGCAAGGTTGAAGCATACTTGAAGTTTTAAAGCATCCATGGCAGATTCATATTCTGGTGGAATCAAGCACGATTAAGCCTCAAGTCTTCATCCATTCATCCATACAAGTGATTTGGAGGATCTGTTTGAGCATTGCAAGGCCTGGATCTGCTGAATTCCAAAGCTGCTTCTCCAAGAGGTTAGAAATCGAATGTCTCAATTCTTGAAATGATTAGGATGTTGTTATAGATATTTGAACGCTGGTGAAACTGAGCTTCGAATCACAAATGTCCATGTAGAATTGAATTAGTTATAGTGATTTAAAGTTTGATGTGTGATTCTTCATTTGCTCGATTCTTTGTGTATATGTTGATTCATGCTATTTCCATGCTGGATTCGTGTTGTATGTTGGAAGATGAACATGTTGATGTGTTTATTTTTGAAAACTGAGAAAAATGTTCTTGAGCATGTGATGAACACGATGAAGGTGATGAGATTTTCGTTTCCAGAACCTGTTTGATCCGTTAGAACGTGTTGCCTGGATTTTGCATGTGTTTGTGAAATAATTTTCATGTACTGGTCCACGTCTTATCCTGCATGGCGTTTTGATTCGTTCCCATTCGCTTGACCAAGCACGCGTCAGCGTTGACCGCCACTTAGGATTAGTGAAACGGTGCGTTTCACTCCAAAGCGCGCTTCATTCAAATTTTGCCTCCCTTCGATTCTGGCTCACAGCATAAATTCAAATGGCATTTTACATTTTATCTTTTCCCTCCATACCATTTCCACATGCTTGCATCATGTTTTTTTATTTTTTCTTTCACTTCCAAAATTCATATCTGATTAAATAATGATCTAAAAAATATGAGGATTTTTGCATTGTCTTCCTTATTGTTTCTAGTATTTTTTGGTTATTTTTCCCCAAATTGTGCATGGCTGGAAAACTATTTGTGCTAGGGTTTGTGAACATGTATGCCTTTTGTACATTGCTTGACCATATCTTTTGTGAAATGCTCAATTTTAATTCAATGCTCATGAAAATTTGCATGCTTAAACTAGACTCTTGGCTTGACATTTTGGTGTTGATTTGGTATTTTTACCATTTGTGGTTTCTGTTTTATGATCATGTGAAGTTAGGTGTGACAATGTGTGTCACACCTTGTGATGTCCAACTTGTTTGATTAATTTGCCATGCCAAATAAATTCCAAATGCCTTGATTTTTTGCATGATGCTTGATATGAATGTTTTGGTTGCTCATTATATTTTGTGGAATTTTTGGATTGATTTCTAATTTGATTAAGATTTTTCTTTCTAGATGGTCACATGTGAGCTTTTGAATTGCCTTGATTTTCATTTGTTTGTGAAATGCTTGTGCTTTATCCTATGAATGTGAAATTTTGCACATTATTTCTAGACATGTTAAAGGTTATTTTGGCTTTGGTTTGAGGTTTTTACCTATTACCATTTCTGTTTTAGGCTTGTGCTAAGTTGATGTGACATTTGGTGTCACCTATGTGCTTGATTGTGTTTGCCTTGACTTATGCAATTTGATTACCATGCCTAATGTTGCCCAATTGCCCTAATTTTTTGTGTGATGATCATGTTGTATGTTCTATTTACTCATAAATTTTGTTGAGATTATTTGAATCATTTTTGAATGTGCATTTGTTCATTCTGATGTCACAATGTGGTTGCAACTTGCATACCTTGCCATACTTGGTTCATAAAATGAATTTGGTGAATGATAGTGATATGGGACCTTTTGGAGTGTGTTTTTAATTGATTGAGGTTGATTCATGTTAAATTTCATGTTCTGTTTTGAATTTTGTCTCCCTCTTTGACCCTAGGCCTTGCCCTAGTGGTTTGTGACTCACAGTTGAGCTTTGATTTCAGGTTAAGAAGCACATTGCTATGATGGGATTGATTCACTCTCTTGAGTTGATTAAGTGGTTGATGTTTAATAACCTTGATTTGTTTTGTAGGTTGATGTTAGCTCATTTGAGTTTGAGCTTGTGCCTTGCACATCGTTGTATTGCTTGTTTGACTGTGTACTGTTGACTGTTGGTTGTCTGTTTGACTTTTTGACTTGTATACTGATTGGGTTAGATTTTTTTCAGGTACATAAGTTGCTTAAGTTCTTTTGAACTTGCTTTTGCTTTTGCTTGGTTGCTTAACCATTTGAGGTATAACTCTCTGACTTCATGTAGTCTGGAAGACCTGTCCTGTTATGTGGGCAGGCACCTGTCTGAAGTCCTCCTTAAGAGGCAATGCTTGTGTTTGTTTATTTTTGTGCCAAGCAGGAAAAGACCTCTATGAGGCAATCGGCAGATAAAAGAGATGTGAAATCCATCTCCTGCTATTCAGTGTGTCATCCACTTTGCTCACACCTTGTGTTGATGCATTGTGGATAGTAACCCAAGATCTTTGTTGTGTCAATCATATGTGGATAGAAGAGTTCCTACTTTCTGAACTCCCACTTTCGTTTGTCTGAAGCTCTCCCAGGCCAAGGATAAGAGCTGTGAGGTCTTACCCTCACTTCCCATTTCATCTGCTTCACCCTAACTCTCAATGTTAGGGTTAAGAGCTAACTACACCCGATTCCAATTGGCTTGTGTTTCACAGCCTAACCTTGTGTGAGCCCACTTTGTTTGTATATAGTGTGTGCTAATTGTGTGTATGTTTGCTTTGCTTGTGCTGTTTAGGATAGCTTGCTCCCTATGCAAGTTAGATAGAAACTTCAACCTAGGACCATGGTGAATTTACATGATAACTATTAGGCTCGAGTTAGTCTCCCTTCTAGTATGTCATTTCCCAGTCTCTGGTTAGGCTAGTCCTTTTTCCCTGCGTAGGGGAACTACGTCGCCCTGATCCTCATACCAGGTGAGGTACGTAGGCAGGAGATGAGCTGATCTCTCCGGGCGCCCTTTTTCTTTTGCAACCTCTTTGTGTTGTGTTGGAGTCTGACGTAAGTCCAGCGATTGGCAGTTGGTTTCCTGTGTCTGGTTTGCTTGTGGGAGTCTGACGTAAGTCCAGCGATTGGCAGTCGGTTTCCTGTGTGTGTTTGTTGGTTCGGAGTCTGATGTAAGTCCAGCGATTGGCATTCGGTTTCCATGTTTGCCTGTTTGTAGGGAGTCTGACGTAAGTCCAGCGATTGGCATTCGGTTTCCTGTTTGTGTTTGTGTTTTGTTTGGCGTGCGTTAGCCGAGCTACGAGTGCTCTGATTCTTCTTCAGTCAGAAAAGATACGTATGCATAGGATGCGACATCCTAGCGAGCAAGTTTCCCCCTGTCCCGAACTACGTCGACTCTGATGTCTGTGCCTGACAGACTATGTAGGCCCAGGATGCGATATCCTGCCGAGTTAGTTTCTTTTGTCTTTCCTGTGTCTCTTTCAGCCAGTGTGTGATGTTTGAGCAGTGTTTAGCAACCTTTATCCTTTCTTTTGTGCGTGGATCCCGTCGAGTACGACGGATGCGTAGGGGTGCTAATACCTTCCCTTCGCATAACCGACTCCCGATCCCATCTCTCTTCGGTCGCGAGACCATGTCTTTTCCAGGTTTACTTCAAGCGTTTCCTTTCCCTCTTTTGGGATAAATAACGCACGGTGGCGGCTCTGTTGTTTCGTTTTCCCGCCGGTTTTTCGCGTAATGCGACACCAAGCCAGGGAGGAAATCCACTATTAGTAGTATTAATTCAGACCTTAAACCAACTGTTTAACCCTATCACTTAATACCTATCCAATGCAATTTCAATCTTACACGAAGATCAGAGTTCCTACTCGCTCCCCCTCAATCACCTCAGTGATTACTACCTTTAATCAATATTAAAGACAATTTTGAAGTCACACTTCAAACAACTCTTAATTGTACTTAACAACTTTAATCAAGATACACAGCACTCACGCTTAAAAGCTTAGAGTGACACAACACTTACAACTCAATGAACACCCTATACCAATGCAATCATCTACGTGATAATAGCTTGGCTTACAAGATATGTCTAATACAAGACTCACAAAAATACAGCAGTGAAGTATGATGGACACACTAAATCTTCACGCCTCAAAATCCCCAGTTCTGAATGAAGGAATGACTTCCTTTTATATTGCAGCACTTGGGCCTTGTACTTGTATTCTCCTGAATTTAAGGTCACGCGAGTTCCCCTAAATTCCACATCTAGGTTACTAACAAATAGGCTATTTGTTAGGTTCATTAAATGTAGATTGGTTGTTGGTTTCCTGGATTTTCTCTCAGCTGTTGAATCCCTGAAGAATAGCCTGAGAAAAATGATGAAAAAGAAAAACTAAACAACCTACAATTTAGCATATGCTGTCAGGAATGAATGTCACAACATTCAGCTTGACATCAAGGACCATATGCTAAGTCTGTTTTTCCTGAAAACAGACTGTACAAATTTGCTGAACTGCACAGGACCAATCTGTCCATTCTACAGTAACAGCTTACATTAATAAATGTCAAAGCATCCAATTTGACATTTACACATTTAGCCTTAAGTCAGTTCTGTTATCCTCTTGAAGAACAGACTGAGAAACATACTGAAGTGTAGCAGAACACCACTCTGCCTATTGTTCAGTATATGCTGTCAATGATGAATGTCATAACATCCAGTTTGACATTCAGACAGTAGGCCTTATGCCAGGTCTGGTATTTCCTTGATAACCAGACTGAAAATAAATACTGAGTTCTAACAGAACACCAACTGTTCTATTCCTCAGTATCTGCTGACAGGGATGAATGTCACAACATCCAATTTGACATTCAATACATCCTGTATTAGCTAATCCTGCAGTAAACTACTCAAGTATGTCATGACATCAGTCAAGACATCAGAGTACAACTAGATATTCTAACCTACAATGCAGTCACACAAACACCTCCACAGCATGTCATGACATCAGTCAAGACATTAGAATCTAGCTAGTGTTTTACCATACAATGCAGCCAATTAAACAACTACAAACTCCCCCTTTGGCAAATTTTTGGCTAAAACACTTTGATCTCACAACAGAGTCCATAGCAGCGGAAATCACACATCTAGCAGGAAATTGACCTAGCTAATACACTCAGAGTGGCAGCACACTCAGACATATGGAAGTTAAATAAAAACTTCACATATCAGCACACATACAGAAGTTAAATAAAACTTCTAATTGCAGCACACATACACGTGGAACATCTGCTGCAGCACAACCTCTGGATAAGAGGATCTTGAATATCTGTCCTGAATATCTGTAAAACAATCTGTTGTCCTGGGGTATCACCTGTTACTCCCCCTTTTTGTCAAAAATGTTGCCAAAGCAACACTTTAAACTACAGACCAACATTACACATAAATGACAGAATTACAGACTTGGTTTTACTTCACAGTTTCAACCAAGTTAACACCCACTTGATCTTGCTTCATAGCTTTGATCAAGTAGTCACACACTTTTGCTTTACAGTAGGTACCACCATATCAGATGCCATGACTTTGTGTCTGACATCCAGAACCACTCCTGCATGAACAGTGTCCTTGAACTCCTGCAGGTGCATAGGCTGCCTCAAGTTAGGATATCTCCTTAACCTCTTGTTGCCACACTTGTTGCAAGTGGCATAGCTATGATCGTTTGACCAATCAGAGCATACTTCCAATTGTTTAATAGGCAGAGATATTAAACAATACATCCCAAACATCATTGGTTGCTATAAGTTCTCAGAGAGACATATTCCCAGTTTGCTCCTTAAGTTTTCAAACTGAGTAGCATCCAGAGCCTTTGTAAATATGTTAGCCATTTGGAGTTCAGTGGCTACATGTTCCAAGGTAATCACTTTGTCTTCCACCAGATCTCTGATGAAGTGATGTCTAATGTCAATATGTTTGGTCCTGCTGTGTTGGATGGGATTCTTGGAAATATTGATGGCACTGAGAATATCACAGAACAATGTCATGACATTTTGAGAGACATTGTACTCAGTGAGCATCTATTTCATCCAAACCAGTTGGGAACAACTGCTTCCAGCAGCTATGTATTCAGCCTCTGCAGTGGACAGAGATACACAATTCTGCTTCTTGCTGAACCATGATATGAGATTGTCTCCCAAGAAGAAACATCCTCCTGATGTGCTTTTTCTGTCATCAGCACTCCCAGCCCAGTCAACATCACAGTACCCAGATAGGACAGGCTCAGAACCATGTGAGCACAGCATCCCATAATCACAAGTCCCATTGATGTACTTGAGAATCCTCTTGACTTGATTCAAGTGGCTCACTTTGGGCTCTGCTTGGTATCTAGCACACACTCCAACTGCATAGGAAATGTCAGGTCTACTTGCAGTTAGGTATAGAAGACTGCCTATCATGCTTCTATACAAACATTGATCAACATTGGGCCCTCCATCATCTTTGGTTAACTTTAGATGAGTAGGAGCAGGAGTTCTCTTGTGCCTAGCATTATCCATACCAAACTTCTTAACTATGTTTTTGGCATACTTGCTTTGGGAGAGAAACATAGAGTCCTCCATTTGGTTGACTTGCATTCCAAGAAAATAAGTCAGTTCCCCAACCAGACTCATTTCAAACTCAGATTGCATTTGGTGAACAAAATGTTTTACCATTTGCTCTGACATTCCACCAAAAACTATAACATCCACATAGATTTGAGCAATCATGATTTTGCCGTCTTCATCCTTCACAAACAAGGTCTTATCTATCCCACCTTTTCTGTATCCATTTGAGGTCAGAAATTCAGTCAACCTTTCATACCACGCTCTAGGTGCCTGCTTCAACCCATACAAGGCTTTCCTCAACTTGTACACATGCTTAGGTTGGTTAGGATCACAAAACCCTTTAGGTTGTTCCACATAGACTTCTTCATTTAAGTAGCCGTTCAAGAATGCACTCTTCACATCCATTTGGAACAGTTTAAACTTCAGAATGTATGCTACACCTAACAGCAATCTGATGGACTCAAGCCTAGCAACGAGTGCAAACATCTCATCAAAATCAACCCCTTCAACTTGAGTATATCCTTGAGCTACTAGTCTTGCTTTATTCATAGTAATTACTCCTTTATCATCAGACTTGTTTTTGTAGATCCACTTGGTACCAATGACGTTGGTCCCTTCAGGTCGTGGAACTAGCTCCCATACTTCATTCCTTTTAAACTGCTCAAGTTCATCTTGCATGGCATTGATCCAATATTCGTCAATCAGGGCTTCTTTCACATTCTTTGGTTCAACCTTGGATACAAAACAGGAATTTGAGCTAATTCCCCTTGACCTGGTAGTCACACTACTATTGGGATCCCCTATGATAAGATCCTTAGGGTGGTCTTTCTGAATTCTGATAGATGGCATTTTGGTGGGTGCATCTACCTCACATTCAGGAGGAGATTCCTGTACTTCTTCAGACTTGACTAGAGTGTTTGTTGAAGTATCAAGGAATGTTCCAACATCCTCTATGACATCGGTTCCTTCCTCTTTATCATCCACAATAACATTTATGGATTCCATCAGGACATTGGTCCTGTGGTTGAACACTCTGTACACTCTGCTGTTAGTTGAGTATCCCAGAAATAGACCCTCCTCACTTTTGGGGTCCATTTTCCTTCTCTGTTCACGATCTGTGAGAATGTAGCATTTACTTCCAAAGATATGAAAGTACTTCACAGTGGGTTTTCTACCTTTCCATATTTCATACAGAGTGGAGGAGGTTCCTTTTCTCAAGGTGACTCTATTGTGAACGTAGCAAGCGGTATTCATAGCTTCAGCCCAAAAGTGCATAGGGAGCTTCTTTGCATGGATCATAGCTCTGGCAGATTCTTGAATAGTTCTATTTTTCCTTTCAACTATCCCATTCTGCTGAGGAGTTATAGGAGACGAGAACTCATGACTTATTCCTTCAGACGAGCAGAACTCATCAAACTTGGAATTTTTGAACTCCGTACCATGATCGCTCCTAATTCGGACAACATTAACTGTCCTTTTCCCATTGAAGTCTGATGCACAGGTCTTTGAATACATCAAATGCATCTGACTTCTCTCTGATGAAGCTTATCCACGTGTATCTGGAATGGTCATCAACCACCACGTATGCATATCTCTTTCCACCCAGACTTTCAACCTGCATAGGCCCCATTAAGTCCATGTGCAACAGTTCCAGAACTCTGGAAGTTGTAGGATGTCCCAGCTTCGGATGTGACATCTTGGTTTGCTTGCCCACCTGGCATTCTCCACAGACTTTTCCTTCATCAATAAGCAGCTTTGGAATTCCTCTGACTGCTTCCTTGGATATGATCTTCTTCATTCCCCGTAAGTGGAGATGTCCAAGGCGTCTATGCCACAGCTTCACCTCCTGTTCTTCCTTGGCTGAGGAGCAGATTGTGGAGAAGTTTGAGACTTTAGGTTCCCACAGATAGCAGTTATCTTTGGATCTGGATCCTCTCATAACTTCCTGATTGTCTCCATTTGTCACAATACATAGCTCCTTAGTAAACTGAACATAGACCCTTGATCACACAGCTGGCTTATGCTGATGAGGTTTGCAGTTAGTCCTCTTACTAACAGCACATTATTCAGTTCTGGAACTCCAGGGCAGTCCAGCTTACCCACACCTTTTATTTTTCCTTTAGCACCATCACCAAAGGTCACATAGCTGGTAGTGTGAGGTTGTATATCCACCAATATATTCTCCATACCAGTCATATGTCTTGAGCAGCCACTGTCAAAGTACCAGTCTTCTCTGGTAGAGGCCCTTAGAGCTGTGTGAGCTAACCTAGCATACCATTGTCGCTTCTTGATGGGGACATTGTGCCTATAAGTCTTATGCTTAGGTCTGTCATGAGGGGTTTGGTTAGGGTAACCATGAAGCCTGTAGCAGAAGGCTTTTATGTGGCCAAGCCTACCACAGTGGTGACATCTCCATTGCTGGAATTTCCTCTTCTGATGATTACTCATCCTGGTTCCATGATGTTGAGACATTGGGTGTGACCTTCGCTTGATTTTCTGAACTTTAGCCTTTGAGCGTTTGAGTTCAGCTGAGGATTTTTTCACAAAGCCTAAACCAGTCATGGTTCCAGACTTATGTCCCACCTTTAGGATCTCTTCCAAAGTGTCAGTTCCTTTATTCAACATTCTGATGGATTTAGTCATCTGCTCTAGCTTAGATGTCAGCACAGATATCTCACCATTCAGACCATCTATGACTTTCAGTTGCTTTTTATTATCAGCTTCCAGCTCCTTGATGCGCTTCTTCTGCTTTTCACCTTGTACACGGACTTCTGCACTGGTGACACATAGCTCCTTATATGTGTAACGGTGTATTCGTCGCTATATGATCTATCGGTTAAATCATAAGCAAAGCATACAATGAAATTTCGAGTCGCCACCGCACTTTTATTTATCCAAAGGACTGGCTAAAAAGCGAACAAAAGCCTAAGAAGTTTTACACGTAGAAAACTAATAAAAAGATCAGAGAGTCTGGGTAAGGGGTAAATTACGCAATGGGAAGGTGTTAGGCACCCACTACGTCCTAGGTACTCCTAGGGAGCCCTTTTCACACTTGTTGTATTAAATTGTTATTTGTTATGGCATAAATATTGTGCAAACATGATTGGGATGGTGAGAAAAGAATATACAAATTTATTGGGTTTGAACGGATGAACCCGTTGCCTACGTACCTTCCATCAAAGGTAAGGATCAAAACGCCGTAGTTCGGCTAAAAAATTTCCAAAAGTTGGTGGATTCAATTTTAAACACAAGCACTGAGGCTTTTCATTATCAATGGGAGAACACTCGACCAAAACCAACATCCACCATGCGAGGATAGCTTCGACGTACTAGAGGGGTTAACCCTGTTTTCAGTACGGAAGTCTTATAGTCGACTCACTAAGGATAGGCAAGATTTACATCAACCACAATGATAATTGAAACCTATGGCTAATGTGAAAAGATTAACAATGGACAGAGCCAAAACAAGTGAATGGGTGAAGTTAATTGATTGTGATTATGAAAGTGGAGTCAAAGTATGATTAAGATTGATTCAAAAGAAGTATTACGAAATGGAGTTTGAAAAAAAGTCAAGGCCTTGAGTCCAGGTTTTTAGTTTGAAAACATGAAGATGTTTGCACAATATCTATGTCAAATTTGAAATCAAAGTGTGAAAAAGGTTTAGGACATAATGAGGATGAATGGATGGATATGGATTGTAAAACTTCTTAGAAGGTTCACTTCTTGAAATCATATAGAAGATGATTCAAGTGTGTCCTTTGGAATGGGCAATGAATAATAACAAACAAACAAAGCAGAAAAGCGGATACCGGATGCCAATCACTGGTCTTATACCAATCTCCTAAAACAAAACGGGATATCAGAGGCCACTCAATGGTCTTACACTAATCTCCTAAAACAAAATGAAACTTGGATACCGGATGCCAATCTGTCTGGACTTATACCAATATCCAACACATGATCCTAGGAAAGCAAATGCCAACTTGCGGGGACTTACAATTGCATCCTCTCATAAACAAAGAAAGCAAAACATGGATGTCAAATGCCAATCTGTCTGGGCTTACTCTAACATACACAGTATGATCCTAGGAAAACAAATGCCAACTTGCGGGGACTTACAATTGTATCCTCACATACAAACAATGCAACAAGCAAAGATAAGATGAGTGGCCAATGTGATGGTCTTATACTCACTTCCATATCCTAGGAGCAATGGCCAATGGATGGTCTTACAATTGTCCTCAATGGGCAAACAACAATGATGAGGTCACAAAGACAAATGAGATGATTATGCATTAATGAGCAATTGATGATGATAAATGCATAAAGCATACAAGCAAACATGTGCATATGATAGAATCAATCAATCAAACAATGAGAATCAAACAGCACACTCTATAGCCAAACAAGGAGGCTCACACAAGAGGGTTAGGCACTGAGGCCAACTGGAATAGGGTCAAAGATTGCTCTTAACCTTGCCATTGAGAGGCTAAGGTGAAGCAGATGAAAGGAGATGAGGGGTGTGCCTCATTGCTCTTATCCCTGATCTGGGAGAGCATTTTAAATATCAGAAAGTGTGGGAGTTCAGAAAGTAGGAACTCTCTCCACATTATTGACTCGATAGATCTTGGGTTTTGATCTCAATGCTACAACCATGTAATGGGAGCAAGGAGAAGACTCACTGAATAGTAGGGGATAGGTTGCTTATCCCTTTGATCTACCAATTGCCTTACATGAAGGACTTTTCCTGCTTGGGACAAATTTAAACACACACAAGCATCGCCTCTTAAGGAGGACTTCAGACAGTTGCCTGGCCAAGTAACAGGCCAGGTCTTCCAGACTACATGAAGAACAATGGATTATACCTCAAAGCAAATTGCTAAATAGCAAAGCAAAGCAAGTTCAAAGAACTTAAGCAACTAAGGGTACCTGAAATAGTCAAACAAATCAGTACACAGTTCAACAGTTTAAATCAAAAGGAATTGGGAAACAACAGTCAACACAGAGGGACAGGTGTGCAAAGCACAAGACTCAAATCATATGAGTCACAACACCTACAAAACAAAGGTTAGCTCATGATATATAATCAAGCTCAATCAAATTTGTATGATCTCTTTGAGGCATTGTTGCTTAACCTGAAACAATGAACTCAAACATAAGCCAGGAGACCTCTAGGACAAGCCTAGGGTCAAAAATAAATGAGAAAGTAAAAACAGCAAATGAAAGTCAACCAAAATCAAGTTCAAACATTTAAGAAGCAAGCTCAATTGGTCTCACATTCATATCATTCATCATCAACATTTTACAAACAAAAGAAGGCAAGGCATGGCAAATGAAAGCACATAAAAGTCAACAGCAAGACTTGCATCAAAAGTCAACTCAAACATTTTCAAAAATCACCAGATAAATCATGATCCATCCTAACACCTAGCATGGTAAGCATGTAAAATTTCATCACATTTGGACAAGTGGAAGGCAGTCAATGAAAATCATAAAGTCAAAGCAAATTTGAACATGCTCAATGAAGTCAACAGCAAGACTTAGCTCAAAACCAAACATAAGCATTTCCAAAAATCATCAAATAATTCATGCTCAATCACAATCCATAACATGACATGCATATAAAATTTCAGCTCAATTGGATCATGGGAAGATGGTCAATTAAAATCAGAAAGTCAAAACCAATTCAAGCAAGCACAAAGAAGTCAAACAAACATTTATCAACTTCAAAAAATCATAACTAAATGAAAACAGATGAGAAATGAATGGGATTAACACCAATGCAAAGCTTAAGATGTCTAGTATGCACATGTGAAATTTCATGATCATCCAATAAGATATGAGCATTTCCCAAATGGAATGGCAAGATGTGTCACACAAAGTCAACATTTGACTAGGCAGGGAAGAAAAATCTCAAACAAATAGGAAATGGCATAATTAAATCCAAGAAAATTCACACATAAACTAGACATATGAGAGAAGGTTCATGCAAAATTTCACATTAATTGGAGGCCAGGAAGCATGTTAACAAAAATCATGAAATTGCATATCATTGGTGTGACACAAATTGTCACACCCTACTTCAAAAATTCATATCTCACAAACCACATATGATAAATTCAAGAACTCTACATCAAAACAAACATGAATGAGTGTAGATTAAGCACAAAAAAATTCAGGGTCATTGGATACATCCTTACAATTTCACAAAAGGATTGGCAAAAGGTATGAAATGTGCATACATGTTAAGAAACCTAATACCATTAAAAATCCAGTCATCCAAAAAATCAATAAAAATCATGATAAAAAAGTAGACATTCATGTGAATATGATGGAAAAAATTTCATGAATTTTGGATTTGAAATGCACGAGTTATGAATTTTGTAAGTTGAGTAATGAATTTGGAACAAATGAACAAAATGAACATGTTTTACTAGGTCAACATGGTTGACCGGTGGCACTTTGGTAAATATGCGCATCACTTATCAAAACGCAGCGCACAGCACACCAAAAGGAAATGTCCTGATTGGTTGTTATGGAATGGAACAGTGTAGCAAGCAGCACTACACGTGAAAACAAGAAAATCTGGGAAAGGATTAGGGCTTTGGCCACAGTACAGTGTGTGTTCATCTTGTTCAACATCATCAAAACGAAATTCAAACAGCATTACACAAACAGCATGGCAGTGATATAATGATATTCATGCAAGCAAACAAAGCCAAACGCGAATCAGACAAATTTCTGGGCATTTCAAACCTAGGGTTTTGGCTACAGTAACTGCATCATCTTATTCTCCATCATCAAACAATCGTGAACAACAATTTATCCCAGAAATGAACATCAATCATGGTATTCGAAACATCAGGTGATGCATATTCATAATCCAGCATCCAAGTTCATTAAAACATATTAACCAAGATGAACTAAGCAAAAACAAATTCATATGTGCAGCTTCATGTCCACATAACTATCAGAATACACAACCATTTTCTATGATTCGAAGTTCAAAATGACTAGCATGAAGAGATCTAACTAAAGAATATCACGACTTTGAAAAACAAGAGGTTCGAAAACTGACCAATATTGAAGCTCAGTGATGAAATGGCTGTTGTTTGGCTGTGATGTAATGAAACAGATGAAGCTTGTGGTTTGGAATGATGGATGATGAAGTTATTTCAGCTCAAGAACGCACGAGATAGCTTGAATCAACTTCTGTCATTGAAGGGTGCTTGAAGAAAACAGTCGGGTTTTATGCTTACAGTAGGGAAATGAAGCTTGCAATCAACTCAAAATGGTGAGCACATGAGGAAACCAACCAAACAGCTCGAGTTCTTTGGGGTTTTGCTCAGAAAAATGCAAAAGTGTGAAAATGCAAGAATGAGAGAGAATGAGAATTTCTGTATGTTTGTGGCTGCTGCTAGGGTTCACAATGACAGAAAAAATGCCTTATATCATCTGTTTAGGCTTGGCTAAATGAATGCTAAACATGATTAGCTCAAATGGACCAAATGGCTCACTTTGCTAATTTCCAACAAGTGGTAAGGAGGGTGTGTAATCTGGCCGAGTTTGGGCCTCAAAAATGTTTTAAACAACATTATAAACAAGTCCCAAATGGCCAAATTGTTTAAAAATGGATAAATCAAAAAGTCAACTTTGGTCCACACTTGAATTTAAATAAGACAAGTCTAAAAATGCCATTTTGATTGGCAATGTTTTAGCACATGAAATTTACATTTTTGGAAAGAGGAGATGAAATGTGGTTTGTAGGAAAAAACCCCACCAAAATTGGCCAAATGGTTTGAGAGATATGGCCTTTTGAAGTTCAAGATTTTGTGAAAATGATTTGATCATATCTTGACAACCATGCATGGGAATTGAGAGTTCTTGGACTTTTTGGAAATGGGAGAACAAGATCTTCAACTTTCATGTTGGGCAAAAATTCAATTGAAGCTTGTATCATGATGTAAGTTTGGGATCAAGAAGTTTCCATTTTTGGCAGTTAAAATTACAGGTCCACTTTCTATTTTGGGAAATTTCCTGATTTTGCTTCAAATTCTTCCATGATGAGGTTTGGCATGATATATGAGGCTTGTATAGACATGAATGAGCTCCTTCAAATCAATTCCATCCATCAAATCACTGATTAAATCAACAGTTGACCAAGTTTGACTTTCTGTTGACTTTTCTAGGGTTTTGCCTGACTGAAGCATTTCTGATGAATTCCAAACCCAAATTCCTTGAGAACTTGATTCCAAATGATGTCCCAAGCTATATGAACTCTTGATTATTGATCATGGTGCCCAAATTCTGCAAGAATGGCCACCATCCACTGCAAATGACTGAGTTTGACTGACTTTGACCTAATTGCTGATGATTGCTTCAACTGCAAGCAACAATGTTAAACTGACAATATTTTTGTACTTTTTGAATGATAAACATATGAAAAGCAAAGATATACAAATGCAAATCATGCTTGGTGATCAAGAATCAACTCACAAAGCAAACTAGCCACTAGGAGGGAAACTAGGGCATGCAATGATCCTTGAGACCATGATATGATATGACCTAATATGAAAATGTATGTACAATGATAGGTGCAAATTTGAGGTGCTACAGCTGCCCCTATTCAATCAGCTGGGAACCCGAACGGATGATAGCAATGGCTGTCAGACTTTCAGGGTAAACAGGGATTGAATACAAAAGAACCGTAGAAATTTGCACCGACTGGATATAATACAAGAACGCCTGTCAGGATCGGCAAAGAAACAGTCTTGAAAGAAAAATCCGTCTGGAACGGAAAAAGAAATCGGCCTGAATACCGAAAACAGAAACGTCGACCTGGATACCAAAATAAAATGGTAACACAGGGGTAACCATGGCTTGAGCGCCGTAAGTACATCGACCTGATCGTCGGAAACTTCTTCGGTCTGAATACCGGAAAAACATAAGTACATCGACCTGATCGTCGGAAACTTCTTCGGTCTGAATACCGGAAAACACATAAGTACATCGACCTGATCGTCGGAAACTTCTTCGGTCTGAATACCGGAAAAACATAAGTACATCGACTTGATCGTCGGAAACTTCTTCGGTCTGAATACCGGAAAAAACATAAGTACATCGACCTGATCGTCGGAAACTTCTTCGGTCTGAATACCGGAAAACACATAAGTACATCGACCTGATCGTCGGAAACTTCTTCGGTCTGAATACCGGAAAAACACATAAGTACATCGACCTGATCGTCGGAAACTTCTTCGGTATGAATACCGGAAAACACATAAGTACATCGACCTGATCGTCGGAAACTTCTTCGGTCTGAATACCGGAAAAACATAAGTACATCGACCTGATCGTCGGAAACTTCTTCGGTCTGAATACCGGAAAAAACATAAGTACATCGACCTGATCGTCGGAAACTTCTTCGGCCTGAATACCGGAAAAACATATAAGACATATTATCTATAGCCGTCAAAACGTAGATAATATACGCGCATGGAAGATTATCCACAACTGGGTTGTAGGTTGTTAAATGAATAATCGACCGAAAAGAAAGGCATCTGGGTACCAGACTAGGTATGCAAAAGATGACCAATCAAAAGAGGATAAAGCTGCTAACTCGGAGCCAATACCCAAAGGCAGGGGAAGACCCAATGGGGACAATACTGCTTGATCAAGGCGAGTATCCAGAGGGGAAAGAATATCAATATCACAGACCGGATACTGATAACTGCAAAGAGGGGATTACATCTACCGGTTAGTAGGCAGAAAACCACGGAAAAGTAACCAGTCATCGATAGGATGAACACAAAGGGTTAACTCCACCAAGGGGATGAAAGTGTGATTTTACAACTACTGACTCGTAGGTAGAAGCCAACAAAATTCCACTGAGGATAAGGTGAATGAGTGTCGATTAGTGAGCGACTATTCATTTATGCCCCAGGGAAGCACAAGAGGCAGCCAACAGGAAGCCAATTTAGGATCGATCCAAAAAAGGCAGACTGAAACAGGACTCATCCTAATGAGGAAAGAACTCAATAGGGAAAACCCATCCCGTGTAGGGAGGGAACGGAAACAACCGTCATCCACGAGGATGTAACTCAGTGGGGAAATGTCAGGAAAGGATAGACACTTTCTGCTTAAGGGGTAGACTCTACATGGAGAGATCAGACACGCCCACTTCTGCTAAGGGAATGGACCCAAGCTTGCAAAATGATGCCAACTTCGGGGAGTAACACTGCTGGGGATACTCACTCAACCAAGGAGTCACTTGTCGGGAAAACACTAACTTCTCAACCATGCTGATGAAACCAATTCTGAAGCCGATCCAATGGCGCGGTGCTAAACTCTTTCCAACAATCCAATCTCGGCGGGCCACCACGGCCTAGGGCTAATGGACATGTTTGCAATGTTGATGTATGAGTTTTTTTGTTTTACATAATGCCCCATGATCATGATCATGGGAATGCTATGCACTGATGATGCAATATGCTATGCTTATCTAAATGATGAATGCATAAACACATGTCTCCTCCAGAGACAACACCGGGGAACTCCAGGAACAGTGCTGAGGATCTTATAACCACGTCAACTTCCACCCTGCCGGGGAAAGACAAACCTTGCATGGGAGTAACCAGACGACTTGCTAGGGATAATCAGGCGACTTTACTGGGGAGAGCCAACTAACCCATAAGTAGGATCAAATTCCGCTTGGGAAAATAACTGCTCCGCTGGGGAAGATAAACCGAGCAAACCTTTGGGAATAAGGCTCATACAAACCTCAGATAAAATAGACTGTGCTTTGGGGAATAACTGTTACTCCGCGGGGACGACCCACAATATTCACAAGTAGAATCAACTCAGCTGGGGATGCGGATATCAATCTGTTACGGTAGACTCGTCTAACCCACTAATAGGATAAACTCTGCTGGAGAGATAACTGCCTCGCTGGGGAAGGCTTAAACAATCCATAGCTAGGAGAATGGCTCTGTCTGGGGAAAGAACTGTTGGAGAATGCTCACAGGTAACGACCTGCGTAACGAAACAACAGATGCCCCAGGGGGTACGTGGACAAGATATGCTCAAGTGTCCTCAACATTCAAAATGATTTTCAAATGTTTTAATTCTTTCTGCACGTTATTGTTGAGCCTTCATGTTTTTATATGCAATGTTTATCAAAAATTCGGACGTTTTTGCAAACAAAACAGTAAAAGTAAAAACAAGAGAGCAATTTATCTTAATAACGACTTTTATTGATTGAAAGTGTGCCTGAAAGGCAAAATACAAAGGGGAGCAATTCCTAGAAAGAGGTAATTGCGCACAAAAGGAAAATAAACTATCCTAATGGCAATGTGAACACGGCATCCACTATTTCCCAACTCTGTTATGACTCATAGATCATCAGTTTCCTCCCTATTCCTTGCTTTCTGAGAAGACTGACTGGACCGATCACATCTGTCGAGATGGCAGCTGACGAAGCATGATGAAGTACAGATAACTCAAACTGTAGTCTTCGCTTTAATCCCTCTTTTGGCTGGATCGCCCTTTCGGGTTTTCAATCCACCGGGATACCCATTTTTGCCTAAGCCGCCCTTGCGGGTTTTCGACTTACCGGGTGTACAATTTTTTTCATTTTTATCCCTAACTTTTGCCCGAACCTTTTCTTTCTGTTTTTGGTTCGCCGGGATGCCCATTTTTGCCTGGACTCTTTTATTCTTTTTGTCCAGCGGGTCAATTTATGCGAAGTATTTTTTGACTACATCTGAGTTAACAGGGGAAGGAAAATCTTCACCATCCATTGTTGTAAGCATCAAGGCTCCACCGGAGAAGACCTTCTTCACAACATATGGACCTTCGTAATTAGGAGTCCACTTGCCCCTGTTATCTGTACCGGGAGGCAGGATCCTCTTCAAAATGAGATCACCAGTTTGAAATGTCCGAGGACGCACTTTCTGATCAAAGGCTCGCTTCATCCTTCTCTGATACAACTGCCCATGGCAAACAGCTGCCAACCGTCTTTCTTCGATAAAGCTTAACTCGTTAAACCTTGTACGAATCCACTCGGCTTCGTCCAGCTTGACATCCAATAATACCCTCAGAGAAGGGATCTCCACCTCAACTGGTAGGACTGCTTCCATACCATACACAAGGGAGTAGGGGGTTGCCCCGGTCGACGTACGCACTGAGGTACGGTACCCATGCAAAGCGAAAGGCAACATCTCGTGCCAATCCTTGTACGTTACGACCATCTTCTGCACAATCTTCTTGATATTCTTGTTTGCTGCCTCTACAGCACCATTCATCTTTGGTCTGTAAGGAGAAGAATTGTGATGTTCGATCTTGAAATCTCTGCACAGTTCTTTCATCATCTTGTTGTTGAGATTCGAACCATTGTCAGTGATGATTCTCTCGGGGACTCCATAACGACAGATGATTTCTTTCTTGATGAACCGGGCAACCACTTGTTTGGTGACGTTGGCATAGGAAGCTGCTTCTACCCATTTGGTGAAGTAATCGATCGCAACCAAGATGAAGCGATGTCCATTCGAAGCAGTTGGCTCAATCTTCCCAATCATATCGATGCCCCACATGGCAAACGGCCAAGGCGAGTTCATGACATTCAATGGGCTTGGTGGTACATGCACCTTGTCAGCATAGATTTGACACTTATGGCATTTCCGAGCATATTTGAAGCAATCGGATTCCATAGTCATCCAGTAATATCCGGCTCTCAGCAATTTCTTCGACATTGCATGACCACCAGCGTGGGTACCAAACGAACCCTCGTGCACTTCTTGCACTAACATGTCTGCTTCGTGTCTATCCACGCATCTGAGCAAGACCATGTCAAAGTTTCTCTTATACAGCACGTCATCCTGATTCAAGTAAAAGCTTCCAGCTAGCCTTCTCAGGGTCTTCTTATCATTCTTCGACGCACCCTCAGGATACTCTTGAGTCTTGAGGAAATTCTTGATGTCAAAGTACCACGGCTTTTCATCAATCGCCACAACAGACTCGGCTGCAAACACATATGCAGGCCTCTCGAGTCGATTTACCGCAACATGTGGCACATGATTCCACCAATGAACCTTTATCATAGAGGATAAAGTAGCCAATGCATCAGCCATCTGATTCTCATCCCGAGGGACATGATACAACTTCACCTTCTTGAAGAACGTCAGTATTCTTCTGGTGTAATCTCTATACGGAATCAAATGTGGCTGGTTTGTATTCCAATCTCCATTGACCTGATTGATCACTAGAGCAGAATCTCCAAAAATGTCAAGTGTTTTGATCCTCAGATCAATGGCTTCTTCTATCCCCATGATACAAGCCTCGTACTCAGCTTCATTGTTGGTGACGTCGAATGTCAATCTGGCAGAAAAAGGTATATGAGCACCTTTGGGATTGATCAACACTGCCCCAACACCATTACCGTTCATATTCACAGCCCCATCGAACATCAGTGTCCACTTGTCATCGGGATCCGGTCCTTCCTCGACAGGTGGCTCTTCACAATCTTTTATCTTCAGATACATGATGTCTTCATCAGGGAATTCAAACATCATAGGCTGATAGTCGTCGATCGGTTGCTCGGCAAGATAGTCGGACAAAATACTACCTTTGATGGCCTTCTGTGACGTGTACTGAATGTCATATTCCGTTAAGATCATCTGCCAACGGGCAACACGTCCGGTGAGAGCTGGCTTCTCAAAGATGTATTTTACTGGATCCATCCTAGAAATCAACAGATTAGTATGGTTCAACATATACTGCCTTAGTCGGCGAGCAGCCCAGGCCAAAGCACAACAAGTTTTCTCGAGCAGTGAATATCTTGTTTCACAGTCGGTAAACTTTTTGCTTAGGTAGTATATGGCATGCTCTTTTCGACCAGACTCGTCATGCTGACCCAATACACACCCCATCGAAGTCTCGGTGACTGATAGGTACATTATCAGTGGTCTCCCTGGAACTGGAGGAATCAGGATTGGAGGTTTCTGCAGATATTCTTTGATTTTGTCAAATGCCTTATGACAGTCATCATTCCATTTGATCGCCTGATTTTTTCTGAGCAGTTTGAAAATTGGTTCACATGTGGCAGTTAGATGAGATATGAACCTTGCAATGTAGTTCAACCTCCCTAAAAACCCACGGACTTGCTTTTCCGTTTTCGGTTCAGGCATCTCTTGAATAGCTTTGACTTTTGCTGGATCTACCTCAATCCCTTTCTCACTGACAATGAAGCCTAAAAGCTTCCCGGATCTCACCCCAAACGTACACTTGTTCGGATTCAGCCTCAGTTTGAACTTGACCAACCTGTCAAACAACTTCTGCAGATTTACCAGGTGCTCCTCTTCCGTCTGCGACTTCGCAATCATATCATCCACGTACACTTCGATCTCTTTGTGCATCATGTCATGAAAGAGAGTCGTCATTGCCCTCTGATAGGTAGCACCGGCATTCTTCAGCCCAAATGGCATCACTTTGTAGCAGAACATGCCCCAAGGTGTAATGAATGTCGTCTTTTCCATGTCCTCTGGCGCCATCTTGATCTGGTTATAGCCTGAGAAACCGTCCATGAAAGAGAACACCGAGGATTGAGCCGTATTATCCACCAATACATCAATGTGAGGTAATGGGAAATCATCTTTCGGACTCGCCCTGTTCAAATCCCGGTAATCGACACACATTCTGACTTTGCCATCCTTCTTCGGTACGGGAACAATGTTGGCAACCCACGGTGGGTATCTGGTAACAGCCAAGAATCCTGCATCCCACTGCTTCTGAACCTCTTCCTTGATCTTGACAGCCATATCAGGACTAGTTCTGCGGAGCTTCTGCTTGACCGACGGGCACTCTTCTCTGAGAGGTAATCGATGCACCACAATGTCTGTATCCAGCCCAGGCATATCTTGGTATGACCAGGCGAATATTTCCACATATTCTCTCAGCATCTCGATTAGCCTCCTCTTGACAGAGTCTTCTAAAGCAGCCCCAATCTTGATCTCTCTTCTGGCGTCCTCAGTACCCAGATTAACAACTTCCAACTCTTTCTGATGAGGTTGGATGACCCTTTCCTCTTGCTTCAGTAGTCTGACCAATTCTGCAGGGAGTTCACAGTCTTCCTCACTCTCCTCTTCAGCTTGGTAGATGGGATTGTCAAAATCATACTGAGCCATAACAGAGTCGTTCACAGTGGATGCCAAAATATCACTTCTGCATGTTTAATGTTTGGTTTTTAGAAAAAGATTCCAATAAAGTCACGAAAAACAAAAAAACATTGCCATTTTTATTATTTTGAAAAAAAGTGAAAAATCAAAAAAGAAAGACAAAGATCTCAAAATTTGATTGCAAAACGTCCTTTATTTATAAACATTGTAAACATGATGTGGCCCTACAATGAACCACTACGCCTTGGGCGGAACGTAGGGTTTTCATGCAAAAATGGAAAAACAAAAGAAAATTACTCTGTCAGTAGAGTAACTTGGACCACTTCTTCAGCTGTCCAGTTGTTGATAGATTCGCCTGGTGCACAAGGGCGGACCCAGACATCCAAATCACAATCACCGTCTTCACCATCAGTAGCAAAGACATCTCCATGGTTCATCAGCCCAGCGCTGGTAAAGGTGCTCGGACCTGCTTGTACGCTCTGCTCTGCTTGGAGAGGCTCATACCCGATGCCGAATTTGTCTTCTTTAACCGGCAAGTCAACCATCTTGCCCCAACCCTCAGCTCTACCGGAGTCAACCACCTCCTTGGCTTGCTTGTACGATGTAATCGAAGCACCTGGCTTCCTCTGCTCAGCACAAGCTACCCCTTCAAGCGCCACAGTCTCAAATGCCTGGCACAGGGTTTCATGGATCTCGCCATCGACCTCAACATACTTGAATGAGGAGAGATGACTCACCAGAATTTCTTCTTCGCCACATACGGTCACAATCTGACCGTTCCAGACATACTTGAGTTTTTGGTGGAGAGTCGACGAGACTGCCCCAGCTGCGTGTATCCACGGACGCCCCAACAAACAGCTATAAGCAGGCTGAATGTCCATCACATAGAAGATGATGTCGAAAACTTCCGGACCTATCTTTACCGGCAAGGTGACTTCACCAAACACAGACCGTTTGGATCCATCAAAAGCACGCACAATAAGGTCACTGGGAGTGAGCACAACTCCCTCGACATCAATCTTCTTTAGAATCTGCTTGGGTAGGACATTCAGGGACGACCCGGTGTCTACCAGCACGTGAGATAAAACAGCACCCTTACACTCCATAGTGATGTGCAAGGCTTTGTTATGATTACGTCCCTCAGGCGTTAGGTCTAGGTCAGTAAAACCTACACCGTGCCTGGTACTCACGTTGGCTAGTACACCCTCCAACTGGTTGACGGATATCTCTTGCGGGACGTACGCCATGTTCAGCATTTTCAACAATGCGTCCCGGTGTGCCTCAGAGCACATCAGCAAAGAGAGTATCGAAATCTTGGACGGAGTCTGATTGAGCTGATCCACAATCTTGTAGTCACTCTTTTTGATAATCTTCATAAACTCCTCAACATCTTTTTCGAAAGAACCCTCAGCCTCCTTCTGAGCCGGTTCCTCGTCAACCACTGCTTGTTTGCCCTTAGCCCTTGCAGATGCCTCAGCAGTAGCATCCCTCAAAGGCTGAGGAGCAAACAGTCGTCCACTCCTAGTAAAACCTCCTGGCCCTCCGACATTGTCCACCACTGGACTTGCAGCAGCAGGAGTTTTCACTGGAGCACTGATAGTTACTGGCGCTTGACCAACTGGCCTAATCTGATTACCAGCCCTTCTATCATTGCGATAGGCGTTGTCGTACCTCCACGGAACAGCCCTACTATTTTCAACTTGCCTTCTGCCAGGCGCAACAATAGTAGTTGGTGCACTGATGGTTACCGGAACTGGAATGGTAACCGGAGTATTGTTTGTTGCTGAGGTACTGACAGTCCCTCGTCCTCGTCCTTCAGACGGCTTGAAATAAATGGTGACAGTGGATACTGACCCATTATCTTTAACGGCCCGGCTGAACTGGAGACAGCCCTCATCAATTAACTTTTGAATACCGGCCTTCAGCTGGTCACAACCATTGGCAGCTTCTGAACAACCCACACAGTCTTCATTACAACCCGGGTCAACACCCCCCTTCAGCAAACGGTCTTTGACTACCAACAAAGGAGTCTGAACATCTTCCACATTCATGACCAAATCTTCAGCCTCTCCTCCTTCAATATTGTTAACCCTATGCCCGCCATGCTGAGGCATAGGATTGCTCACTACATTGGGTACCGAAGCAAAGTTGATTGCCTTAGCATCGATCAAGTCTTGTACCTTGTGCTGCAAAACCCGGCATCTCTCAGTATGGTGCCCCGGTGCCCCAGAATGAAAGTCACAGCGAACGTTCGCATCATACCCATGCGGCAAAACTGTTGGTGTAGCCATGGTACGCAATTCAACAAACCCTAACCGGAGTAGTTCGGGTAATAATTCAGCGTACGACATTGGCAATGGATCGAAACGTCGCTCAGCCATTCTTTGTCTGGGCTGATACGGACGTGGTTGCTGTGGCTGCTGTTGTTGTGGTTGTTGTTGAACTCTCTGTTGTTGTTGTGGACGAGGTTGAGGTGCAGGAATAGTCACTGCAGCCACTGGACGATACTGATCTCTGTTTGCATTGGCTCTGTACACACCCCTTCTGTGTTGTACAGCATTGGTCTCTCCTTCTCTACGGCGAGGTGCCCCAGAGAAGGGTTTCTTCGAGGACGACGAAGAACCTGCGTCATGAATCCTCCCAGCTTTGATTAAACTTTCTGTTCTCTCGCCACAGATGACGACGTCAGAAAAACTTCCGAATGGGCAGCTTCCCATCCGGTCCATATATACACCTTGCAGAGTACTGATGAACATGTCAGTCAACTCCCTTTCCAGCATAGGGGGTTGAACTCTCGCAGCTAGTTCACGCCACCTCTGGGCGTACTCTTTAAAGCTTTCGTTATTCTTCTGACAAAGACTCTGCAGCTGAGTCCTGGTCGGAGCCATGTCCATGTTGTGCTTATACTGTCTGAGGAACGCCTCACCCAGATCTCTCCAGCACCTGATGGAATCCCGCTTCAACTCCATATACCAATCCAAAGACGCCCCAGATAGGCTATCTTGGAAGAAATACATCCACATCTTCTCATCATCAGTGTATGCGGATATCTTTCTGTAGTAGGCCTGCACATGGGTGCGAGGGCAGGAGGTACCGTTGTATTTATCAAATGACGGCGCCTTGAATTTATGCGGGATTCTCAGACCTTCAACTAATCCCATGTTTGTAACATCAAAACCGAGGGAGTTTTGACATTCTATTGCCCGGATCTTCTCAGCAAGGGCCTCAACTTTACGATCTCTCGCATCATTTCTGCCCAAAATATCTTCATCTTCGCTGAGCAAAGTAAACATATCCTCTTGTCTGTCAACAATCGGAATTCTGTTACGGGCCGGAGCATGGATGACTCTGGCACTAGCAGCGTCAGGAACAATAGGTTGACCGTCAACTCGAATACCCCTCAACTCTTCACCTACAACATAGTTGTTGACGGGAATAGCAGCAGCAGGAATGTCATGAACTGGGGGTCCCTCTGGCAAAGCCTGGTTGGGCGGTGGGATTACAGCTTCTTGCCTCTGAACCAGAGCTCGGAGTTCTTCTTGTCCTTGCGCAACCCCTTGCATCATGTGAATGAATTGGGCCATGTTAGCCCTCATCTCAGCCAACTCGGCTTGTACTTGATCCATATTGCGTTGATGGTTGAGTCGCGTTGAGTAGCTGTGCGGCCTTTGATCAGCTATCCTGTTCTGTCACAGGAATCAAGGTGAGAAGACGGCACGAGAACACCTTTTTATGCAAAGATGATGCATGCAATGCTTGTGCAAATGCTTTGTTTTCAAGGAACCTTTAGGGTATTATTTGCAATATTCTGAATATTTAAACATTTTAATGGCTCATAGAAATATTTCATTCAATATATTGGGACAAAGAAATACAGCATTTTTGATTCATTACAAAGAGAAAAGGTAAATGACATCCTATGGATCCCTAGAAGCTCGGGATGCTGGAAGACGAGAAGTGCACAACTTCTTGATCTCTCTCTCATAGGCAGCCTCCATGTCAGCTTTCTCTTTAGCAAGTCGATCATACCTCCTCTTCCAGAATTTGGATGACTGAGGAAGCAGAGAAGTCCAAGTGTCGTTCGGATCGTCGATCACTCGGTGCTCGAGAAATTCAATCATAGCGTCCTTCTCCTTGAGCTGCTGCAGCAATTCCTCTCTTTCACGGATCCAAGCACGCGAAAGGTCTTCTTCTCTCAACTCCTCTACACGTTGGGTAGGGAGGGTTGAAGGCCCAGCCATATCCAACGGTGTAGGTCTTGGATGATCATACGGCATCAGGTAGGTGGCAGCTCTCTGTCTGACCCAAGAGGTGTATGGCTCCAAAGCAATGCAGTTCTTTGGACCCAACTCATTCCTACTCTTCTTATGAATACTCCGCCATGCACGGACAAATCTGGCTTTCAGGCCTTGGGGATCTTTACCCTCCTGAAAGAACACACCTTCTAACAGAATGTTATTAGGTTTATCCTTTAGGGGGAACCCAAGCTGACGACGTGCAAGAATAGGATTGTAGGTAATCCCACCACCTGTGCCAAGAAGAGGCACATTAGGGAATTCCCCACAATAGTCGATGATCTGGACGGTATCATACACGTGATCATACCAGGTGATATCATCATTGGTGAGAGACATGAGTCTCTGAGACCACCGTAGACATCCCTTGTTCTCCTTGAAAGCAACTGTCTGCGGCAAGTGCGAAATAAACCACTTGTACAGCAGGGGTAAACAGCAGACAATAACTCCTCCACCCTTCATATTCCTTAGGTGCATGGAGACATATGCATCGCCCAACAAAGTCGGAACTGGATTAAGAACTGAGAAGATCCTAATGGCGTTCATGTCCACGAACTTGTCAAAGTTAGGAAATAGCACTAATCCATAGATGAGCAGTACGAACAGAGCCTCAAAGGCATCCTCACTCATGGCCTTCCCATAGAAGGTAGCTTGGGCAATGAGGAACTCGGAAGGAAAACCCTGAATTCCGCCTTTGGTAGTCAGATTAGCTCTAATCAAATCTTCATCTATGTGCAACAGACTAGCAATCTCTCGAGCAGATAGAATACTCTCTAGGCCACTGAACGGCACTTGATCCAGAATCGGAATCCCAATGAGATGAGAGTATTCTTCCAAAGTCGGCAACAGCTGGAAGTCCGGAAATAAGAAGCAATGATGCAACGGATCGTAGAACTGAGCCAAGGTACTCATCAACCCTTCGTCAACCTGAGTGGTGAGCAGAGGTAGGAGCTTCCTATAGCGAGCTTTGAAACCCAAGGGATCTAATACATATGATGTCAGATTCCTTAACTCTTTTACATCGGGCTGTTTGAAGCTGTACTTCTTTGTATGCCTTTTTGGTCTTTCCATGTCTGAAAATTTTGCAAAATAACCCTTTAAGTTCCTTGAAAATTTTCTTTTTCTGATGACATGAATGCGGATGAATGCGTGAATGCATGAATGCAACAAACACACTCAAGGATCAAGCAAGGCACACCACACAAAGGTCGTGGGAAAGCTCTATGTATCCTTAATATCAATCATCCATTTTGGTGGATTTAGGTTTTCACCTTATCGACACCCAAGTTCCATTGATATTAACGGTACATGAACCGGCTCTAACATTCTTAATATCAACCAGCCGCTTTGATGGATTTAGGTTTTACACCTGATCCGGGATCCATTGATATTAACAATGTTTGAACGACTCAACCACGAATCACGGGTTTGTTGAGAGTCACGAGCATGGAGTCTCGGTTAAGAACCACCCAAAGGGAGTGTACTAGGGTTTAAACCTGCCAGACATGTTCTATCAGAGGTTCCCATAATCATCGTTCCATCTTTCGAATATTATCGGAGGAACGAATACTCGTATTCCAAGAATATTCTCAAGAGAAACTCTTATGAGTGTAGTATCGCGTAACGATCGTATCAGAACTGACATCTGAACGACCTCCGCACTACGGTCCTAAAAAATAGGCCAAGATGGGTTTGGTAAACTAAGGTTCTTGGCTTATGCGGCACATGATTGAAAGAATAATGCCTAACCACAAATAACTTGTGTGACATTATTAGTTCAACATGACCTCCACCAAGTGAATGGGCTCGCAAGTTAACTGGCTAAGGAATACTCCACACCAGTCAACAAGACTATGCCATTCTCCTATCCTAGAGTGCACTCGAGTTCGGGTATAGAACTCATCTCACGGATCACCAAAGCAAACAGCAATTGTATATCAAGCAATTCAAACATTACAATCAATACAGTGATCCCAAATTGTACAAAAATAAGTCAAATAACAAATAACAATATAGCACAACAAAGGTGAAAAGTAGGCAATACCACCAAGGAAATTCAGTCCCCAGCAGAGTCGCCACTTTTCTGTAGCGGTGTATTCGTCGCTATATGATCTATCGGTTAAATCATAAGCAAAGCATACAATGAAATTTCGAGTCGCCACCGCACTTTTATTTATCCAAAGGACTGGCTAAAAAGCGAACAAAAGCCTAAGAAGTTTTACACGTAGAAAACTAATAAAAAGATCAGAGAGTCTGGGTAAGGGGTAAATTACGCAATGGGAAGGTGTTAGGCACCCACTACGTCCTAGGTACTCCTAGGGAGCCCTTTTCACACTTGTTGTATTAAATTGTTATTTGTTATGGCATAAATATTGTGCAAACATGATTGGGATGGTGAGAAAAGAATATACAAATTTATTGGGTTTGAACGGATGAACCCGTTGCCTACGTACCTTCCATCAAAGGTAAGGATCAAAACGCCGTAGTTCGGCTAAAAAATTTCCAAAAGTTGGTGGATTCAATTTTAAACACAAGCACTGAGGCTTTTCATTATCAATGGGAGAACACTCGACCAAAACCAACATCCACCATGCGAGGATAGCTTCGACGTACTAGAGGGGTTAACCCTGTTTTCAGTACGGAAGTCTTATAGTCGACTCACTAAGGATAGGCAAGATTTACATCAACCACAATGATAATTGAAACCTATGGCTAATGTGAAAAGATTAACAATGGACAGAGCCAAAACAAGTGAATGGGTGAAGTTAATTGATTGTGATTATGAAAGTGGAGTCAAAGTATGATTAAGATTGATTCAAAAGAAGTATTACGAAATGGAGTTTGAAAAAAAGTCAAGGCCTTGAGTCCAGGTTTTTAGTTTGAAAACATGAAGATGTTTGCACAATATCTATGTCAAATTTGAAATCAAAGTGTGAAAAAGGTTTAGGACATAATGAGGATGAATGGATGGATATGGATTGTAAAACTTCTTAGAAGGTTCACTTCTTGAAATCATATAGAAGATGATTCAAGTGTGTCCTTTGGAATGGGCAATGAATAATAACAAACAAACAAAGCAGAAAAGCGGATACCGGATGCCAATCACTGGTCTTATACCAATCTCCTAAAACAAAACGGGATATCAGAGGCCACTCAATGGTCTTACACTAATCTCCTAAAACAAAATGAAACTTGGATACCGGATGCCAATCTGTCTGGACTTATACCAATATCCAACACATGATCCTAGGAAAGCAAATGCCAACTTGCGGGGACTTACAATTGCATCCTCTCATAAACAAAGAAAGCAAAACATGGATGTCAAATGCCAATCTGTCTGGGCTTACTCTAACATACACAGTATGATCCTAGGAAAACAAATGCCAACTTGCGGGGACTTACAATTGTATCCTCACATACAAACAATGCAACAAGCAAAGATAAGATGAGTGGCCAATGTGATGGTCTTATACTCACTTCCATATCCTAGGAGCAATGGCCAATGGATGGTCTTACAATTGTCCTCAATGGGCAAACAACAATGATGAGGTCACAAAGACAAATGAGATGATTATGCATTAATGAGCAATTGATGATGATAAATGCATAAAGCATATAAGAAAACATGTGCATATGATAGAATCAATCAATCAAACAATGAGAATCAAACAGCACACTCTATAGCCAAACAAGGAGGCTCACACAAGAGGGTTAGGCACTGAGGCCAACTGGAATAGGGTCAAAGATTGCTCTTAACCTTGCCATTGAGAGGCTAAGGTGAAGCAGATGAAAGGAGATGAGGGGTGTGCCTCATTGCTCTTATCCCTGATCTGGGAGAGCATTTTAAATATCAGAAAGTGTGGGAGTTCAGAAAGTAGGAACTCTCTCCACATTATTGACTCGATAGATCTTGGGTTTTGATCTCAATGCTACAACCATGTAATGGGAGCAAGGAGAAGACTCACTGAATAGTAGGGGATAGGTTGCTTATCCCTTTGATCTACCAATTGCCTTACTTGAAGGACTTTTCCTGCTTGGGACAAATTTAAACACACACAAGCATCGCCTCTTAAGGAGGACTTCAGATAGTTGCCTGGCCAAGTAACAGGCCAGGTCTTCCAGACTACATGAAGAACAAGGGATTATACCTCAAAGCAAATTGCTAAATAGCAAAGCAAAGCAAGTTCAAAGAACTTAAGCAACTAAGGGTACCTGAAATAGTCAAACAAATCAGTACACAGTTCAACAGTTTAAATCAAAAGGAATTGGGAAACAACAGTCAACACAGAGGGACAGGTGTGCAAAGCACAAGACTCAAATCATATGAGTCACAACACCTACAAAACAAAGGTTAGCTCATGATATATAATCAAGCTCAATCAAATTTGTATGATCTCTTTGAGGCATTGTTGCTTAACCTGAAACAATGAACTCAAACATAAGCCAGGAGACCTCTAGGACAAGCCTAGGGTCAAAAATAAATGAGAAAGTCAAAACAGCAAATGAAAGTCAACCAAAATCAAGTTCAAACATTTAAGAAGCAAGCTCAATTGGTCTCACATTCATATCATTCATCATCAACATTTTACAAACAAAAGAAGGCAAGGCATGGCAAATGAAAGCACATAAAAGTCAACAGCAAGACTTGCATCAAAAGTCAACTCAAACATTTTCAAAAATCACCAGATAAATCATGATCCATCCTAACACCTAGCATGGTAAGCATGTAAAATTTCATCACATTTGGACAAGTGGAAGGCAGTCAATGAAAATCATAAAGTCAAAGCAAATTTGAACATGCTCAATGAAGTCAACAGCAAGACTTAGCTCAAAACCAAACATAAGCATTTCCAAAAATCATCAAATAATTCATGCTCAATCACAATCCATAACATGACATGCATATAAAATTTCAGCTCAATTGGATCATGGGAAGATGGTCAATTAAAATCAGAAAGTCAAAACCAATTCAAGCAAGCACAAAGAAGTCAAACAAACATGTATCAACTTCAAAAAATCATAACTAAATGAAAACAGATGAGAAATGAATGGGATTAACACCAATGCAAAGCTTAAGATGTCTAGTATGCACATGTGAAATTTCATGATCATGCAATAAGATATGAGCATTTCCCAAATGGAATGGCAAGATGTGTCACACAAAGTCAACATTTGACTAGGCAGGGAAGAAAAATCTCAAACAAATAGGAAATGGCATAATTAAATCCAAGCAAATTCACACATAAACTAGACATATGAGAGAAGGTTCATGCAAAATTTCACATTAATTGGAGGCCAGGAAGCATGTTAACAAAAATCATGAAATTGCATATCATTGGTGTGACACAAATTGTCACACCCTACTTCAAAAATTCATATCTCACAAACCACATATGATAAATTCAAGAACTCTACATCAAAACAAACATGAATGAGTGTAGATTAAGCACAAAAACATTCAGGGTCATTGGATACATCCTCACAATTTCACAAAAGGATTGGCAAAAGGTATGAAATGTGCATACATGTTAAGAAACCTAATACCATTAAAAATCCAGTCATCCAAAAAATCAATAAAAATCATGATAAAAAAGTAGACATTCATGTGAATATGATGGAAAAAATTTCATGAATTTTGGATTTGAAATGCACGAGTTATGAATTTTGTAAGTTGAGTAATGAATTTGGAACAAATGAACAAAATGAACATGTTTTACTAGGTCAACATGGTTGACCGGTGGCACTTTGGTAAATATGCGCATCACTTATCAAAACGCAGCGCACAGCACACCAAAAGGAAATGTCCTGATTGGTTGTTATGGAATGGAACAGTGTAGCAAGCAGCACTACACGTGAAAACAAGAAAATCTGGGAAAGGATTAGGGTTTGGCCACAGTACAGTGTGTGTTCATCTTGTTCAACATCATCAAAACGAAATTCAAACAGCATTACACAAACAGCATGGCAGTGATATAATGATATTCATGCAAGCAAACAAAGCCAAACGCGAATCAGACAAATTTCTGGGCATTTCAAACCTAGGGTTTTGGCTACAGTAACTGCATCATCTTATTCTCCATCATCAAACAATCGTGAACAACAATTTATCCCAGAAATGAACATCAATCATGGTATTCGAAACATCAGGTGATGCATATTCATAATCCAGCATCCAAGTTCATTAAAACATATTAACCAAGATGAACTAAGCAAAAACAAATTCATATGTGCAGCTTCATGTCCACATAACTATCAGAATACACAACCATTTTCTATGATTCGAAGTTCAAAATGACTAGCATGAAGAGATCTAACTAAAGAATATCACGACTTTGAAAAACAAGAGGTTCGAAAACTGACCAATATTGAAGCTCAGTGATGAAATGGCTGTTGTTTGGCTGTGATGTAATGAAACAGATGAAGCTTGTGGTTTGGAATGATGGATGATGAAGTTATTTCAGCTCAAGAACGCACGAGATAGCTTGAATCAACTTCTGTCATTGAAGGGTGCTTGAAGAAAACAGTCGGGTTTTATGCTTACAGTAGGGAAATGAAGCTTGCAATCAACTCAAAATGGTGAGCACATGAGGAAACCAACCAAACAGCTCGAGTTCTTTGGGGTTTTGCTCAGAAAAATGCAAAAGTGTGAAAATGCAAGAATGAGAGAGAATGAGAATTTCTGTATGTTTGTGGCTGCTGCTAGGGTTCACAATGACAGAAAAAATGCCTTATATCATCTGTTTAGGCTTGGCTAAATGAATGCTAAACATGATTAGCTCAAATGGACCAAATGGCTCACTTTGCTAATTTCCAACAAGTGGTAAGGAGGGTGTGTAATCTGGCCGAGTTTGGGCCTCAAAAATGTTTTAAACAACATTATAAACAAGTCCCAAATGGCCAAATTGTTTAAAAATGGATAAATCAAAAAGTCAACTTTGGTCCACACTTGAATTTAAATAAGACAAGTCTAAAAATGCCATTTTGATTGGCAATGTTTTAGCACATGAAATTTACATTTTTGGAAAGAGGAGATGAAATGTGGTTTGTAGGAAAAAACCCCACCAAAATTGGCCAAATGGTTTGAGAGATATGGCCTTTTGAAGTTCAAGATTTTGTGAAAATGATTTGATCATATCTTGACAACCATGCATGGGAATTGAGAGTTCTTGGACTTTTTGGAAATGGGAGAACAAGATCTTCAACTTTCATGTTGGGCAAAAATTCAATTGAAGCTTGTATCATGATGTAAGTTTGGGATCAAGAAGTTTCCATTTTTGGCAGTTAAAATTACAGGTCCACTTTCTATTTTGGGAAATTTCCTGATTTTGCTTCAAATTCTTCCATGATGAGGTTTGGCATGATATATGAGGCTTGTATAGACATGAATGAGCTCCTTCAAATCAATTCCATCCATCAAATCACTGATTAAATCAACAGTTGACCAAGTTTGACTTTCTGTTGACTTTTCTAGGGTTTTGCCTGACTGAAGCATTTCTGATGAATTCCAAACCCAAATTCCTTGAGAACTTGATTCCAAATGATATCCCAAGCTATATGAACTCTTGATTATTGATCATGGTGCCCAAATTCTGCAAGAATGGCCACCATCCACTGCAAATGACTGACTTTGACTGACTTTGACCTAATTGCTGATGATTGCTTCAACTGCAAGCAACAATGTTAAATTGACAATATTTTTGTACTTTTTGAATGATAAACATATGAAAAGCAAAGATATACAAATGCAAATCATGCTTGGTGATCAAGAATCAACTCACAAAGCAAACTAGCCACTAGGAGGGAAACTAGGGCATGCAATGATCCTTGAGACCATGATATGATATGACCTAATATGAAAATGTATGTACAATGATAGGTGCAAATTTGAGGTGCTACAATATGATGTAGCAAGTTCATCAAGGGTCAGATTATCTGCACTTGAATCATCATCAGTGACACAAACACTAGTAAGTGCAGTGACATGTTTAGCAGATTCTCCTTCAGATGCACTCTCAGAATCTCCTTCAGACCATGTGACAGGTAGCCCCTTCTTTTGCATCTTGAGGTAGGTAGGGCATTCAGCTCGAATGTGTCCATAACCCTCACATCCATGACACCGGATTCCCTTGCCTTGGTTGAACTTTTCTTCAGAAGTTGATTTTTTCCTTATGTCAGACGGGATGTTCTTGACATTTGGTCTACCTCTTTGATCAATCTTCTTCACGAACTTGTTGAACTGTCTCCCAAGCATGGCTATGGCTTCTGATATGCTTTCATCACCTCCAGTGTATCCTACTTCTGACTCCTCTTTAGAATTTGATACAAAAGCTACGCTTTTGCTCTTCTTTTCAACATTCTCGCACATCCCCATTTCAAAGGTTTGGAGAGAACCAATGAGCTCATCCACCTTCATGTTGCAGATATCTTGAGCCTCTTCTATTGCAGTGACCTTCATGGCAAATCTCTTAGGTAATGACCTGAGAATCTTTCTTACAAGTTTCTCTTCAGCCATTTTCTCCCCTAAGCCACCAGAGGTGTTTGCAATCTCAAGAATATTCATGTGAAAGTCATGAATAGTCTCATCCTCTTTCATCCTCAGATTTTCAAACTTGGTGGTCAGCATCTGAAGTTTGGACATCTTCACTTTGGAGGTGCCTTCATGAGTTACCTTGAGGGTATCCCACACATCCTTGGCCAGCTCACAGTGGTGCACTAGTCTGAAGATGTTCTTACTTATTCCATTGAACAATGCATTCAAGGCCTTAGAATTTCCAAGGGCTAATGCCTCTTGCTCCTTGTCCCATTCTTCTTCAGGGATCTGCACACTGACTCCATCCTCACCTGTCTTCGTTGGATGTTCCCATCCTTTGTTGACAGCTCTCCAGACTTTGCTATCTAGAGACCTTAAGAAGGCTATCATACGAGGCTTCCAGTCATCATAGTTAGAACCATCCAGCATGGGTGGTCTATTTGAGTGTCCTACATCCTTGTCCATGGTACTAGAAAGTAACTTCCCTAGATCTCACCCAGAACTTAACAGGCAGGGTGCCTGCTCTGATGCCAATTGAAATTCTAGTTAACAGACTTTCGATGTCACACGGGTTGTTATGACATCCAATTCTGCGCAGACAAGGATTATGCAGAAAAATGTAAGTGCAGTAAATAACACGAGTAATTGTTTACCCAGTTCGGTCCAACATGACCTACGTCTGGGGGCTACCAAGTGTAGCACCTCAAATTTGCACCTCCCATTTGTACATACATTTTCATTTTAGGTCATTAACATTGCATTAACATTTTCATAGTCCATCACATGTCATCAGTCAAGACTGGTCAGGAGATTCAGTTGTGCAAGCAAGCAAGTGCATTTTCCATGGAATCAAAACCCTAGGGTTGGTATAATGTGTTCATGTGATCCAAGGATCATTTTGAAGTGGTTTGGCTAAGCATTGAAGGCTCAAGGCTCATCAGTCAATGATCTGTTAATCTGAAACCCTAGAAAGTCAATAGAAGTCAACTGTCAGCTCAACCATGGATTTGGGGGTGGGAGATGGTTATAGATGCCTCATTCATGTCCATACAAGTCTCATTTGACATTTCAAACATCAACATTGAAGAATTTGAAGCCAGATCAAAACTTTCCAAAAATAGTAAGTGACCTGTAATTTGAATTTGCCAAAAATGGAAAGGTTTTCAACTCAAGATTACATCATCAAGAAGGCTTCAAATGAAATTTTGTCCAACATAAAAGTTGAAGATCTTTCTCTCCCATTTCCAAAAAGTCCAAGATCATGAATTTCTCATGTATGGTTGAAGAGATATGGATCAATCTTGGCCAAGTCTGACTTGAACTTCAAATGTGCATAACTTTCAAACCAAATGTCCAAATTAAGTGGTTCTTTTTGCATTGTTCATGTTTTGACCTCTACTTACCAAATCATGCATTGCATTTCATGAATCATGATCACATGAACACTTGATATTTCACTTGATTTTTGGAGGGAAAAATTATAGTTTGAAATTGGTCAAATATTTGAACATTCTACCACTTGCATTGGCTCCAAAATGAAATTTTGAGTGAAATTCACATGCATTTCGTGTACTGTTCATTATAATTTCCATGCATAAGGTGAATTATCAAATTTGGCATGTGCACCTCATTTCCCTAATTACACTTAACCAAAGGCTTAAACCTGATTAGAGGCATGATTAAGAGGGAGTATAAAGCCTAAAGCATAACTATTTCTGCATAATCATAACCATATTTTCAGATCTAAAAAATTTCTTCAAAACTTTCTCTCTCAATTTTCTTTGAAATTCTTCAAACACGTTGCATTTTTCTTGATTCATTCATCATCTGAAAGCATTATTGAGCATTGTTGAACCAAGACCCAAAGGAATTCGTGCAAGGTTGAAGAATACTTGAAGTTTTGAAGCATCCATGGCAGATTCATATTCTGGTGGAATCAAGCACGATTAAGCCTCAAGTCTTCATCCATTCATCCATATAAGTGATTTGGAGGATCTGTTTGAGCATTGCAAGGCCAGGATCTGCTGAATTCCAAAGCTGCTTCTCCAAGAGGTTAGAAATCGAATGTCTCAATTCTTGAAATGATTAGGATGTTGTTATAGATATTTGAACGCTGGTGAAACTGAGCTTCAAATCACAAAATTCCATGTAGAATTGAATTAGTTATAGTGATTTAAAGTTTGATGTGTGATTCTTCATTTGCTCGATTCTTTGTGTATATGTTGATTCATGCTATTTCCATGCTGGATTCGTGTTGTATGTTGGAAGATGAACATGTTGATGTGTTTATTTTTGAAAACTGAGAAAAATGTTCTTGAGCATGTGATGAACACGATGAAGGTGATGAGATTTTCGTTTCCAGAACCTGTTTGATCCGTTAGAACGTGTTGCCTGGATTTTGCATGTGTTTGTGAAATAATTTTCATGTACTGGTCCACGTCTTATCCTGCATGGCGTTTTGATTCGTTCCCATTCGCTTGACCAAGCACGCGTCAGCGTTGACCGCCACTTAGGATTAGTGAAACGGTGCGTTTCACTCCAAAGCGCGCTTCATTCAAATTTTGCCTCCCTTCGATTCTGGCTCACAGCATAAATTCAAATGGCATTTTACATTTTCTCTTTTCCCTCCATACCATTTCCACATGCTTGCATCATGTTTTTTTTATTTTTTCTTTCACTTCCAAAATTCATATCTGATTAAATAATGATCTAAAAAATATGAGGATTTTTGCATTGTCTTCCTTATTGTTTCTAGTATTTTTTGGTTATTTTTCCCTAAATTGTGCATGGCTGGAAAACTATTTGTGCTAGGGTTTGTGAACATTTTTGCCTTTTGTACATTGCTTGACCATATCTTTTGTGAAATGCTCAATTTTAATTTAATGCTCATGAAAGTTTGCATGCTTAAACTAGACTCTTGGCTTGACCATTTGGTGTTGATTTGGTATTTTTACCATTTGTGGTTTCTGTTTTATGATCATGTGAATTTAGGTGTGACAATGTGTGTCACACCTTGTGATGTCCAACTTGTTTGATAATTTGCCATGCCAAATGAATTCCAAATGCCTTGATTTTTTGCATGATGCTTGATATGAATGTTGTGGTTGCTCAGGATTTTTTGTGGAATTGTTGGATTGATTTCTGATTTGATTGAGATTTTTCTTTCTGGATGGTCACATGTGAGCTTTTGAATTGCCTTGATTTTCATTTGTTTGTGAAATGCTTGTGCTTTATCCTATGAATGTGAAATTTTGCACATTATTTCTAGACATGTTAAAGGTTGTTTTGGCTTTGGTTTGAGGTTTTTACCTATTACCATTTCTGTTTTAGGCTTGTGCTAAGTTGATGTGACATTTGGTGTCACCTATGTGCTTGATTGTGTTTGCCTTGACTTAAGCAATTTGATTACCATGCCTAATGTTGCCCAATTGCCCTAATTTTTTGTGTGATGATCATGTTGTATGTTCTGTTTACTCATAAAGTTTGTTGAGATTATTTGAATCATTTTTGAATTAATGTGCATTTGTTCATTCTGATGTCACAATGTGGTTGCAACTTGCATACCTTGCCATACTTGGTTCATAAAATGAATTTGGTGAATGATAGTGATATGGGACCTTTTGGAGTGTGTTTTTAATTGATTGAGGTTGATTCATGTTAAATTTCATGTTCTGTTATGAATTTTTTCTCCCTCTTTGACCCTAGGCCTTGCCCTAGTGGTTTGTGACTCACAGTTGAGCTTTGATTTCAGGTTAAGAAGCACATTGCTATGATGGGATTGATTCACTCTCTTGAGTTGATTAAGTGGTTGATGTTGAATAACTTTGATTTGTTTTGTAGGTTGATGTTAGCTCATTTGAGTTTGAGCTTGTGCCTTGCACATCGTTGTATTGCTTGTTTGACTGTGTACTGTTGACTGTTGGTTGTTTGTTTGACTTTTTGACTTGTATACTAATTGGGTTAGATTTTTTTCAGGTACATAAGTTGCTTAAGTTCTTTTGAACTTGCTTTTGCTTTTGCTTAACCATTTGAGGTATAACTCTCTGACTTCATGTAGTCTGGAAGACCTGTCCTGTTATGTGGGCAGGCACCTGTCTGAAGTCCTCCTTAAGAGGCAATGCTTGTGTTTGTTTATTTTTGTGCCAAGCAGGAAAAGACTTCTATGAGGCAATCGGCAGATAAAAGAGATGTGCAATCCATCTCCTGCTATTCAGTGTGTCATCCACTTTGCTCACACCTTGTGTTGATGCATTGTGGATAGTAACCCAAGATCTTTGTTGTGTCAATCATATGTGGATAGAAGAGTTCCTACTTTCTGAACTCCCACTTTCGTTTGTCTGAAGCTCTCCCAGGCCAGGGATAAGAGCTGTGAGGTCTTACCCTCACTTCCCATTTCATCTGCTTCACCCTAACTCTCAATGTTAGGGTTAAGAGCTAACTACACCCGATTCCAGTTGGCTTGTGTTTCACAGCCTAACCTTGTGTGAGCCCACTTTGTTTGTATATAGTGTGTGCTAATTGTGTGTATGTTTGCTTTGCTTGTGCTGTTTAGGATAGCTTGCTCCCTGTGCAAGTTAGATAGAAACTTCAACCTAGGACCATGGTGAATTTACATGATAACTATTAGGCTCGAGTTAGTCTCCCTTCTAGTATGTCATTTCCCAGTCTCTGGTTAGGCTAGTCCTTTTTCCCTGCGTAGGGGAACTACGTCGCCCTGATCCTCATACCAGATGAGGTACGTAGGCAGGAGATGAGCTGATCTCTCTGGGCGCCCTTTTTCTTTTGCAACCTCTTTGTGTTGTGTTGGAGTCTGACGTAAGTCCAGCGATTGGCAGTTGGTTTCCTGTGTCTGGTTTGCTTGTGGGAGTCTGACGTAAGTCCAGGGATTGGCAGTCGGTTTCCTGTGTGTGTTTGTTGGTTCGGAGTCTAATGTAAGTCCAGCGATTGGCATTCGGTTTCCATGTTTGCCTGTTTGTGGGGAGTCTGACGTAAGTCCAGCGATTGGCAGTCGGTTTCCTGTTTGTGTTTGTGTTTTGTTTATCGTGCGTTAGCCGAGCTACGAGTGCTCTGATTCTTCTTCAGTCAGAGAAGATACGTATGCATAGGATGCGACATCCTAGCGAGCGAGTTTCCCCCTGTCCCGAACTACGTCGACTCTGATGTCTGTGCCTGACAGACTACGTAGGCCCAGGATGCGATATCCTGCCGAGTTAGTTTCTTTTGTCTTTCCTGTGTCTCTTTCAGCCAGTGTGTGATGTTTGAGCAGTGTTTAGCAACCTTTATCCTTTCTTTTGTGCGTGGATCCCGTCGAGTACGACGGATGCGTAGGGGTGCTAATACCTTCCCTTCGCATAATCGACTCCCGATCCCATCTCTCTTCGGTCGCGAGACCATGTCTTTTCCAGGTTTACTTCAAGCGTTTCCTTTCCCTCTTTTGGGATAAATAACGCACGGTGGCGGCTCTGTTGTTTCGTTTTCCCGCCGGTTTTTCGCGTAATGCGACACCAAGCCAGGGAGGAAATCCACTATTAGTAGTATTAATTCAGACCTTAAACCAACTGTTTAACCCTATCACTTAATACCTACCCAATGCAATTTCAATCTTACACGAAGATCAGAGTTCCTACTCGCTCCCCCTCAATCACCTCAGTGATTACTACCTTTAATCAATATTAAAGACAATTTTGAAGTCACACTTCAAACAACTCTTGATTGTGCTTAACAACTTTAATCAAGATACACAGCACTCACGCTTAAAAGCTTAGAGTGACACAACACTTACAACTCAATGAACACCCTATACCAATGCAATCATCTACGTGATAATAGCTTGGCTTACAAGATATGTCTAATACAAGACTCACAAAAATACAGCAGTGAAGTATGATGGACACACTAAATCTTCACGCCTCAAAATCCCCAATTCTGAATGAAGGAATGAATTCCTTTTATATTGCAGCACTTGGGCCTTGTACTTGTATTCTCCTGAATTTAAGGTCACGCGAGTTCCCCTAAATTCCACATCTAGGTTACTAACAAATAGGCTATTTGTTAGGTTCATTAAATGTAGCTTGGTTGTTGGTTTCCTGGATTTTCTCTCAGCTGTTGAATCCCTGAAGAATAGCCTGAGAAAAATGATGAAACAGAAAAACTAAACAACCTACAATTTAGCATATGCTGTCAGGAATGAATGTCACAACATTCAGCTTGACATCAAGGACCATATGCTAAGTCTGTTTTTCCTTAAAACAGAATGTACAAATTTGCTGAACTGCACAGGACCAATCTGTCCATTCTACAGTAACAGCTTACATTAATAAATGTCAAAGCATCCAATTTGACATTTACACATTTAGCCTTAAGTCAGTTTTGTTATCCTCTTGAAGAACAGTCTGAGAAACATACTGAAGTGTAGCAGAACACCACTCTGTCTATTGTTCAGTATATGCTGTCAATGATGAATATCATAACATCCAGTTTGACATTCAGACAGTAGGCCTTATGCCAGGTCTGGTATTTCCTTGATAACCAGACTGAAAAATAAATACTGAGTTCTAACAGAACACCAACTGTTCTATTCCTCAGTATCTGCTGACAGGGATGAATGTCACAACATCCAATTTGACATTTAATACATCCTGTATTAGCTAATCCTGCAGTAAACTACTCAAGTATGTCATGACATCAGTTAAGACATCAGAGTACAACTAGATATTCTAACCTACAATGCAGTCACACAAACACCTCCACAGCATGTCATGACATCAGTCAAGACATTAGAATCCAGCTAGTGTTTTACCATACAATGCAGCCAATTAAACACCTACATATTTACAAATTAGAAGTAATCACAAAATAAAGTCAAAATTGACTTAAGGTTCAATTCAAAATAAGTATTATGAAAAGAGTTTGAAAAAATCAAAGGCATATAGCCTAGGTTTCTAATTTTGAAAACAATGTCAATGTTTGCACAAAATGTTTGGCTTGGGTTAGAATGGAGAGAAGAAGAGAAGGGCTAGATCCTAAACATGCAAAGATGAGGGAAGAGAAATAAAACCCTTTGAGTACCCTTCTTGAGATCATAAAGATGATCCAAGTTGCTCCTTTCCTTTGGACTTAGCAAGTAATAAGCAATTAACTCAAGCAATCAAGCAAATATCAATCAAGCTCTTAGGATCTTCCAATTGGACTTGTCTCTCCTATCTTGGATGCTCATGACAATGGTCATTTTAAATAGCTCAAGTTTTGGTATCCCTATTGTTGGTGTAAGCCCTAGAGGCCAATACTTTTGGTACTTGTATCGAATTATTTATTAATAATAAAAAGGCTTTTTCTTTATTACGTTTGTCTAATAAAGTCCCTAGAATAGCTAGTCCGTTTAATGTATCAAGTGTGACTTGATCATGAGATCACATTAAACATAAGGACACTATTCTTAAAGTATCCGTAGTTGAGCTTTATTGTGAAGTGGGATAACATTAAAGCATTAAGACTATTGTGTATATAGACTGATGATCACATCTCATGGATCATGGATAAGGAGTTATCAAGTCTTAAACATAGGTATGAATATTAAGAGTAATATTTATGCTGGATTGACCCGCTATGAGAATACTATATAGAATGTTATGCAAAGTGTCATAAGTTATTCTCATGGTGATAATGGTGTATACCACCCTTCGACCTGAAACCACTATGGACCCTAGATGTAGAGTCGAGTGCTTTATTGCTGATCAAACGTTGTCCGTAACTGGATAACTATAAAGACAGTTGATGGGTACTCCACGAAGCATGCTGAGGGACATGAGTGGCCTAGATGGAATTTTCCCATCCTGCGTAACAGGATAAATGTCTATGGGCCCAATATTGAACTTGACAAGGATGACACGGTTTATGTCTTGTGTTCAATATAGACATAAGGGCAAAAGGGTAATTATGCACATAAGTATTATCACAGAAGGATTTGTCAGATCACATGACATTTTCGTGTCTTGGGTAGCCGTGATGTGTTGCTAGATACCGCTCACTGTTTATTATGTTAAATACATGATTTAATATAATTGCCAACACCGCGAAAACCTACAGGGTCACACACAAAGGACGGATTGATGAGAGATAGAGTAACTAAGGAACACCGTAAGGTACAATGCACTTAAGTGAGTTGTGGAACATCGTAAGGTACGGTGTACTTAAGTAGAATACGAAATATGGTAAGATACCATGAGCTTAAGTGATTTTGGGCATATTATAAGATATGGGCCAAAATACACTTAAGTGGGCTTTTAGCTTGAAGCCCATACAAGTGGTTCTATAAATAGAACCCTTGTGTAGAAGCATTCATTGCGGTTGCATTATTTTCGTTTTCTTACTCTCTCTCTCTCTCTCTCTCTCTCTCTCTCTCTCTCTCTCACTCACTCAAAGCTTTCATTCGTACCAGCTAGCACTGATATTGAAGGAATCCGTTCGTGTTGACTGAGTAGAGACGTTGTCATCGTTCAACGTTCGTGATCGCTCCGTGGATCTGCATCAAAGGTTTTGATCGTCACAAGAGATCTGCACCAAAGGTTTCAATCGTCGCAAGAGGTAAATATTCTATCACTGATCATGACATTCGTAAGGATCTCTAAAGGAGAAAAATTTAATTTCTGTTGCGTTTTATATCGCAATTCTCCTTCACCTATCACAAGAACACACAAATCAAAAATTTCCACAATGCAATAAAAGAATGGACAAGAGTGAGTTTAGAATAGGGGTCCTTTCAATTCATCTTTCAAGATTAAGTATTCTAAAGGCATGAGGCCTAGTTTCTCTTCAACATATTTAGCATTCTAAAGGCATGAGGCCTAGTGGCTTTTGAAACTCCATTTAGCATAGGCAAGGTCCTAATTCTAAGTCCTTTCTCCTTTTGCATTGGTTCACACAAATAAAACAAAACAAGCACAAGGCAATAGTATATACACAATAATGTGCTCAAGTGAGCAAAAGGAAAATGACATAAACATAAACATGAGCTCAAGTGAGCAAAGGGCAAAGACAATATGAATTAATGAGCAAGAAACTAAATTGCATTAAAGTAAATTGCAAGAATTAAATACTTGAATTAAAAGTTAGTAATTAGTAGTTAGTGTTAGTGTGCCATAAGGCAATTTAGTGCTATGTTAAGCAATCGTAAGTGGACTAATGTAGTAGTCACACCTATCTGAGGTCGGTCAATAAAACTATAGGCAAACAAACATAAGTTAGAGACCACGACTAGTAAGCCAAGCTCCTACAACTTGCCATGCCAAAAGAAAAGAAGAATGACCTTGTATGGATTGTTAGGTTTTTTGCTTGACCAAGAAGCAACCTATCTTGGACACAAAGCAATTCACTTGATCTTTGATCAAGATGAATTTGATTTGGATCAAAGAAGGTTAAACCTCTCATATGTTAAGGCTAACCACAAATCATTAACTCATTAGTCAAAAGAAAAAGAAGAAGATGAAGATGGAAATGGAATGTACAAAATTGAAATTCAAAAGACATAGCCAAAGCACATTGATCAAAGATGAATGGAATCAACATCAATCAATGGTAAACATAAGTAAAATGAAGATTAGAAGTCAAGAAAGGTCATACATATTTTTGGTATATTTTGGAATTAAAATAATACATAAAATAAAATGAACAAATAAAGGTCAAACTTCAAATCCAATTCAAATCAACTTGAACAAGTCCAATTGGATCATCATAAGTCTAACATGGTCAAACAAGGTTTGACAAATTTTCTCAATATTTTTTAAAAACAGAAACTAATTTTAAACAATTAAAAATGAATAAAAATAACATAATTGAACTAAAATCTCAAATAAATCTCAAATCAATTAAGAAATTGATGAGAATATTTTTCATAGATTCGTCATCATCCAAAGATGTTAAGAAAATATTTTTGGCATTTTTGAATATCAAAAAGTATTTTAAATGAATTAAAAACAACCAGAAATGAAATAATTCACAAAAAAATATTAAATGGAATCAGAAAAATAATTAAAAATCATTTTATGGAACTAGAATTTAAGAGAAAATTTTTGCAATTGGTCCCATATTTTTGTGATTCCAAATAAAGAAGTTATGAATTTTTAAAATAAAATGGAATAAAAGAAAATAAAATGGAAATTCAGAAATTAGAAAAATCCACAGCGCTTGGATCAGCGCTCATTAATTGACGTGGCTGATCCAAGAAATAAGAAGCGCGCACGTATGGTGAGCACTAGTCAACAACGTAGCACATGGTATTAAATGAAGTCAAATAAATCAACAACCAAGATTAGATCGTGACCAATGGATTCAAGGGCCAGGGTTTGGACGCGTGGGGATGGTGGTGGAAACCACCGTCTTCTCCGGTGAGAAGGCTAGAAAACGCCACCAGTTGCAGGTTTTACAACCTCAATCATAGCACGCGATCCATATACCATTCGAAAGCTGGGGTGATGTACATCACCCCTGTGACCTTAGTTTCTTCTCAAGATTCTTATGGAGGAAGAAATCTGAGGTTGAAATATGAGGTGTTTAATCTGAACTTAACCAATTCTCAAAATTAAAACCACAAATCAATTGCCTCTCACATGAGGACTTCAAAAATACCAACCAAACCAAGCAATGCACAATAATAAGAGAGATTCGAATCAAAACAGTTATGGTGAAAACCTTTGAAGTGCTGCTTTTAAGAGCTTGATCCAATCCAATCCTCGAGTGCAGCTTGATCTTGAAGTAACAATGAAGCAAGGCTAAGGAATTAGAAGCTGAAGATCAACTAGGGAAGTTGAAATTCAAGATTGAAAAGTGAAGAAAAAATTCAGAATTCCTTTAATGGAGGGTTGGGGAATCAATTGAGCAGAGCTTCAAGCGCCTTCAGGTTAAGAAATGAGCAAGGCAAGGCATTCTATTTATTGCCACAGCTGATGCAAGGCATGATCAAACTCGTGTGCATGTGAAGTTGGGTCCTCCATACATGGGCCTGTACAGGCACATGTGAGGCCCAAAAGCAACTGCAATTGAGTGCTGAACACTAATAAATGAAGTTTGGACGTGCAGATGACAATGCATTAGCTTCTGCACAAAGATTTAACTTGGTTTCCATAAATGATCACAAAACTTCACCTCTTACAAAATGCCAATTGGAAAATCCAAACATAAGCATGTGGATAATGGTTGGAAAGGTCTTGACATAAGGAACGAATGTTATGTTGAACAAAAATTCTTTTGGAGTTTGGAAAATATTGAAAACTGGCCATGAAGTTCAAGGTACAAAGCATGTATTTGAGAAATTTGCCAAAATGGACCAATTTCAAGCCCTTCTGTTTCAATGATGCAAGCCTAAAATGACAAAACCTTCAACGTCAAAGTTGTATATCTTTTCAATACAATAAATTTGGACTTAAATTTTACATCATTTGGATTTTTGATGAGAATATTATGGGCACTTGAAGTTGGACTTTTTCACATTTCAATGGCTTTGGACTTAAATTTTGCATCACATGAACTTCATTTAGGATTATGAATTTTTTTACAACATAATAATTTAATTAGACATCTTAAAATTTCCAATGCACTTGGTCTCACCTCAAAATCATAAAAAAATGAAGGAGTTAGATTCTTGGGAAGTTGACCCAAAATTAGGGTTTTAGTCAAAATGACCTATAATGTTTTGAAATGAATGATGACCTTACATGTTTCAAATGTATTTTTGATGAACATGAAAGTTGTTCATATGGTTCTTAAGAACATTATTTCTCTTGGGGTCATCTTCATTTGGAAAACACATCAAAAGTTAGGTCTCAGTGGATTTCAAAATAGTCAGATGAATTGACTGATCAACTTCTCAAAGCCAAACTTCAAATCTTGATGAATGAATGATTGAGGATACCCACATAAGCTCTTATATGCATAAAATGATGAATTAAATAACTTAACTTGATTGTATTTTATCATAGGTTGAGGTTGCTTCATGAGCTAGGCACAGTCAATGCACAGTTGAATTAGGGTTTCCTTGGGAAACAATCCTCAAGCCCTTTGGTTTATCTTGATTAAATTGACAAATTGAGATATTTGGGAGGCATATATGATGATTGAGAGCTTTGGGAACCATTTCCATGCTTGCTTTCAACTTCATCTGGCCATATCAATGAGCATAGGGGTCTCCTAAGAGCCTTGGATCACATGAATGCTTGAGCTTCAAAACAAAAGAAGTTAGTGAAATATTTTTGTGCTTTTGGTTAGTAAAAAAAATAAGAAAAGCAATAATATACAATTCAAGCATGCTTGGTGGTCTCAAACCAACTCACACAAGTCCTAACCCAAGGGTTAAGGAGCCAAGATGCTATGATCCTTGAGGCAAATGCAATGAGCAATGATATGATGCCATGAGGGATCTTAGGGTCAAAATTAGGGTCTTACAGGTAGATGTGATTGTAGTTGTCAATGAGTTGATAGATTCAGTGAATAAGTCTAACAAGGATTGCCGCATCTTTAAAATTGATTTTGAAAAATGTATGACTCTATTATAGGGAGTTTTCTAAATTACATGCTACAGAGGTTAGGGTTTAGTGACAAGTGGCGTGGTTGGATACAAGTGTGTGTATTTTTATGTAATCTTTTATATTGTGTGAATATTTTCATGTAATCTCTTTGTTCTAGTGAATGATTGTCCAATCCAAGAGGTCAATATTCAATAGGGTATAAAGCATATGACCCCTTATCCACTTTCTCTTTTTATTAGTTGTTGAGGGGGGTTAAGTGGTGTTATTGCGAGGGCCTTGGGATTTTCTTAGGTTTTAAGGTTGGTTCTTTTGACCAAGTGACTCCAAACACAAGAAGAGTTGGGGAGAATTATGTTATTTAGAAATCGAGATTCTGTTAAAAATTTATTTCTTAAAAATGGTTTATGTTAGTTTAACGAAGATAAAGCAACGGGAAAAAGGAAAAAAGAAAAAGAAAAATAAATTAGAGACGAAATAAAAGTAAATGATAGAAAGTGAATAGATAAAGTTAGAGAAAGTGCATTAGGGATTTATACATGTTCGACCTACCACTTAGCCTATTCATATCACCAAGAGTTTCTTTTGAGATTTCAACTAATAATAAGTAATAAGCTTTTAAGGATATGCCCACAAACCTTTAACAATACTGAGAGATTTTACACAAGTTGGTCCTCAAATCAAATGTGGATTTTAACAAGCTGATCTCACAAACCAAACTGAGATTTTAACTGGCTAATCTAAAGATTGTAAGTTTGAACATAACCTTTTGTTTTGCCTTTTTCATGTGTTAATATCTTTTTCACTTCTTTTGTTTTTTTCATGTTGTAGATCTATCGATAAGAACACGAAAACGAGTAGTAAAGCGATATCAACAATATTTGTGAAAACATAAGTCGTTAGTAATTTTAGATCATATTGTAGCAGTAAATCCATGACCATCAAGTTATGGATAAACTTGACGTCAATAAAATCAGAGTCGCCACCACGCTTTTATTGTTTCCAAAGGAAAAGGGAAAAGTACGAACACAACCCAAGGATAAGAAGTTTTCAAATCAAAACTAATAAAATGCCAGAGATTACATGTAAGGGGGTAGGTTACACGGAGGGAAGGTGTTAACACCCAAAGTGTCCTAGGTACTCCTAGGGAGCCCTTTTATGTATGCATATGTTTTTGGGTATAAAAGATCTTTGATAAAATAAAGAGTGTGGGGATGAGAAAAGAATTCATTGATTATATTTTTGTGTTTGACAAGACCTTCGGTCTTGTGCCTACGTACCAACATAAAAATGAGAGATCAAAACCTCGTAGTTCATGGTAAATTTTTTAAAGAAGTTGGTAAATTGATTTTAATAAAAATTTAAGAAAGGGCACAAAAGGCCAAAGTTTTGAATGGGGATGCTAGTTCTTTTTGTCTTTTGAAATTTAAGTCAATATGGTTATGTTTATTTAGAAATTTGATTAAGAAAAGATTTAAAATTCATTGGCATAAGGCCAAAGTTTCTAATCATTAAAATATGACTAGGTTTGAAATCACAAGCAAAGAAAGTTTTTGAAAAGAGGGAGAGATTTTGAAATTAAAGAAGTGGGAGGAGATGAAGAGACTATCCTAGATAAAAATTAAAAGTTAAGGGTTGAAAATATCTGACCAATGGGATGCCATCTAACAGACAAGAATGTCATATAGAAACCCATTTTGCTTTGGACTTTGACAAGCAATAAGCAATGAGCAATAAGCAACATCCAAACATCATAAATATCAAGGCATCAAATAAAGATATCCAAATCCAAGCAAGTATTCCAATAGCTATCAGTCTTCAGTGTCTTCCAATGTAGCAGATGGAATATTCCTTGATCAACTCAAAACAAAATATCAGACATAAATGATAATAATGCAAATAAGCACAAAGACAAAGTAGAATGTGAATCCAAGGTTTCCAAGATTTGCATCATATGAAAGTTGTAAGACCCCAATTTTGACCCTAAGATCCCTCATGCTATCTCATCATATGCATTGGCATTGGGATCACACCTTGGCAGCCTCCTTACCCCTCATTTATTGGGTTTGCATTGGGAGAGGTCACCAAGTGCATTTGATTGTATCATACTTTGTTTTTCAATAGTTACTAACCAAAAATACCAAAAATATGTCCATGTATAGTTTGTTGCTTTTGTAGGTAGTGTGTGAGTTCACTCATGTTCCATCAAGCTCATATCTAGGGTTTAAGACCCTCAATGAAAGGATACCAATCAAGAGATGGTTGACTATAGATATCATATATGGATCCCCATGGTCTTCACATATCATTTTAATCAAGAAATCATCAAGAGTTTGAAGCTTGTTTGCCTTGGAAACCCTAATTCATCTAGGTATCTTGTGTGACTTCCTCAACAAGTTTCTTCAATATTTAATCAAATATTTAAAGGGATACTTAATATTACATCATATTACACATATATGATCCTCCATGAGTCCCAAAAATCAAGAGAATGTCAAGATAGCAAGTTGGTTCATGGTGGTTGACCAAAGAAAGTCAACTGGTCAAAACTGGGGTTCCCTAGACCCTATCTCCTACAATTTTTGTCATATGAAAATTATTCCAAGATAAACATTACTAATAATGACACTCCAAACAACTTTAATGTGTAAGTCAAGAGCTAGTTTTGCTTGTAAAGTCATTTTTTATGGTGAAAGCTTATAGGTCATTTTGTTTGAACCCTAGTTAGGAGGTCAACTTCCAAATATCATAACTTTCTCAATATTTATGATATGAAATACATTCAAGTTTCATGATCAAATTCAAGATGTCTTTTTCAACTTTTATGTTTGTAGGAAGTTCAAATTCAACTTGCAAATGCATGTGACAAGAGGAAACATTATAGGTCATTTTGGGCCATTACCATTAAACAAGTGATTTTCCTCAACTTCTAAAATGCATAACTCATTCATGCCTAATCCAAATGAGATCAAATTTGTGATAAAAAATTAAGAGGTTTGAAAGAGATACAACTTTTATGAAGGAACCTTTTCCATTGTAAACCCATAACAAAAGTTATTCATGGTGGAAGAAGTGAACATTTGACTTGGTACTTAGAAAATTTTCAAACATGTTTGATTTTCGAAACTTCCACCTCAAAGTTCATCATGATAAATGGAAAAGTGTTCAACATGAAAGTTGTTTCCCTTGATCTCACCTTTCCAAAAAGTCCAAGATCATCTCATTTGGCCAAAGAATGAGAGATTTGCGCATGGGTTCTTTTCAAGGGACCAATTGGATGTTTTTCACCTTCACATTTCAAACTCAAATGCATGGCGACATGACATGATTTCAGCATGATTCTCAAGTGATTTTGGACCTGAATACATCACTTGATGGGTCTATCCCACTCCCATGCAAGCATGCAATGAGAATTTTTAAATTTGGCAAAATTTGGAAGTGTGTGGAAATGAATCACATTGCCTATAAATACAACCCCTCATGCTCATAATTGAGGACCTCATGCCCAAGCTTTGAACCTGCAATCCAAACCCTCACCATTAAAGGATAATCTTGAAGGTTTTCATTTGAAAATCGAGCTTCAAATCTCATTCTATTTTGAGATTGAAACTCCAAGAGTCCAAGCCATTTTATGATCTTAATCACTTCCTACAAGCTTCTGAAACCAAGTCAAGCATAATTGGGATCAAGATCAAGCAAGGTTGAAGCTCCCTCGAAGGTAATTTTTCAGAATTTTCATCTCTTTGATTCTCCCTCAGTTCTTCACTATTCTTTGTGATTTTTGGTTGGCTGAAGTCCTACCAATGTAGGCAAGAAGATTGAGTTGCTTTAAGATCAAATTGAAGCAACTCAGTTCATAATACTCAAAATTCAAATCCATGTATCTTTTTATATACTTGGAATTATAGAAAATTGAGGCCAGATTCGAACTCCTGAGCATTTTTTATTTAAATCCATGTCCTTGTTTCTCATTTTTGTGGTGGTTGGTGGTGGACCAATCCGGTGAGGCCCACCGAAGAAGAAGACCCAAGCCCTAGCTCCGGTGGTGTGTTGGCACACCTCCTGACCATCAGATCTTGTTCAAATGTTCTAATTCTGGCTGCTCCTTGTGATTATCATCCCTATGACGCGTTGACTGAGGTGTATGGTGTGAAGCGCGCGCTTGGCCATCAGATCTGCCACCTTAATTAGTGAAGGAGATCTAATGGCCCTCGTTTTATGAATTTCCTTTTAATTTTTGAATTTATGCTTAATTGCTTTATTTTGTTTAATTCATAATAATTTCATTTTTAATCCAAAAAATATGGGACTTTCACCAAAAATCTTTAAATATTTTTCTCTTTCATTTTCTGAATAAAAAATATTTTTTATATTTTTCATGAATTAAATGTTTTTGTGCATATTTTTAATTGTGTAAAAATACTTCTGACTTTTCAAAAATGATGAAATTTTTTGTCTAAGGTCCTTTGACCTTGATTGACCTAGGATAAATCTCTTAGCCATTTATTTGGTGTTTTAAAGAGATTTTAGGTTTTGACCAAATTAAATTGAATTTTAATGCATTTTTAATTTGATTTTTAATTGATTAATTGTGTGAAAATTATGTTGAGCCATTTTTATGGTTTTGTGATGTTTGAATATTTGTTTGGGCCTTGGTCAAGGTTTATTTAACTTTTGTTGGATTAAAATCATTGGATTTAGGGGATTGATGAAATGTATATTTCATCTCCCAAAATGAATGAATTATTTTAATTTGATAAATTTCCTCCCATGACCAATTTGTGTTTCTCTCATTCACCTCCCCCTTCATCTTCATCCCTATTCTTTCCCTTTCCTTTCATTGACTAACGAAATCTCAAAAATCCTAAAGCTAATTGGTTAATCAATGACGTTGTGTCAGATGAACCAATACAAGTATGGATGAGATAAGTCCAACCCTTTTGATCTATTCTTTTAGTGTGTGGTATGTTTTAGGAGTTTGGTTCATCATTCAAATCTCTAACATGCATTAACACCTAAATTTTTATTGCCCGGCCTCAGATAGTTGTGACTTCTACATAAGTCCAATTACGATTGCTTAATATAGAGCTAAATTTGACTCTAAAGGCATAACATTCTAGTAAGTGAGATTGTAAGTCTCTAATCTTTCATGGTATTATGTGGAAACTTGGTCTTTTTTCCTTCCTATGGAAGATGTCTTGGTTCAAGGATTCATGCTTGTTAATAGATGGTTGAGTGTTCTCCAAAGAATGACTTAATCAATTAAAAAGCAAAACACTACTAACATTCAATTAACTTTGACTAACATTTGACTAACTCTTATTAATATTGCTTTAATTTCAAGTCATTTACTTTATGCAATTTAATTTCTAGTCATTTATCATTCATTGCCATTTACATTTCATTTATCTTTTTTATGTTTATGCCATTTTCACTTTGCTCATTCGAGCCATATATTATGATTGTATATATATATATATATATATATATATATATATATATATATATATATATATATATATATATATATATATATATATATATATATATATATATATATATATATATATTGTGTATTTTGATTGTGTTTGAGGTCTTAGGACCTTAAAAAACTTAATAAACAACAAAAAACCCTAAAAAATGTTTGGTGGACTGTTGATCTTGATCTAAACTTTTGGACTTAGGATTAGGCAACATTCCCTGTGCAAAAAGGACTTGGCCAATGCCAACATTCTGAGACCAAGTTATTGTGAACTAAGTCTTCATCTGATGCAAGCCTTGGACTCTGTTTGAATATATCTTCTACTTTGTCTTGGTGCTAATTGTTATTTTGATCTTGTGTCTGATGCTTTGTTTTGAGTTGATCAAGGAGTATTTCATCTGATACATGAGAAGACAAAGAAGACTGCTAGCTATGGGATTTGCTTGCTTGGATGTGGCTATCTTTATTTGATGCCTTGATCTTCATGATGTTTGATATTGCTATTTTCCTGATTGATTATTGCTTGATTCAAAGTCCAAAGGGAAAGTGGGTTTTCTATATGACATTCTTGTCTGTTGGATTGCATCCCATTGGTCAGATCTTTTCAACTCCCAACTTTTAATTTTATGCTTAGGATTAGTCTATTCATCTCCTTCCACTTCTTAAATTTCAAATCTCTTCCCCTTTTCAAAAAAATTCTTTGCTTGTTATTTCAAATTTAGACCTTATTTCAAGTAGAAACTTTGGTCTTATGCCATTGAATTTTCAAATTCTTTTTTCTTAAATCAAACTTGTAAATAAATCTAATCATATTGACTTAAAATTTCAAAAGACAAAAAGAACTAACAACTTCATTCAAATTTTTGGCCTCTTGTGCCTTTCCTGTTAACCTTTTATTAAAAGCAACCCACTCATTTTGAAATTGTTACCACTAACTACGAGGTTTTGATCCCTCATTTTTATTTTGATGTTTGTATATTTATTTGTATGATATAATCTGCCTGTTGTGCTTAGGTGATCTCTGAGTGGTGAGATAATTTTTAACCCTAACTTGAGTGCAATTAAGATATGGGGATGGCATAGCCATTGTCAACTTGTGTGGAGTAGTCCTTAACAAGTTAGCTTGAGACCCATCTACTCAGTGGAGACCCTTTTGGAGTTACTAATGTCACACAAGTTATTTGCGGTTAGGCATTACTTTCTCTTATTTGGGGTTCGAGAAGCTGAAGACTGTAGAACATTTAACCTAACTTGGCCGATTTAGGATATAGTGCAGAGACTGTTCAGGTGAGACTTGATCACAGTTGTTACGCGATACTATACTCAGACGAGTTTCTCTTGAGAATATTATGAGTTGATGAGTTAGTCATCTTAACCTATAATATCTGAAAGATGAGATTAAGACTCTGGGAACTTTTTAGAACATAATCTACATGTTTTTATCCTTAGTACACTCCTTTGGGATGGTTCTTAACTTGTCTCCATGCTCGTAACTCACAACAAACCCTTTGATTCTTGGTTGATCCGATCAAGTCTCATCAATATCAATGGAGCTTCGGTGTTAATAAGGTGAAAAGCATAATCCACCAAAATGGATGATTGATCTTGATGATGACTTGATCCATCCCTCGACCTTTGTTTGTGTTTGCCTTGTGTGTGATACTTTGTTTGTGATCGTTGCATTCATGCATACATGCGCATCATAACATTCATCACAGAAAAATAAATTTCAAGGAACTGAGGTCTCATTTGCAAATATTTTCAAACCATGGATTATGGATGAAGGAACACTAAGAAGTACATTTTCAGATGTCCTGATTTGAAAGAGCTGAGGAAGTTGTCATCCTTTGTACTAGATCCGTTGGACTTCAAGCAACGTCATGGGAAGCTTTTATTTGTGTTATCTGCTAATGTGGTTGAAGGACTCTTGAGTGTTCTGGTTCAATTCTATGATCCTCTCTACCAGTGCTTCACTTTTCCTGATTATCAGCTCGTGCCTACGTTAGAGGAGTATTCCCATCTCTTGGGAATACCCGTTTCTGACAAGGTACCTTTTAGTGGATTGAAGGAGATTCCTAGATCTCATATCATAGAAGAAGCTCTTCATTTGAAGAAATCTGAGATTGATGCTCATTGGGTGAAGAAAGAAGGTATTTTTGGGTTGACTTCTGAGTTCCTCATTGGGAAAGTTATTGTCTTTGCTCAAGCCGGTAGTATGGACGCTTTTGAAGCTATCTTTGTGTTGCTCATCTATGGTTTAACTTTGTTCCTTAACATTGATGGTTTTGTTGATGTTAACGCCATTAGAATCTTCTTGATTGGGAATCTTGTTCCTACTCTGTTGGGTCACATGTATTTCTCTTTGCATTTGAGGAATTTTAAAGGTGCTGGGACTATTGTGTGTTGTGTTCCTCTTCTGTACAAGTGGTTTATTTCGCATTTGACTCAGACGCCTGCTTTCTTGGAGAACAAACAATGTCTAAGGTGGTCCTAGAGACTTATGTCTCTCACTAATGATGATATTGTTTGGTATAATTATGCATTGAATAGTATAAACATTATTGATAGTTGTGGTGAGTTCTCTAATGTGCCTCTCATTGGTACACAAGGAGGAATCAACTACAACCCTACTTTGGCTCGTCGTCAACTTGGGTTCCCCTTGAGAGACAAACCTAATAACACTCAGTTAGAAGGTCTTTTTTATCAAGAGGGTAAAGATCCCCAACATTTGAAGCAAAAGATGATACATGCTTGGCATAATGTGCATATGAAAGGAAGATCCGAGCTTGGTCCGTGCAACTGTGTAGCTTTGGAAGCTTACACTATTTGGGTGAAGAAGAAAGCTTTGGAGTTGAAGATGTCGTATGCTTGTGAAAGACCTATGTCTTTGGTTGTGGCTGAGCCATCAACTCTCCCTAACCAAGATGTAGAGGAGTTGGAAGACACACTCACTAAGATGAAGCAAGAAAAAGATATGTGGGAAGAACAGTTCCATGCCTTGAGCCGAAAGCATGAAGAGTTACAGCTTGAGTCAAAGGATAAAGACGTGCTTATTGAACTTCTTTAAGACCGAGCAGTGAAGAGACAAAGAGATCCAGAGGGTTTGCCTTCCTCTAATATTCCTCAGCCTTCCGGTGCTTGAAAGAAGATTGTTGATCAGCTTGTCCTTGAGAAATCTCAGATGAAGACATATTTCGAGTCCGAGATTCGACGCATCCGAAGGAAGTACGCACCCACAATCAAATGATATGATACCATTGCTAAGGGGTCCTTAGGATGATTAGTTTCCTTTTCTCTTGTATTTGAATTTTGGTTTCTGAAATTGTACTCAGTGTAATCCTTCCAAATTTTACGAATAAAAAGAGATTTTATGGTCAATCAAATTGTTACTATTGTTATTATTTAATATTTGCAAATAAAACTTCGCATGTTCCTTGAAATAAACAAAAACATTTCATTTCATGCATCATTTGCATAACAGGTTTTCTACAGCCGAATGTCTTATCGGTTATTCTTCCGTGCTTCAGCCAAGTTGACTCACCGATACATTACTGGTGCTAATCAATCGAAGATCATGGAACACTTAGAGCAAGAGAATAAAGAGCTGAAGGATGAAATTGCACGGTTAACTGCTATGATGGAGTCTGTTCTTGCTGCGCAGAATCAGTCTTCACCAACTCCTGCAACTCCTCCCCAGAGGACTATTATTTCTGAGGCTGCTACCTTAACTGTTTCTTTTGCTGCCAGCCAATCCGGTTCTTCCATGCCTGCTAGATTCCCTTGGGGAATGCCACCAAATTTTATGCCAGAAAGGTATGCACCCAATTTTGTTTCTCTGCCGGCATCTAGCCCGGTCATGTCTGTGCCACCTCTAGTCGTTCATACTTTGCCTCGTGTTTAGGATACCATTTACCATTTTGAGCCATCTGAGGGCCCAAATGTATATAAGAAAATAGACAAAATGAGGGATCAGTTCCTCGAGCTGCGCAAAGAGTTAAAGACTGAGAAGAAAGGATTTGTTTGGGAAGAGTGTTACCGAGCTCTGCCTAGTGCCTAATGTGAAGATCCCGATGAAGTTCAAGGTCACTGACTTTGAAAAGTATAAGGGGAATACTTGTCCGTTAAGTCATCTTATGATGTACGCCAAAAAGATGTCAACTCAAACTAATAATGATCAGTTACTGATTCACTACTTCTAAGACAGTTTGACTGGTGCCGCTTTGAGATGGTATACGGGGTTAGACAGTGCCAGTGTACGTACTTTCGATGACTTGGGTGAAGCCTTTGTCAAGCAGTACAAATACAACATTAATATGGCGCCTGATAGAGACCAACTGAGGTTTATGTCTCAGAACGATAAGGAGACATTCAAGGAGTATGCCCATAGGTGGAGAGAGCTTGTTGCCCAAATTAGTCCACCATTGGAAGAGAAGGAGATGACGAGATTTTTTTAAGACGCTGAGTTTGTTTTATTACGAACCTACGATTTCCAGTACCCCTAATGACTTTACCGAAATGGTAAATATGGGGATGAGGCTAGAAGAAGGAGTCCGTGAAGGATGCCTGTCTAAAGAAGAAGCATCACCTAGCAAGAAGTATGAGGGTAGTTTCTCCAAGAGGAAGGAGGGGGAAATTAATTCAATAACTGGACAGAGGCAGAGGAGGCCTCATGTTAGAAAGAGTTCTCAACCTCGTCAACATCAGCATCAAGTTTCATTAGTGATTCCTGTGTTTTCCAACAATTCCAACAATAAATCTATTCCGATTCAACAACAATAATGTCAATAACAACCGCAACAAAGAACCAACTAAAACAACAACAATAATAACAAGGAAAAATCTGAGTGGAAGAAGGTCTCATTTGATCTTATTCCTATGTCCTATGCAGAATTGTATCCATCTTTGGTTCTCAAGAACCTCATCCAACCAAGAAACCCTCCACAAATTCTCGAGCCACTTCCATGGTGGTTCAAACTTGAACTTCACTGTGCCTTTCACCAAGGAGCCCCTGTCCATGACATAGAGAATTGCTATCCATTGAAGTATGAAGTGCAAAAACTTGCGAAGAGTGGAATGGTGTCCTTTAAGGATAGAGCACCTAATGTCAAAGCTAATTCATTGCCTGCTCTTGGTAATGCTACTATCAACATGGTGGACGACTGTCCAGGGAATTTCCGAGTATTCGATGTAAGACGTATCCATAGGTCATTGGTGTAAATGCATAAAACCTTATGTTTGATCAGTGTGACTGTGAGCATGACCATGATGGTTGTGCAATTTGTAGTGTGAACCCCCGTGGGTGTATGATTGTCAAGAGAGATATCAAGAAGTTGATGGATGAGGATGTAATCCAAATTCAACAATCAAGGGATATAGATGATGTGAACGTGATCATGCTAGTGTTCAAGACCCCTGAGCGAGTAGTCATTCAATTTGATAGCAGTAACATCAACAATGTTAATAGATCGGTATCACCGTTGGTAATATGGTTAGCAGGCCCTATTCCTTATGCATCCGATAAAGTTGTGCCTTATCAATATAACGCCACAATGGTGCAGAGTGGTCAAGAGGTTCCTTTACCAGTTGTAGACTCAGTGGTAAGTATAGCTGATATTACGAAGGTGACCCGTAGTGGTCGTGTGTTCGATCCGATTTTCCCGAAGGAGGCAGAAGATGTTTCGATCAGTAAGAATGCAGAGATTATAGTGGTGAATCCAGTTAGTGCTCCAGTATATCAGTCTGGTGAATCCAGCAAACTGAAGGCTAATGATGATGACCAAGTGTTGAAATTAATAAAGAGAAGTGAGTTTAATATGGTGGAGTAGCTGCTCCAAACCCCACCAAAATCTCCGTGATGTCCTTATTGATGAATTCTGAAGCGCACAGGGAGGCGTTGCAGAAAGTGCTTGAGCAAGCCTACGTGGAGCATGATGTTACTGTGGATCAGTTTGACCACATTGTTGCCAATATTACTTCTTGCAATAATATGAGTTTTTGTGATGAAGAGCTTCCTGAGGAAGGTAGGAATCACAATCTGGAATTCCATATTTCTATGAACTGCAAGGAGGACGCTATGTCCAATGTGTTGGTTGACATTGGGTCATCTTTGAACGTGCTTCCAAAGTCAACTTTGTCCAGGCTTTCTTACCAAAGGTGCCCGATGAGGTACAATGGCGTGATTGTCAAAGCGTTTGATGGTTCTCGTAAAACCGTCATTGGTGAAGTAGACCTTCCGGTTAAGATATGTCAGAGTGATTTCCAAATTACTTTCCAAGTGATGGATATCCATCTACCTATAACTACTTGTTGGGAAGGCCATGGATTCATGAAGTTGGAGCAGTGACGTCTACTTTACACCAGAAGTTGAAATTTATGAAGAATAGCAAGCTTGCCATTGTTGGTGGAGAGAAGGCATTATTAGTGAGCCATTTGTCATCTTTTTAGTATGTTGAAGCTGAGGATGAGGTTGGAACGCCGTTCCAAGCCTTGTCTATTTCTGATGAAGTAAAGAAAACGGGGGCACCCATGTCTTCTTTAAAGGATGCTCAGAAGGCTATTAAGGCTGACAACATTGATCAGTGGGGATAGAGATTACTGAGAACAAGAATAAGGCTGGAATGGGATTTCAACCAGGGTCGTTCAACGTCAAAACAGAAGATGCACAACCTAGTTTCCGTAGTGGAGGGTTCATTCATGGGAATGATCAATACTCAGTTGCTATGATTGAGGACGGTGAAGACGAAGCTTGCGCCAACTTTGTGACGCATGGCCAGACTTGCAACAATTGGGTTGATGTTGATGTTCCTACTGTTATTCATCAATCTAAGTAATTTTTTTTCATTTTAAAATCCTTCTCCTACGCCTAAGGGAGAAGTGAACATTATTGGGAATTTCAATTCTCATCAATAAAATACAATTTTATTCATCCACATCTATGATGTTTTATTTTTACTTTTTGCTTTTCTGAAAATGGTAATCACAAAAAACATAAATAAATAAAAATCTTCTGCATAATATTTGGTTACAATTCACTTATAACCTCCGAGTATGGCAGTTAAGATCAAAGAGGAAGTGTAGAAACAGATCGATGTTGGTTTTCTTGTAACCTCCGAGTATCCGCAATGGGTGGCCAATATTGTGGCTGTTTCTCAGAAGGATGGAAAAGTCCGCATGTGTGTTGATTATAGAGATTTAAACAAAGCTAGTCTGAATGACGATTTTCCTCTGCCACACATTGACATGTTGGTAGATAATACAGCTAAATTCAAAGTCTTTTCATTTATAGATGGATTTTCCGGTTATAATCAAATCAAGATGGCACCTGAAGATATGAAGAAGACCACGTTCATTACATCCTGAGGAACATTCTGTTATAGAGTGATGCCTTTCAGTTTAAAGAATACTGTTGCAATATACCAGAGAGTTATGACCACTCTTTTTCATGATATGATGCATAAAGAGATTGAAGTTTATGTTGATGATATGATTGCCAAATCAAGTGATAAAAAAGAACATGTTGAGCATTTGTTGAAGTTATTCTAGCATTTGAGGAAGTATAAACTCCATTTGAATCCCAATAAGTGGACTTTTGGTGTTCGTTCTAGTAAGTTGTTGTGCTTTATTGTTAGTGAGAAGGGTATTGAAGTTGACCCTACCAAGGTCAAAGCAATACAAGATATGTCGCCACCCAAAACTGAGAAGCAAGTCAAAGGTTTGCTCGGACGCTTGAACTATATCTCAAGATTTATATTGCATATGACTGCCACATGTGTGCCTATTTTTAAGCTTCTTCTGAAAGACCTATCCTGTAATTGGACCGAAGATTTCCAGAAAGCTTTTGATAGTATCAAAGGGTATTTGCTTGAGCCTCCGATTCTGTCTTCGCCTGTTGAAGGAAGACCCTTGATAATGTATTTGACTGTGCTTGAAAAAAGTATGGGCTGTGTTCTTGGTCAGCAAGATGAATCTGGAAAGAAAGAATATGCAAATTACTACCTTAGTAAGAAATTCACCAACTTTGAGACTTCGTATTCTATGCTTGAAAAGACATGTTGCACATTGGCTTGGGCTGCTAAGTGTCTGTGCCAGTATATGTTGAATCATACTACTTGGTTGATATCTAAAATGGATCCAATCAAATACATTTTTGATAAGCCTGCTTTAACTGGGAGGATTGCCCGTTGGCAGATGTTGCTATCCGAGAATGATATTGAATACCGATTTCAAAAAGCGATAAAATGTAGTGTCTTGGATGACCATTTGGCTCACCAACCAATTGAAGACTACTAGTCAGTGCAGTATGATTTTCCTGATGAGGAGATTTTGTACCTGAAAATGAAAATTGTGATGAACCATTGCTTGAAGAAGGGCCATAACCCGGTTCCCGTTGGGGCAGGGTATTTGATGGAGCTGTTAATTCTTATGATAATGGCATTGGGGCAGTGATTATTACTCCTCAAGGCACTCATTTTCCGTTTACAGCTAGATTAACTTTCAAGTGTACAAATAATATGGATGAGTATGAAGCTTGCATAATTGGGCTTGAAGAGGCCATCGATCTCAGAATAAAATATGTTGATGTTTATGGAGATTCGGCTTTGGTTATGAATCAGATCAAAGGTGAATGGGAAACAAATCAACCCGGTTTGATACCATATAAAGACTATGCGAGGAGGATTTCAACTTTGTTTATAAAGGTTGAGTTTCATCGTATCCCTCGAGATGAAAACTGGATGGCAAATGCTCTTGCAACGTTGGCTTTAATGATCGTGGTGAAATTTTGGAATGAAGTTCCCAATTTGACTGTGACACGTATTGATAGGCCAGCTCATGTGTTCGTTGTTGAAGAGGTCAAAGATGAAAAGCCTTGGTATTTTGATATCAAGTGTTTCCTTCAAAGTCATATTTACCCAGCTGGGGCATCTTAGAAGGATAAGAAGACTTTGAGAAGATTAGCTGGCAACTTCTACCTGAATGGTGATGTGCTTTACAAGAGAATTTTTGATATGGTCTTGCTCAGATGCATGGATAGACACAAAGCAGACTTATTGATGAATGAAGTCCATGAAGGTTCCTTTGGTACTCATTCCAATGGACATGCTATGGAAAAAAATATGTTGAGAGGAGGTTACTATTAACTGACAATGGAATCTGACTGTTGCAAGTTTGTGAAGAAATGCCACAAGTGTCAAGTTTATGCATATAAAATTCATGTTCCCCCGACACTATTTAACATCATTTCCTCTCCATGTCCCTTTTCCATGTGGGGAATTGATATGATTGGCATGATTGAGCCCAAAGCTTTGAATGGACATCGTTTCATTCTAGTGGCTATTGATTACTTCACCAAGTGGGTTGAAGCGACATGATACGCGAATGTAACCAAGAAAGTTGTTGTGAGGTTTATCAAGAATCATATCATATTCCTGTAAGACCCTAATTTTGACCCTAAGATCCCTCATGGCATCATATCATCGCTCATTGCATTGCCTCAAGGATCATAGCATGTGTGGCTCCTTACCCTAGGGTTGGGACTTGTGTGAGTTGGTTTGAGACCACCAAGCATGCTTGAATTGTATATCATTGCTTTTATCTTTTTGTTTACTAACCAAAAGCACAAAAATATGTCACTAACTTGTTTTGCTTTGAAGCTCAAGCAATCATGTGTGCCCTTGCTCCTAGGAGGTTCCTATGCTCAATGAAGTGACCAGATGAAGATGAAAGCAAGCATGAAAATGGTTCAAAAAGTTCTAAATCATCATATATGTCTCCCAAGTATCTCAATTTGCCAATTTTATCAAGATAAACCAAAGGGCTTGAGGATTGTTTCCCAAGGAAACCCTAAATCAAGTGTGCATTAACTGTGCCTTGCTCATGAAGCAACCTCAACCTATGATAAAATTCAATCAAGGTAAGTTCTTTAATTCATCATTTTATGCATATATGAGCCTATGTGAGTATCCTCAATCATTCATTTATCTAGATTTGAAGTTTGGACTTGAGAAGTTGACCAGTCAAGTCATCTGACCAAACTTAGGATCCCTGAGACCTAACTTTTGATGTGTTTGTCAAATGAAGATGACCCCAAGAGAAAAAATGTTCTTAAGAACCATATTAACAACGTTCATGTTCATCAAAAATCCATTTGAAACTTGGAAGGTCATCATTCATTTCAAAACATTATAGGTCATTTTGACTAAAACCCTAATTTTGGGTCAACTTCCCAAGGACCTAACTCCTTCATTGTTTATGATTTTGAGGTGAGACCAATTGAATTGGAAATATTAAGATGTCTAATTCAATTGTTATGTTGGACAAAATTTCATAATCCTAAAAGAAACACATGTGATAATACAAAACATTATAGGTCACTATGGACCAAAACCATTGAATGTTGAAAAAGTCCAACTTCAAGTGCCCATAACTTTCTCATAAAAAACACAAATTATGCAAATTTGAGTCTAAATTGATCATCTTCAAAAGATCTACAACTTTTTATGTTGGAGGTTTTTGCATTTGAGGCTTGAATCATTGAAACAGAAGGGCTTAAAGTTGGCCATTTTTGGCAAATCTTTCAAAGGCATGTTTTGTACCTCAAACTACATGATCAGTTTTCACAATTTTTCAAACTCCAAATGGATTTTTGTCCAGCTTAGCTTTTGTTCCTTATGTCAATACCTTTCCAACCATTACTCACATGCCTATGTTTGGAGTTTCTATGTATGACTTTCAAAGAGGGGAACATTTGTGACCAAATATGAAATTCACTTGGAATCTTCATGCACAAGCAAACACAAGGCAAATTGCACGTCCAATTCAACTTGGTATCAACTCAGCTTGCATTTCCAATTGAGTTTGGGCCTCACATGCACCTGTACAGGCCCATGCATGGAGGATCCAATGATCATGCACACGAGTTCTTCACCTCATTGCTTGGATCTCAGCTATAAATAAGAGCCTTGCCTCATTCAAATATCAACCTTAAGGCTACCTGAAGCTCTGCTGAATTCAAATCCCAACCACACTAAAGGAATTATGAGTTTTCTTTTCTCAATTCAAGCTTGAATTTCATCAAAATCAGTTGATCTTTAAGACTTATTCCTTATCCTTGCATTCATATCACACCTCAAGATCAATTTGGAAGCAAGAGATTAAGTGGATCGTGCCGCACAAAGCTGCTCTTCAAAGATAGATGCTCAAACTGTTTTGATCTAAATCTCCTCATATAATGTGAATTGCTTGTGTTCAAATGGTTTTCTGAAGTCCTCGTGTGAGAGGCAAGCCAATGGTGGCTTTGGTTTTGTGAATTGAAGCATTTCAGTTTTCACACCTGGATTTTCAAGCACAGATTTCTCATTCCATAGAGATCTTGAGGATAATCCAAGGTTACAGGGGTGATGTACATCAACCCAACTTCATTTTGGTATAAGGCTCGTGCGTTCTGGTTGAGGTTTGAAAACTTGTAACTGGTGGCCGGAATCAGTTGGTCCACCGGAGAAGATGGTGGTTTCCACCACCGTCCCCACGTGGATGCCTTATGTCCATTGGATCTCATGAGTGCGTTATAATCTCAGCCATGCATTGTGTTTACTTTTTTAAATCCATTGTGTCACGCGTTTGACTAATGCCTACCATGGAAGCGCGCTTCTGGACCATTAGATGTGTCCACGTCAATTAATTAGTTCCATCCAGCGCTCCTGTTTTTTTCTCTTTTTCTAATTTCTGTTTTATTTTCTTTTATTCCATTTATTTTCAAAAATTCACAATTATTTTATTTGGAATCACAAAAATATGAGACTAACACTAAAAAATTTCTTGAAAAATCTAGTTTCATAATATGATTTTTAATTATTTTTGTGATTCCATTTAATATTTTTTGTGAACCATTTTGTTTTTAATAGTTTTTTATTCATTTTAAATACTTCTTGATATCCAAAAATTCCAAAAATATTTTCTTAACACATATGGACCATGATAAGTCTATGAAAAATATTCTCATCAATTTCTAAATTGATTTGAGATTTATTTGAGATTTTAGTTCATTTGTGTTATTTTACTTTGTTTTTAATTGTTTTAAAATCGTTTCTGTTTTCAAAAAATGTTGAGAAAATTTTTCAAACTTTGTTTGACCACGTTAGACTTATGATGATTCAATTGGACTTATCCTAGTTGATTTAAATTGAATTTGAAGTTTGACCATACTTTGTTCATTTTTTTTATGTTTTATTTTAATTCCAAAAAAATACCAAAAATATGTTTGACCTTTATTGACTTCTAATAGTCATTTCTCTTTTGTTTACCATTGGTTGATGTTGATTTCATTCACATATTATCATTGTGTTTTGATTATGTCATTTGAATTCTCATTTTGTCCATTTCATCTTCATCTCTTTTCTTCTTCTTTTTCCTTTGGCCAATGAGTTAATGATTTATGGTTAGTCTAGACATATGAGAGGCTTAAACTTCTTTGATCCAAATCAAACTCAACTTGATCAAAGATCAAGTGAGTTGCTTTGTGTCCAAGATAGGTTGCTTCTTGGTTAAGCAAAAAACCTAAAATCCATACAAGGCCTTTCTTCTTTTCTTTTAGCATGGCAAGTTGTAGGAACTTGGCTCACTAGTCATGATCTATAACTTGTGTTTATTTGCCTATATTTTTATTGACCGGCCTCAGATAGGTGTGACTACTACATTAGTCCACTTACGATTGCTTAACATGGTGCTAAATTGTCTTATGACACACTAACATTGACTACTAATTACTAACTTTAATTCAAGCATTTAATTTCTTGCAATTTACTTTAATGCAATTTAATTTCTTGCTCATTTATTCATATTGCCTTTTCCCTTTGCTCACTTAAGCTCATATTTTATGCTAATGCTATTCTCCTTTTGCTCACTTGAGCTCATTATTGTGAATAAATATATTGTGGCATTGTGTTTGTTTTGTGATTGTTTGTGTGAACCCAATGCAAAAAGGAGAAAGGACTTAGTATTAGGACCTTACCTATGTTTAATGGAGTTCAAGAGCAACTAGGCCTCATTCCTTTAGAATGATAAATTTATTGAAGAGCAACTAGGCCTCATGCCTTTAGAATGCTAAATCTTAAAAGTTGACTTCAAAGGACCCCTAATCCAAAACTCTTTCTTTGTCAATTTGTCTTATTTGTGTTGTGAACCTTTTGATTGTTTGTCCTTGTGTGATAAGGATTCCAATCTTGAGATAGTAAGAAGGACCATTGTCATGAATAGCCAAGTTAAGAGAGCCATACCAAATGGAGATCCTAGGAGCTTTATTAAATATTTGTTTGATTTCTCGAGTTATTTGCTAAGTCCAAAGGAAAGGAGCATCTTGAATCATCTTTGTGATCTCAAGAAAGGGAACTCCAAGGGTTTTATCTCTTCTCTCATCTTTGCATGTTTAGGACTAGCCCTTCTCTTCTTCTCTCCACTCTAACCCAAGCCAAACTCATTTTGTGCAAACATTGAATTTTTTTTCAAATTAGAAACCTAGGCCTTATGCCTTTCATTTTTCAAACTCTTTTCATTAATACATATTTTGAATGAATCTTAAGTAAACTTTGACTTCATTTTTGTGAATACTTCTAACTTGTAAATACAACTCACTTCAAATTAATTTTGTGGTTCCAATGGCCACCTTTGTTAAAACCTTTTTTCATAAACATTAGCCATATGTTTGAGTTATCATAGTGGTTGATGTAAACCTCACCTTATCCTTAGTGATTGGACTATAAGTCTTCCATACTTGTTATAGGATGGATCCCTCACTAGTATGTTGAAGCTCTCCTCACATGGTGGATTGTTGGTTTAGGTTGAGTTTTCCCCCTTTGATAACAAAAGACCTTAAGGATTTTGATCAAATCAATTCACCAATTCTTTTGAGATTTTTACCCCGAACTACGAGGTTTTGATCCTACCTTTGTAATGGTACGTAGACACTGGGTTCATACATTCAAACAAAAAAATTATAAATAATATGTATATTCTCTTCTCATCTTCCCCAATCATGTTTGCACAAATCTTTTCACAAATACCAACCTACAATACACATTTGCAAAAAGGGCTCCCTTAGAGTACTAAGGATGTTTTGGGTGCTTAAAACCTTCCCATCTCATAACCAACCCCCTTACCCAGATCTCTGACATTTTTATTAGTTTTTGATTTGATAAAACTTCTTACTTGGTTTTTGTTCGCTTTCTAACCTTTCCTTTGGATAAATAGAAGTGTGGTGGCGACTCGAATTATATGCTTACTTTTGATTTAGTCAATAAATCTAAAGGTAACGAATACCCCGCTACATTACCGTTATGGTGTGACAAGTAAGATCATTACTGATAATGGATCAAACTTGAATAACAATATGGTGGAAGCTCTTTGCAAAGACTTCAAGCATGCACATCATAATTCTTTTCCCTACAGACTAAAGATGAATGGGGCTGTTGAAGCTGCAAATAAGAACATCAAGAAGATCATCCAGAAGATGGTGGTAACCTTTAAAGATTGGCATGAGATGCTCCCATTTTCTTTGCATGGGTACCGTACATGCATCTGCACTTCAACAGGGGAAACCCCTTTCTCTCTTGTTTATGGTATGGAAGTTGTGCTTCCAGTAGAGGTTGAGATCCCATCATTACGTGTCTTTATGGAAGCCAAGTTGACTGAAGCTGAATGGTGTCAGACCAGATATGACCAGTTGAACTTGATTAAAGAGAAGAGGTTGACTGTCACGTGTCATGGTCAGTTATATCAGCAGAGAATGAAGAAGGCATTTGATAAGAAGGTCAGGTCTCGTGTGTTCAGAGAAGGTGACCTTGTGCTCAAGAAGATTTTATCTTTCAAACCGGATGCCAGGGGCAAATGGACTCCTAATTATGAAGGCCTATATGTTGTTAAGAGAGCCTTTTTAGGTGGTGCTTTAATTCTTACAACTATGGATGGTGAAGAGTTCACTCATCCTGTGAATGTCGATGCAGTCAAGAAATATTTCGCCTAAAAAGAAAAGAATAGCTCGCTAAGTTGAAAACCCTAAAGGGCGGCTTAGGCAAAAATGAGCGTCTCGGTGGATTGAAAACCCGCAAGGGCGGTCTAGGGAAAAGTTAGAGACATAAAAACAAAAAATTTATCCCGATAGATTGAGTCCCCCACCTTGGGGAAATCTAGGCAAAAGTTAGGGGTTATGGCAAGTAACTGCATTCGGTGGGTAGGAAGAGTAGTGATCATTGTATTCAATGTAGCCCTTTTCCATGTAAATTACCATTTTCAACTTTTGTAAAGATCTATGGGGTCTTGTTATTTACAGACTACCATCCTATTAAATAAAGTTGAGCTTTTATACAATTGTTTCTACTCTTATTTATTTCAGCTAAATAAAATTGAATTTTTATGATGATAATTTTTAAATAAATTAATAAATAAAAATCATTTTTTCTTAAATAATAAAAGTAATTACTTTAAAAAACAATTGATTTTAGTAAGGAATATCAACAGCAGTCTGAGAACAAGTAAGTCTTGACAATGCGGAGCCTCGTTGGTCTTCCCCAAGCAGTTGGTTTGTTGATAATTCCCAATGAATCATCATTTGTCCCTAGTAGAGTTGAACTGGTGGTTAGTCCCTTTTGCAAACCATTTTTCTCCAATTGAGTTGTATGCTCACATCCTCGGCAGTTTGCCTAGATCCTCCGTGCAAAGTTTTATCTCTTGTACTCCCCGGTGGAGTTCATCTTCAAGTACTGAAATTCCTTGGTTCCCAGCAGTGTTTGATTTAGGTCCCCTGCAAGGTTGTTTCCCATTTGATATGGTGTTGACCTAAAATTCCCCGCAGAGTTGACAATTTAGATCCTCAGCAAATATTTTTCTCCTTCCCCGGCCAGGATTGAGTTATTCAGAGCCCGTTGACTGGTGTTCATCCCCAACATCTTTTCTCCAGTTTGGTGTTTCCATCTTGTTGAGACTAGTCGAGTGTTGCAGTGGTGATACAAATCAGTATCCTCTATGATAGTTTTGTCAGCATAATCATCAAACATACACATATTCATGCATAAAACACAACATCAGATATTTCATTATGCATCTTTATTGCATTTGATTCCTTATTTCAGATCCCCTACTACGGTGATATTATTTCCCTATACAGATTTGGTGCGTCTGTCCTCTCTCAATAGTATAGTGTCATCCCATCAAGCAGAAAGAATTTAACCTTTCTCATTTCCCTACTGAGTTATTTCCTCATGGATGATTATTTGTTTCAGTTTCTTCCCCAGTTAATTATCTGGATGGAACCGCTCTCCTTGAGTTATATCCTCATTGGGTTGAGTCTTTGTTTGAAGGTTTCTTTCTAGTTATTACCTAGATGGATGTTTTGGTCCCCTAAGAGTCTATTACCCAGTAACTGGTAATATTATTCTCAATTTCTGAGTACTTTACTTTTGCCCAATACCTGGTAAATGTAATTTACTTCCTTTGTTTTCCCCAGCGTATTCGTTTTGACGTTTCCCCCGGCAGTTTATCCTTGATATTCTCATCCTAACCGATGAAGAATATTCTCCCTTTATGGTTTTCTACCCAGTAAAAAGGTAGTTGTAATCCCTACTTCATTCCCTAGAGAGTTAATCCTTGATATGTTCATCCTAACCGATGACAGATTTTTCTCCCTTTTGGTATTCTATCCAGTAACCGATAGATATAAATCCTATGTCTCCCCTCAGAGTTAATCCTTGATATGTTCATCTTAACTGATGACGGATTTTTCTCCCCTTTGTGGTCTTCTGCCCCATAAAAAGTAGTTGTAAATCTCGTTTTTCCCCTGCTGAGTTTATCCTTGATATGTTCATATTAACCAGTGACAAATATTCTCTCTTTGGTATTCTATCCAGTAACTGATAGATGTAATTCCTACTTTTCCCCGGTAGTCTATCCTTTGATATGTTCATCCTAATCGATGACAAATATTCTTCCTCTGAGTTTATCCTTGATATGTTCACTTTAGCCGATGACGAATATTCTCTTTCTTTGGTCTTCTGCCCAGTAACCGGTAGTTGTAAATCCTATTTGATATTTTTCCTAGCAGGTTGTTCTTACCCGGTAACTGGTAACGAATACACCTTTTTTTCCTCAACGAGACATCCTTGATATGTTTACCCTAACCGGTAACGGATGTCCCTCTGTCAGAGTACATTATCTTCCTACCCAGTAACCATTAATAGATAATATATCTCTGGTACTCCTGCATTGAAGTTCATTCTTCCCTAGTTGAGTTTAAGTGCATATTTCCTCAGCAAAATCGCCCTTTCCAAGTTCGACTCGAGTATTTTAATTTTATTCTGATTCACCCATTTCCCCTGTAGATTTTCCCTTTTCCCCGGACCGAGTCTTTTCATTTATTTATTTTCATGGATATCCCCTCGTGTGTCCCACAGTTTTTAAGTCGTAGTCTGGCCTACGCATATCACTTTTATCCCTCAGAGTTTCTGTCTCCCTAGTGAGTTTTCCTTACGGAATGCAATTTTCTCCTGTGGACTTTCAGTCTCTCCGGATTCTTTTCCTTTGTGGCAGTATCTTCCCCACAGAGATTAGTTTTAAATTCATATCATATGCATCATGAGGTCTCTTAGGGACCAAAATTTGTTTCTAGATATTGTTATTTAAGTCCATTATACTGAGTTGATATGAATATTTTAACCTTCACATCCTCAGTTAGAATGTCCTTAAACAAGGGAAGCTGTAAGACCCCAATTTTGACCCTAAGATCCCTCATGCTATCTCATCATATGCATTGGCATTGGGATCACACCTTGGCAGCCTCATTACCCCTCATTCATTGGGTTTGCATTGGGAGAGGTCACCAAGTGCATTTTATTGTATCATACTTTGTTTCTCATTAGTTACTAACAAAAATACCAAAAATATGTCCATGTATAATTTGTTTCTTTTGTAGGTAGTGTGTGAGTTTACTCATGCTTCATCAAGCTCATATCTAGCGTTTAAGACCCTCAATGCAAGAAGACAAATCAAGATATGGTTTACATTGACTCTAGACATCATATATGGATCCCCATGGTCTTCACATATCATTTTGATCAACATTTGTCTTCACATATCATTTTGTTTGCCTTGGAAACCCTAATTCATCTAGGTATCTTGTGTGACTTCCTCAACAAGTTTCTTCAACATTTGATCAATTATTTCAAGGGATACTTCATATTACATTATCTTAAATATATATTATCCTCAACGAATCCAAAAAATCAAGAGAATGTCAAGCTAGCAAGTTGGTTCATGGTGGTTGACCAGAGAAAGTCAACTGGTCAAAACTGGGGTTCCCTAGACCCTGTCTCCTAGAATATTTGTCATATTAAAATTATTCCAAGATAAACTTTACTCATCATGACATTCCAAACAAATTTCATGTTGAAGTCAAGATCTATTTTTGCCTGGAAAGTAATTTTTTATGGTGAAAGATTATAGGTCATTTTGTCTGAACCCTAGTTAGGAGGTCAACTTCCAAAGACCATAAATTTATCAATTTTTATGAGATGAAATACATTCAAGTTTCATGATCAAATTAAAGATGTCCTTTTCAACTTTTATGTTTGGAGTAAGTTCAAATTCAACTTGAAAATGCATGTGCCAAGAGGAAACATTATAGGTCATTTTGGGTCATTACCATTGAACAAGTGATTTTCCTCAACTTCTAAAATTCATAACTCCTTCATGCCTAATCCAAATGAGGTCAAATTTGTGACAACATTAAATAAGTTTGAAAGAGCTACAACTTTTATGAAGGAACTTTTTCCATTGGAAGCCCATAGCAAAAGTTACTCAAGGTGGTATGAGTGAACATTTGACTTGGTACTTAGAAAATTTTCAAACATGTTTGATTTTCCAAACTTCCACCTCAAAATTCATCATGATCCAGGGTTCAAATGGAAAAGTGTTCAATATGAAAGTTGCTCCCCTTGATCTTATCTTTCCAAAAGTAATATCATCTCATTTGGCCAAAGAATGAGGGCCTTGTGCATGGGTTCTTTTCAAGGGACCAATTGGATGATTTTCACCTTCACATTTCAAACTCAAATGCATGGCCATATGACATGATTTCAGCATGATTATCAAGTAATTTTGGACTTGAATACATCACTTGATAGGCCTATCACCCGCCCATGCAAGCATGCAATAAGAATTGTTAAATTTGGCAAAATTTGGAAGTGTGTGGAAATGAATCACATTGCCTATAAATACAACCCCTCATGCTCAGAATTGAGGACCTTATGCCCAAGCTTTTAACCTGCAATCCAAACCCTCACCATTAAAGGATAATCTTGAAGGTTTTCATTTGAAAATCGAGCTTCAAATCTCATTCTGTTTTGAGATTGAAACTCCAAGAGTCCAAGCCATTTTCTGATCTTAATCACTTCCTACAAGCTTCTGAAACGAAGCCAAGCACAATTGGGATCAAGATCAAGCAAGGTTGAAGCTCTCTAGAAGGTAATTTTTTAGAATTTACATCTCTTCGATTCTCCCTCAATTCTTCACTATTCTTTGTGATTTTTGGTTGGCTGAAGTCCTGCCAATGTAGGCAAGAAGATTGAGTTGCTTTGAGGTCAAGTCGAAGCAACTCAGTTCATGATCCTCAAAATTCAAATCCCTATATCTTTTTATATACTTGGAATTGGAGAAAATTGAGGCCAGATTCGAACTCCTGAGCATTTTTTTCTTTAAATCCATGTCCTTGTTTTTCATTTTTGTTGTGGTTGGTGGTGGACCAGTCCGGTGAGGTCCATTGGAGAAGAAGACCGGAGCCCTAGCTCCGGTGGTGTGTTGGCACTCCTCATGACCATCAGATCTTGTTCAAATATTCAAATCCTGGTCGCTCCTTGTGATTACCATCCCTATGACGCTTTGATTAAGGTGTATGGTGTGAAGCGCGCGCGCTTGACCATCAGATCTGCCACCTCAAATAATGAGGTAAATCTGCTGACCCTCATTTTTTGAATTTCCTTTTAATTTATGAATTTATGTTTAATTGCTTTATTTTGTTTAATTCATAATTATTTCATTTTTAATCCAAAAAAATGGGACTTTCACCAAAAATCTTTAAATATTTTTCTCTTTAATTTTTTGAATTAAAAATTTTTTTTGGATTAATTTTGATATTTTTCACGAATGAAATGTTTTTGTGCATATTTTTAATTGTTTAAAAATACTTATGACTTTTCAAAAATGATGAAATTTTTTGTATAAGGTCCTTTGACCTTGATTGACCTAGGATAAATCTCTTGGCCATTTATTTGGTGTTTTGAAGAGGTTTTAGGTTTTGACAAATTAAATTGAATTTTAATGCATTTTTAATTTGATTTTTAATTGATTAATTGTGTGAAAATTATGTTGAGCCATTTTATGGTTTTGTGATGTTTGACTATTTGTTTGGGCCTTTGTCAAGGTTAATTTGACTTTTGTTGAATTAAAATCATTGGATTTAGGGGATTGATGAAATGTACATTTCATCCCCCAAAATGAATGAATGATTTTAATTTGATAAATTTCCTCCCATGACCAATTTGTGTTTCTCTCATTCCCCTCCCCCTTCATCTTCATCCCTATTCTTTCCATTTCCTTTCATTGACCAATGAAATCTCAAATATCCTAAGGCTAATTGGTTCATCAACGACCTTGTGTCAAATGAACCAATACAAGTATGGATGAGATAGGTCCACCCCTTTTGATCTTTTCTTTTAGTGTGTGGTATGTTTTAGGAGTTTGGTTCATCATACCAAATCTCTAACATGCATTAACACCTAAATTTGTATTTCCCGACCTCAGATAGTTGTGACTTCTACATAAGTCCAATTACGATTGGTTAACATAGAGCTAAATTTGACCCTAAAGGCATATCATTATAGTAAGTGAGATTGTAAGTTTCCCATCTTTCATGGTATTGTGTGGAAACTTGGCTTATTTTCCTTCCTATGGAAGATGTCTTGGTTCAAGGATTCATGCTTGTGAATAGATGGTTGAGTGTTCTCCAAAGAATGACTTAATCAATTATAAAGCAAAACACTACTAACATTCAATTAACTTTGACTAACATTTGACTAACTCTTATTAATACCGCTTTACTTTCAAGTCATTTACTTTATGCAATTTAATTTCTAGTCATTTATCCTTCATTTCCATTTACATTTCATTTAACTTGTTTATGTTTATGCCATTTTCACTTTGCTCATTCGAGCCATATATTGTGATTATATATATATTTTGTTTGTGTATTTTGATTGTGTTTAAGGTCTTAGGACCTTAAAATACTTAATAAACAACAAAAAACCCTAAAAAATGTCTGGTGGACTGTTGATCTTGATCTGGACTTTTGGACCTAGGATTAGGCAACATTCCCTGTGCAAAAAGGACTTGGCCAATGCCAACATTCTGAGACCAAGTTATTGTGAACTAAGATTTCATATGGTGCAAGCCTTGAACTTTATTTGAATTCATCTGCTACTTTGTCTTGGTGCTAATTGTTATTTTCATCTTATGTTTGATGCTTTGTTCTGAGTTGATCAAGGAGTATTTCATCTGATACATGAGAAGACAAAGAAGACTGCTAGCTATGTGTTTTGCTTGCTTGAATGTGGCTATATTTATTTGATGCCTTTATCTTCATGATGTCTAATATTGCTATTTTCCTGATTGATTATTGCTTGATTCAAAGTCCAAAGGGAAAATGGGTTTTCTATATGACATTCTTGAAGATAAAAAGAATTAAAAATATGCACAAAACATTTAATTCATGAAAAATACCAAAACTAATCTAAAAAATAATTTTAATTCAGAATATGGAAGGGAAAAATATTTAAAGATTTTTGGTGAAAGTCCCATTGTTTTTAGATTAAAAATGATATTTCTTTGAATTAAATAAAATAAAGCTATTAAATGAAAAATCAGAAAATACAAAAAAAGAAGGGCCACCAGATCTCCCTCATTAATTGAGGTGGCAGATCTGATGGCCAAGCGTGTGTTATCCACGTTGCGCTTCAGTCAACACGCCACATACATGGTAATCTGAACCAAAGACTGTGATTAAAACGTTTGAAACAAATCAGAAGGTTGGGAAGGTACCAATGCACCACCGGAGCCCTAGCTCCGATCTTCTTCTCTGGTGGACCTCACCGGACTGGTCCACCACCAACCTTCACCAAAATAAAAAGTATGGACATGGTTTTAAAGGAAAACTGCTCAGGAGCTCGAATCTGACCTCCATTTTATCCAATTCCAAGTATGGACATGGATTTGAAATTTGAGGTTCATGATCTGAGTTGCTTCAATTTAACCTCAAAGCAACTCAATCTTGTTGCCTACATTGGTAGGACTTCAGACAACCAATAATCAAGCAAAATAGTTGAGAAATGAGGGAGAATCAAAGAAGAGAAGTTTAGGAAAAATCACCTTCGGGTAGCTTCAATTCAGCTTGATCTTGCTTCCAATTTACCTTGGCTCGACTCTAGAAGTTGGCAGGAAGTGAAATGGATCAAAGAGAGCTTTGGATTCTTGGAGTTTCAATCTCAAAACAGAAGGAGAATTGAAACTCGATTTCAAGTGAATCTTTAAGTTTATCCTTTAATGGAGGCTAGGGATGTAAGGGTTCAAATCTTGGGCAGAAGGGATCCTCGTTCTGATCACAATGGTCATGTATATATAGCCTAGTATGTTGCTTTTCACACACTTTAAAACTTTGCCAATTTTAGCAACTTTGGTGCATGGATGCATGGGAAATGATTTGGGCCCAATTCATGATGCAATTCAATTCCAATTTATGCAAAAAGGATCCTGAATCATTAACATGTAAGCATGCAAAAGGAAATGGATAAATGAATTCAAATCTTGCCAAAACAAACCTATGAAAGGAACCATGCGCAAGTCCCTCAAATCGTGTCCAAACGATGTGATCTTGGACTTTTTAGAAAGATGACATCAAGGGAAACAACTTTTATGTAGAACACTTTTCCATTTGAAGATTGGATCATGATGAATTTTGAGGTGGAAGTTTGAGAAATCAAACATAATTGAAAAATTTCTAAGTACCAAGTCAAATGATCACTTCTTCCACCTTGAATAATGTCTGCTATGAGCTTCAAATGGAAATGGTTTATTCACAAAGGTTGTAGCTACTTCATCCCTATTAAATTTGGTCACAAATTTGACCTCATTTGGATATGGAATGAGGGAGTTATGCATTTTAGAAGTTGAGGAAAATTGTTTTTTCAATGGTAATGGCCCAAAATGACCTATAATGTTTCCTCTTGGAACATGTTGTTGCAAGTTTAATTTTACATTTCTCAAAGAATAAAAGTTATATAAGGCATCTTGAAATTTATCATGAAACTTATATGGCATTCATCTCATAAAAATTGAGCAAGTTATGGTCCTTGGAAGTTGACCTTCTAACTAGGGCACAAACAAAATGACCTATAATCTTTCACCATAAAAAATGACTTTCCAAGCAAAACTAGCGCTTGATGTCAACATGAAAGTGTAAGACCCTAATTTTGTCCCTAAGGTCCCTCATAGCATCATAACATTGCATTTGCATTGCCTCAAGGATCATTAGCATCTTGGTTCCCTTTGCCTTTGGGTGGGACCTCTTGAGATTGGTTTGAGATCACCAAGCATGCTTGAATTGTATATCATTGCTTTTCTCATTTTTTTTACTAACCAAAAGCACAAAAATATGTCACTAACATCTTGTGTTTGTAGCTTGAGCAATCACAAGGTCAAAAGCTTCAAGGAGATCATTGGTACAAAGACATGGTCAAGAGGAGACGATAGCAAGCATGGTAATGGTCCGCAAATCCCTCATCCATCAAATATGCCTCCCTAGTACCTCAATTCATCATTTTGATCAAAGCAAGTCAAAGGGCTTGAGGTCTTGTTCTTCAAGGAAACCTTAATTCATCTGTGCACCACAATGCCTTGCTCCTGAAGTAACCTCAGCCCATGATCAAATACAATCAAGATAAGTTCTTTAACTATTCATTTCATGCATATTTGAACTTATTTGAGTGTCCTCAATCATCAATTCCTCAAGATATGAGTCATGGACTTGAGAAGTTGATCAGTCAATTCATCTGACTATTTTGAAATGCACTGACACCTAACTTTTTATGTGTTGGTCAAATGGAGATGGTTCCAAAAGCAAACGTGTTCTTAATAAAAATATGAACAACTTTCATGTTCATCAAAAATTTATTTGAAGCTTGGAAGGCCATCTGTCATTCCAATACATTATAGGTCATTTTGACTGAAACCCTAATTTTGGGTCAACTTCCCAAGGACATAACTCATTCATTGTTTATGATTTTGAGGTGGGATCAAATGCATTGGAAATCTAAGATGTCTACTTCAAATTTTATGTTGAAAAAAAGTTCAAAATCTCAAAGGAAATACATGTGATAATGCAAGACATTATAAGTCCTTTTTGACCAAATGCATTGAAAGGCAAAAAAAGTCCAACTTCAAGTGCCCATAACTCTTTCATCAAAAATCCAAATGATGCAAAATTTAAGTCCATTTTGATTGTCTTGAAAATATCTACAACTTTGATGTTGGAGAGTTTTCCATATGAGGCTTGCATCATCAAACCAGAAGGGCTTGAACATTGGCCAAATTTGGAAACCTTGCATTGACATTTTTTGCACATCACACTTTAAACTCAAATTTCATAAATTTACACACTTCAAATGAGTCTTTGTCCAACATAACATTTGTTCCTTATACAAATACCTTTCCAACCATTACCCACATGCCTATGTTTGGATTTTCTAAATGGTATTTTCGAAGAGGTTAATGTTTAGGTCAAAATTATGGAATGCACATGAAATCTTGTTGCACAAGCCAATTCAGAGCAAATTACACGTCCAAACCTTTGGCATTGGGGTTCAGCTTGCAATTGGCATTGATTTTGGGCTTTGTGCGTGATCATGCAAGCCCATGCAAGTGGTATCCAAATTCATGCACACGGATCATTTCATCATTCCCTTGCCTTTCCCTCTATAAATAGAGACCCTATGCCATTCAAATTGGACACCTGATTCAACCTGAATTGCTGCAGAAATCAAAACTCAACCTCTCACCAAAGAAGTAATCTCAATTTCTTCAAATTTTTCAGATCCAAAATTCAACTTCATCTGGTTGAATTCTTGGATCTTAAGCTTCTAAACCTTCATCATTCATCTCACTGATCTTCTGTTTTAGCAAAGCAAGCAAGGAATCGAGCTCCAGTTACCAGAATTCAAGCTTACACTTCAACTGGTATTTTCTTCGAATCTCATCATCCATTGACCTATTTGCTTGGATCTAGTGTTTTCTGAAGTCCTCATTTGAGAGGCAAGCTAGTGGTAGCTTCAATTTTGTTTTTCATTGATATGCATTTTCCATACCTGAATCTTCCACCTCAGATTTCTCAACCTATAGGAATCTTGAGTGTGATTCAAGGTTATAGGGGTGATGTACATCACCCCAGCTTCATTTTGGTATAAGGATCGTGTACTTTGGTTGCCTTTTGAATCTCTGAAATTTTGGCCGGAAAGTCTAAGCTCACCGGAAAAGACGGTGGCTCCGGTGGCTTCATCATTGCCAGATTCATTCCTGGCCATTTGATTTATTTTCCAAATCTAATCTGGATCCTTCATTGTTATGACTTTTTATTGTTTTCCATGTGATTGCATTGACCGTGGACTACAATAGGCGCGCGCCTCTGGATCCTTGGATCTGCCAACTCAATTAATGAGCTCAGATCCAAGGGCTCTCGTTTTTTGCCATTTTTAATTTCTGGTTTTATTTTCTTTAATTCCAATTATTTTCAAAAATCAATATCTTCTTCATTTTTAATCCAAAAATTATGCGACCAATTGCATTAGTCTCCAAATAATTTCTAGTTTCTATTTCTGATTTTTAATATTTTTTATTTTATCATTTGATATTTTTTGTGAATTTTCTCTTTTCTGGCTATTTTTAATTCATTTTAAATAGTTTTTGATATTCAAAAAATACAAAAATATTTTCCTAACCTATTTGAATGATGATGGATCTATGAAAATTATTCTCATCAATTTTTGAATTGATTTGAGATTTATTTGAGATTTTAGTTCAATTAGGTTATTTTTATTCATTTTTAATTGATTAAAAATAGTTTCTGACTTTTAAAATTGCTGAAATTTTTTGTCAAACTTTGTTTGACTTTGTTGAACTTAGGATAAATTACTTGGACCTTTCAAGGTTAATTTGAAGTAATTTTTAAGTTTGACCTTTTCTTTTATTTTTAATTCAAGTTAAATTTTAAATATTAAAAATGCCAAAAATATTTTGATCATTTCTTGACTTCCAATCTTCATCTCACTTCTGTTTTTTATTATTTGACCTTGACTTTCAATGTTATTGGTCAACATATGAGGATTGGTACATGTAGTTTCATTTAATGCACTTTAATTTTGCCATTTCCATTTCTCTTATCCATCTTCTCCTTCTTCTTCTTCTACTTCTTTTCTTCTTGATCAATGAGTTGAAGGTTGATAAGTTAGCATTGGTTAGGGAGATTTAATCTTCCTTGATTCAAATCTAATTCATCTTGATCAATTGATCAAGTGAATGACTTTGCATTAAGGATAGGTTGTCTTCTAAATCATGCAAAAGGCTTAAACCAATACAAGATCAATTCTCATTTTCTTTTTGGCATGGCAAGTTGTGGGAACTTGGTTCTCTAATCAAGACTTCTAACTTGTGTTGTTGCCTACATTATTATTGACCGGCCTCAGATAGTTGTGACTTCTACATAAGTCCAATTACGATTGCTTAACATAGCGCTAAATTTGCCTTATGGCACACTAACTACTAACACTAACTATTGATAATTAACATTTACTTTATGCAATTTACTTTTACGCAATTTACTATTCTTGCACATATTATCCATTTGCTTTTCTCTTTGCTCATTTGAGCACATGTTTATGTTAATGCCATTTGCCTTTTGCTCACTTGAGCACATAATTGTGTATATATTATTATGCTCGTGTTTTTGTTTTGATTGTTGTGGACCAAATGCAAAGAAATGGACTTAGTTTCTAGGACTTTCCCTATGCAAAGAATGGAGAATTGGACTTAGATTCTAGGACTTTCCTTATGCAAATTGGAGTAAATGGACCTTAATGATGAAGATGGATTAGAAGGACCAAATCTCTAAACTCACTCTTGTCCATTCTTGTTTTACTTCATGGAACTTTTGATGTGTGTGCTTTTGTGCTAGGAGTTTTCATTTGAGCTTAATTGGAGGACCATTGCCATGTTCATCCAAGTGGAAGATACAAGATACATTGAGGATCTCTTATGAGACTTGTTTGATTGCTTATGCTTTGTGATTGCTTATTCCAAAGGATGGGAGCTACTTGGATCATCAATATGATTTCAAGAGAGGAACTCCTCATGGTGGTTTTGTTCCTTCTTCCCTCACCTTTTTGCTTTACTTAGGACTTAGCCCTTCTTCTTCTTCTCTCCACTCTAACCCAAGCCAAAACTTTTTGTGCAAACATTTAACTATTGTTTTCAAACATTAGAAACCTAAGCCTTATGCTTTTGATTTTCAAACTTTCTTTTCATAACACTTATTTTGAATTGAATCTTTAAGTCAACTTTGACCATTTTTGTACATACTTTTAATTGGTAAATATAACCCATTTAAATGTCTTTTGTGGTTCCAATGGCCACCTTCTTAATCCAATTTTCCATAACCTTTAGCTATTAGGTCTGAGTTATCTTTGTGGTAGATGTGATACTCACCTATATCCTTAGTGATGGACAATGAGTCTTCCATGCTTATTATAGGGTTAACCCCTCACTAGCATGTTAAAGTTATCCTCACATGGTGGATTTGTGGTTTGGTTGAGTTTTCTCCCTTGATAACAAAAGACCTTAAGGCTTTTGGACCAATCAATTCACCAACTTGTTTTGAGATTTTTATCCCGAACTACGAGGTTTTGATCCTAATCTTTTAAGATGGTACGTAGGCAATGAGTTTATCCATCCAAACACAAAATATAAATAACTTGTATATTCTCCTCTCATCTCTTCAATCATGTTTGCACAAACAAATTTTCACAAAAACAACAACCTTTGCAACAAGTATGAAAAGGGCTCCCTAGGAGTACCTAGGATGTTTTGGGTGCCTAACACCTTCCCATTGCATAACCAACCCCCTTACCCAGATCTCTGTTTCTTTTACTAGTTTTTGTTAAAACTATTAGGTTTTTGTTCGCTTTCTAACCATTCCTTTGGATAAATAGAAGTGCGGTGGCGACTCGACTTGTATGATTTACCTTGGATTTAGTCAATATCTCTAATGGTAACGAATACCCCGCTACAGAAAAGTGGCGACTCTGCTGGGGATACAATTTGCCTAGTGGGTTTTGCCAACTTTTCATGCTTGTTGTATTGTATTGTCTTGTGACATATTTTTGTGCAATTTGGGATTACTGTATTGTATGTAATGATTGATTTGCTTGATATTAATTCCTTGTATGCTTGGTGATCTTTGTGAGATGAGTTCTATACCCGAACTCGAGTGCACTTAGGATAGGAGAATGACATAGTCTTGTTGACTTGTGTGGAGTTATTCCTTAGCAAGTTGACTTGTAAGCCCATTCACTTGGTGGAGGTTATGTTGGGATCAATAATGTCACACAAGTAGTTGTGGTTAGACATTACTCTTTCCAATGTAGACCTTAGAAGCCAAGGACCTTAGTTTACCAAGCCCATCTTGGCCTATTCTTAGGATGTAGTGCGAAAGTCGTTCAAGTGTAAGGTTTGATACGATTGTTACGCGATACTACACTCATAAGAGTCTCTCTTGAGAATATTTTTGGAATACGAGTAGTCGTTTCTCCGATAATATCCGAAAGATGGGATGATGACTATGGGAACCTCTTGTAGAACATGTCTGACAGGTTAAACCCTAGTACACTCCCTTTGGGTGGTTCTTAACCGAGACTCCATGCTCGTGACTTGCAACAAATCCTTGATTCATGGTTGATCCGTTCATGTATCCTTAATATCAATGGAACTTGGGTGTTGATAGGGTGTAAACCATAATCCACCAAAATGGATGATTGATATTAAGGATGACATGATCCATCCCATGACCTTTGTTTGGTGTGCTTTGCTTGATCCTTGAGTGTGATTGTTGCATTCATGCATTCATGCACCCATTTGCATCCACATCATCAAGACAAAGAAGGAATACAAAGAAGTACAGCTTAAAACAACCACATTTGAAAGAGTTAAGGAATCTGACATCCTATGTATTGGATCCTTTGGGCTTCAAAGCTCGTTTTGGGAAGCTTCTTCCTCTTCTGACTACTCAGGTGGATGAAGGGTTGTTGAGTGTATTGGTGCAGTTTTATGATCCCTTGTACCGTTGTTTCACTTTCCCGGACTTCCAGCTTTTGCCTACACTTGAGGAGTATGCCTACCTTGTGGGTATACCGATTCTAGACCAGTTGTCGTTCAGTGGCTTAGAGAGTATTCCTACTTCTCAAGAGATAGCTAACATGTTGCACATAGATGAATCTCTGGTTGGTGCTCATATGACTACCAAAGGTGGAATTCAAGGTCTCCCTTCTGAGTTCCTCATTGCTCAAGCTCTTGTGTATGGGAAAGCCATGAGTGAGGATGCCTTTGAGGCCATATTTGTACTTCTCATCTATGGGTTAGTGTTATTTCCCAACATCGACAAGTTTGTGGATGTGAACGCTATTAGGATCTTCTCGGCTCTTAATCCCGTTCCGACTCTGTTGGGTGATACATATTTCTCTTTGCATATGAGGAATGCAAAGGGTGGTGGTGCCATTGTGTGTTGTTTGTCTCTGTTGTATAAGTGGTTTATTTCTCACTTACCTCAGACGGTCGCCTTCAAGGAGAACAAGGGATGTCTACGGTGGTCCACGAGACTTATGTCTCTCACCAATGATGATATCTCTTGGTATAACTGTGTGTATGATGGTGTGCAGATTATCGACTCTTGTGGTGAATTCTCCAATGTACCTCTTCTCGGTACATGTGGTGGGATTAACTAAAATCCTGTTTTAGCACGTCGTCAGCTTGGGTTCCCCCTAAAGGATAAACCCAATAACATTCTGTTAGAGGGTGTGTTCTTTCAGGAGGGTAAAGATCCCCAAGGCTTGAAGGGCAGAATGGTTCACGCTTGGCGCAAGATTCATAGGAAAGGAAGGAATGAGTTGGGTCCTAAGAATTGTGTTGCTATGGAGCCGTACACTGCTTGGGTTAGGAAGAGAGCGTCTGAATATCTCATGCCTTACGAGTATCCGAGACCTACACCTTTGGTTATGATTGGGCCTTCAACCCTCCCTAACCAAGGAGTAGAGGAGTTGAGAGACGAAGACCGATCACGTGCCTGGATCCGTGAAAGGGAAGAGTTGCTTCAGCAGATCAAGGAGAAGGATGCTTTGATAGAGTTCCTTGAACATTAGGTTATTGATGATCCTAATGATGCATGAACTTCTCTACTTCCTCAGTCTTCCAAGTTTTGGAAGAGGAAGTATGATCGACTCGCCAAGGAGAAAGCAGATATGGAGGAAGCCTACGAGAGGGAGGTGAAGAGACTTCGTGCATCCTATCTTCCCGTGTCTCGAGCTTTAGATGATTGTTTCTAGGGATCCATAGGATGATTATTTTCCTTTTCTCTTGTATATGATTGACAATGATGTACTTCTTTTCCCTGATATTATTTGATGAGATATTTCCATATGTGATAAATGTTTAATATTTCCAAAAATTGCAAATAAAACCCTAGAGTTCCTTTGAAATAAAAAACAAATCATATGCACAAACATTGCATGCATCATGTGCATAAGCAGGTTTTGTTCCCGGCTTCTTGTCCTGTGGTCTAACTCTGTGTTCTTCATTTATTTTGAAGACAAGCTGACTCATCGGTACTACACCAGAGCCAACATTTCGAGACTGATGGATCACCTAGAACAAGAGAACCGTGAGCTGAAAGAGGAAGTGGCCAGATTAAGTGCCTTGATGGAATCATTCTTGGCTGCTCAAAGCCAGTCCTCTCCGACGCCTTCAACTCCTCCCCAGAGGACAGTCATCTCTGAGATTGTCTCCTCGACTGTGCCCGTAGCCAGTGCACATTTTGCTCCAACGGCCATGCCAGCCGGATTCCCGTGGGGGATGCCTCCCAATTTTATGCCTGAGGGTCCTGCTCCAACCTTTTCTTCTATGCCGGCATCTAGCCCGGTCCTTGTTGTTCCTCCTCCTGTCGTGCATACTATACCTAGAGTAGACGACACCATTTATCATTCTGAGCCGTCTGAAGGCCCAGATGTCTATGAGAAGATGGACGCTATGAACGATCAATTTCTTGAGCTTCGCAAGGAATTGAAAACTCTTAGAGGAAAGGATCTTTTCGGCAAGTCTGCTGCCAAACTGTGCTTGGTCCCCAATGTGAAGATCCATGTGAAATTCATGGTCGCTGACTTTGAAAATACAAGGGAAATACTTGTCCTCTCAGCCACCTGGTCATGTATGCCAGGAAGATGTCGACTCAGACCGACAATGATCAGTTACTCATCCATTATTTTCAGGACAGTCTGTCCGGTGGCGCTCTGTGTTGGTATATGGGTTTAGACAGTGCGAACATCCGATCCTTCAACGATCTTGGCGAGGCCTTCGTCAAGCAATACAAGTACAATGTGGATATGGCTCCCGATAGGGATCAATTGAGGGCCATGTCCCAGAAGGACAAAGAAACGTTCAAAGAGTACGCCCAGAGGTGGCGAGAGTTGGCAGCACAGATTGTGCCTCCGCTAGAAGAGAAGGAAATGACCAAGATCTTTCTGATGACCTTGAGTTCATTCTATTATGAGCAGATGATCACTAGCGCTCCTTCTGACTTCACCGAGATGGTGAATATGGGGATGCGTCTAGAAGAAGGGGTTAGAGAAGGGCGTCTAACCAGAGAAGAAGGCTCTTCTGCCAAACGATATGGGGCATTTGCAAAGAAGAAAGATGGAGAGGCACATGCTGTTACCTCCCATGTGAAACCAAGAAGACCCTTTGTGAGGAGGAAGACCGTGCGTCCCGCCGGGAACCAGCACCAGGTGGCTCACATAGCACCTGTCTTCAGAGAAAATCAACAGTATCAGCAACACAACAACAATCAGCAACCACATCCTCAATATCAGCAACAACAGCATCGTCCGTAACAACAGGCCTACCAACCTCGAAACAGTAGTCAAACCAGCACGAGTTACGAGAGGAAAAGGGTCACCTTTGATCCTATTCCGATGACGTATGCAGAATTATATCCCTCTTTGATAGAGAGGAAGTTAATTACTCCGAGAGACCCACCGGCTATACCTGCTAACCCCCAGTGGTGGTATAAGCCTGAATTAAATTGTGTTTATCATTCTGGTGCTCCCGGCCATGACGTGGAGAATTGTTACCCTTTAAAGACCAAGGTTCAAGACCTTGTGAGGTGTGGCATTTTGTGTTTCGAGGACGTAGGTCCTAATGTGAAGAAGAACTCATTGCCCGAGCATGGGAAATCTGTCAACATGGTCCAGGGCTTCCCTGGCAAGTACAAAGTCAAATATGTCAATCATATTCGACAGTCTCTTGTCGAAATGCGTCGTTTGCTATGTGATTACAGTCATTATGAGCACGACCATGATAGATTCCGAGTATGCTCTGTTAACCGATTGGGTTGTCGCCAGGTGCGCAAGGATATTCAGGAAATGCTGGATGAAGGAGTTATTGAGATTCTTCAGAATAGGAATGTTAACGAAGATGAGCCTGAGGTCAACGTAATTTCCCCAGTATTCCGGATGCCCGAGCCTGTTATCATCAAGTATGATGGTAGCAAGCAGAAGGCTTCTCCTGTTCTTCTCATTAAGCCTTCCGGTCTGGTGTCGTACTCTTCCGAAAAAGCAATTCCGTTTCGTTACAACGCTGTTACTGTAGAAGATGGGAAAGAAGTGTCCTTACCATCCTCCTCTGTGGTTAGCATTGCGGATGTAAGTGGTTTGATCCGCAGCGGTCGTGTGTTTTCAGCACCTCCCAAGCCTCAGGCTAATGCTGGTTTTGTTGAACGCCCGATTGGGAATGCTGTGAGCACTCCGAATCCGGCACCTGTTGATAAGCCCTCTTCCACATTGATAACTCCTGCTTCTGTTGGCCCGAGCGACAATGTGAAAGAAGACTGTGATGAGATGCTGAGGCTCATCAAGAGAAGTGAGTACAATGTTGTGGACCAGCTTCTACAAACGCCATCCAAAATATCGGTGTTATCTTTGCTCTTGAATTCAGAACCACATAGAGAGGCACTGCAGAAGGTATTGGATGTGGCATATGTAGATCATGATGTCACAATAGAACAATTCGATAGCATTGTTGCAAACATTACCGCTTGTAACAACTTGAGTTTCTGTGACTCTGATCTCCCTGAGGAGGGAAGAGACCACAACTTGGCATTACACATATCTATGAACTGCAAAGACGACGCCATGTCTAATGTGCTGGTGGACACTGGGTCATCACTGAACATATTGCCAAAAACCATTCTTTCAAAACTGTCATATCAAGGGCCTCCCATGAAGCAGAGTGGAATTGTTGTGAAGGCTTTCGATGGGTCTCGCAAAACTGTGATTGGGGAAGTTGATCTCCCAGTCAAGATCGGACCGAGTGATTTCCAGATTACCTTCCAGGTTATGGACATCCACCCATTGTATAGTTGTCTCTTAGGCAGACCATGGATTCACGAGGCGGGCGCCGTGACATCCACCCTACACCAAAAACTGAAATTCGTGAAGAATAAGAAACTGGTGGTGGTAGAGGGAGAAAAGGCTCTCCTGGTTAGCCACTTGTCTTCCTTCTCATATATAGATGCTGAGGATGAAGTTGGAACTCCTTTCCAAGCATTATCTATTGCTGAGCCTATTGAGAAGAGAGCTCCTTCATTTTCTTCCTATAGAGATGCAAAGTTGGCCATTGAGTGTGGTGCAACTGCTGGCTTAGGAAAAATGATTGAGCTAGAAGACAATAAGTCTCGGGCTGGCATAGGCTTTTCTTTTGGGGTCTTCAACACCAAAGGGCTGTTCAAGAGTGGGGGTTTCATCCACACCGGTCAGGAAGAAGAAGCTGCTTCCATTTTGGAAGAAGATACGGAGGATTCTGGCAATTTCATCATCCCTGGAGGGGTCTGCAACAATTGGGTCGCTGTGGATATTCCTACAGTTATCCATAAGTCAAAGTAATGTTCATTGTGTTTAGAAAACCCTCCTCCCATGCCAAAAGGAGGAGTGATGACATTGTTGGCGCATTAATACAATGACATTTTCATTCAATAAATTCATGTTAAATGTTTGTTTTTCCAATTATTTTCCCTTTTCGTTTTTGCATGAAATTGGTGATCACATAAAACCCTAAAAAAAAAACAATCTTTTCATTTGCATAATGATTTGCCTTAATTGAATTCTAAAGCTTTTCATATCCAAAATCATTATGCAGGTTGATCAAACCCATTGAACATAATGACCCAACACCATCTCCTAATTTTGAGTTCCCTGTATTTGAGGCGGAAGAAGATGATATTGAAGAGATTCCTGACGAGATTACCCGTCTACTTGAGCATGAAGAGAAGATCATTCAGCCGCACCTCGAGAATCTGGAAACAGTCAACTTGGGGTCTGAGGATTGTGTTCGTGAAGTGAAGATTGGGGCACTCCTTGGAGAATCTGTTAAGAAAGGGTTGATTGAATTGCTACGAGAATATGTTGATGTCTTTACATGGTCATATGAAGACATGCCAGGTCTAGATACAGATATTGTGCAACATTTTCTGCCTTTAAAACCTGAGTGCGTGTCTGTGAAGCAGAAGCTCAGAAGAACTCATCCTGATATGGAAGTGAAGATCAAAGAGGAAGTTCAGAAGCAAATTGATGCAGGGTTTCTGGTGACTTCTACATATCCTCATTGGGTGGCCAATATTGTGCCCGTGCCTAAGAAAGACGGAAAAGTCCGGATGTGTGTGGACTATAGAGACTTGAATAAAGCTAGTCCAAAAGATGATTTTCATCTGCCACACATTGATATGTTGGTAGACAATACAACTAAATTCAATGTTTTCTCATTTATGGATGGATTTTCCGGATATAACCAGATCAAGATGGCACCCGAGGATATGGAGAAGACAACATTCATCACACCCTGGGGAACATTCTGTTATCGAGTGATGCCCTTCGGCTTGAAGAACGTCGGAGCCACGTATCAACGAGCTATGACCACCTTGTTTCATGATATGATGCACAAGGAGATTGAGGTATATGTTGACGATATGATTGCTAAGTCAAGAACGGAAGTTGAACATGTAGAGCATTTGTTGAAGCTTTTCCAGCGTTTGAGGAAGTACAAGCTTCGTCTGAATCCCAACAAGTGTACATTTGGGGTCCGTTCCGGCAAGTTATTGGGCTTTATTGTTAGTGAAAGAGGTATTGAGGTTGATCCTGCAAAGGTCAAAGCAATACAAGAGATGCCTGCGCCCAAAACTGAGAAGCAAGTCCGAGGTTTTCTTGGCCGCTTGAATTATATTTCCAGATTCATATCCTACATGACTGCCACATGTGCGCCGATATTTAAACTCCTCCGGAAAGATCAGTCTCATGATTGGACCGAGGATTGCCATCAAGCTTTTGACAGTATTAAAAAGTATTTGTCTGAACCTCCAATCCTGTCGCCGCCCGTGGAAGGAAGACCTTTGATAATGTATCTGACTGTTCTTGAAGACTCGATGGGTTGTGTCATGGGTCAGCAAGACGAATCAGGAAAGAAAGAGTATGCTATTTACTATCCAAGCAAGAAGTTCACTGATTGTGAGTCTCGATATTCAATGCTTGAGAAAACATGTTGTGCTTTGGCTTGGGCTGCTAAGCGCCTACGCCAGTATATGTTGAATCATACGACCTGGTTGATATCCAGAATGGATCCAATCAAGTATATCTTCGAGAAGCCTGCTTTAACAGGGAGGATTGCCCGTTGGCAGATGCTGTTATCTGAGTATGATATTGAGTATCGAGCTCAGAAGGCTATTAAAGGTAGTATCTTGGTTGACCATTTGGCACATCAGCCTATTGAAGATTATCAGTCAGTTCAATATGACTTTCCAGATGAGGAGATTCTGTATTTGAAAATGAAAGATTGCGATGAGCCTACACTCGATGAAGGGCCAGAGCCTGGTTCCAAATGGAGTATGGTGTTTGATGGCGCTGTAAATCAGTATGGAAATGGTATTGGGACAGTGATAATTACTCCTCAGGGCGAACATATTCCTTTTACAGCAAGGCTAACTTTCAAATGCACGAATAATATGGCGGAGTATGAGGCCTGCATTATGGGATTGGAGGAGTGCATTGATCTAAGGATCAAGCATCTTGATGTTTATGGTGATTCGGCCCTCGTTGTTAATCAGATTAAGGGTGAATGGGAAACAAATCAGCCTGGTCTCATTCCATATAGAGATTATGCGAGGAGGATTTCAACATTCTTTACTGAGGTTGACTTCCATCATATTCCTCGAGATGAGAATCGGATGGCAGACGCTCTTGCTACACTTGCTTCAATGATTGTGGTAAAACTTTGGAATGAAGTCCCCAATATCACTGTGATGCGCTTGGACATACCAGCTCATGTATTTGTAGTAGAAGAGGCGAAAGATGATAAGCCATGGTATTATGACATCAAGTTCTTTCTTCAGAACCAGGTTTACCCGCCTGGGGCATCTGTGAAAGATAGGAAGACTTTGAGGAGATTGTCAGGCAGTTTCTACCTCAATGGCGAAGTGCTTTATAAGAGAAATTTTGACATGGTTCTGCTCAGATGCGTGGATAGACACGAAGCAGACCTGTTGATGACTGAGGTCCATGAAGGTTCGTTTGGTACTCATTCCAATGGACATGCCATGGCTAGAAAGATGTTGAGAGCAGGCTACTATTGGCTGACAATGGAGTCTGACTGCTGCAAATATGTGAAGAAATGCCATAAGTGTCAGATTTACGTGGATAAGATTCATATTCCCCCGACACTTCTGAATGTGATTTCATCACCATGGCCTTTCTCCATGTGGGGAATTGACATGATTGGCATGATAGAGCCGAAAGCGTCCAACAGGCACAGATTCATTCTCGTAGCAATTGATTACTTCACCAAATGGGTTGAAGCGACATCATATGCAAATGTGACCAGGCAGGTGGTCGTTAAGTTTATCAAGAATCAACTCACATGCCGTTATGGTGTGCCAGATAAGATCATTACTAATAATCGATCTAACTTGAATAACAAGATGATGAAAGAGCTGTGTAGTGAGTTCAAGATTGCGCATCATAATTCTTACCCTTATAGACCCAAGATGAATGGGGCTGTTGAAGCTGCTAATAAGAACATCAAGAAGATTATACCGAAGATGGTTGTCACGTATAAGGATTGGCATGAGATGTTACCATTTGCTTTGCATGGATATCGTACGTCTGTCCGCACTTCAACAGAGGCAACCCCTTTCTCCCTTGTTTATGGCATGGAGGTTGTACTCCTAGTAGAGGTGGAGATCCCGTCAATGAGAGTCTTGATGTAAGCCAAGTTGACTGATGTTGAATGGGTTCAGAGTCGTTATGACCAGCTGAACTTGATAGAAGAGAAGAGATTAACTGCCATGTGCCATGGTCAGTTATATCAGCAAAGAATGAAGAAAGCTTTTGATAAGAAGGTCAAGCCTCGTGTGTTCCGAGAAGGTGACCTTGTGCTCAAGAAAGTCTTGTCTTTCACGCCCGATTCTAGGGGCAAGTGGACTCCAAACTATGAAGGTCCATATGTTGTTAAGAGAGCCTTTTCAGGCGGTGCTTTGATACTTACAACTATGGATGGGGAGGATTTCACTCGTCCTGTGAATTCAGATGCAGTCAAGAAATACTTCGCCTAAAAAGTAAAAACAGAATAGCTCGCTAAGTTGAAAACCCGAAAGGGCGGCTTAGGCAAAAATGAGCGTCTCGGTGGATTGAAAACCCGAAAGGGCGGTCCAGGCAAAAGTTAGAGACATAAAAAATGAATATTTGTATCCCGCTAGATTGAGTACCTCATCCTGGGGCAATTTAGGCAAAAATTAGGGATTTGGCAAGTAACTGCATCCTGACAAGACTTTGTTCTACAACTGTCATCCGTCAGAGATTCTTGCTCATTCGTCATCAACCGAAGCTTCAAATACATCAAATTCAGAATGGGTGGAGAAATGGTCATTATGTTCAATGTAGCCCGTTTCCAATATATATCACCAATTTCAAATTTGTAAAAGATCTATGGAGTCTTGCCATTTCCATACTACCATTCCATCAAATAAATTTGAGCCTTTTATCCAATTATTTGCACTCTTATTTGTTTCTATTCAACAAGCGTTTTGCATGTTTTTAATTGAGAAAATACCATTGTTTCGAAAAAATGAATTTTTCATAACTTGTTTTTAAACAAAGTGAACATTCACAATGATGAAAAGGATACTTAGGAGATCCTCAGTGCTCTCCCAAGGAAGGTTTGATCTCCAATAGGGTAAGACATTTGTTCATATTCCTGGCATGACTGTATTTTCTTCCTCCGGAGCCCTGAGTGGTATGCTTGTTGAGATATTCACCACTCTCCCCTTCAGCGGGGTAGCAACCTTTCCTCCTCAGCAGATGTGATCTCCTTGGTGGGTACGGTACTTGGTGGTTGATCCCCAGAATCCCTTTATCCCTCGGATAGATTCCCCAGTAGAGTTGCTTATGTGGCAGATTCTACCTGTGCAATAAACTCTTTTCCCCAGCTGTGACTGATGATTCATCCCCTGCGGAGGTCTTTGCTTCCTGGTATCTCTGATTCCCCGGCAGATCGGATACTCTCCGGTGAACCTGGCTCTCTCTCTTGAGATGCAGTACCGGATATTTGTATGCTTATTCTTCGGAGCTGTTTGTGTTAGAAATGTCTGTTTGTCAGCATTCATCATACATAAACCATGCATGTGTGCATATATTTTTCAATATTCAGATGTTCATATTGCATTTTTTGCCATGTATCTTTTGTTTGTTATCCTCTGCTAGTTGGTAATAAATTTCCCAAGCAGATGTCGGTGTTTGATCCCTCAACGTAGAGTCAGCCCCTTAAGCAGAGAGTGTTTATCTCTCCTTCTGCACTCCCCACTGAGTTATATCCTCGTGGACGACGGTTTTTTTCGCTTCCTCCCAACACATATATTGGGATGGGTTTCCCTATTGAGTTATATCCTCACTAGGACGAGTCTTGATTCAGTTTGCCTCTTTGGTTTGATCCTAAAGTGGCCTCTTGTGACTATTTCCTGTGTTTCCCCGTGGTATAAATGAATAATTGTTCAGTAATCAGTAATTATTCATCTTATCCCCGGCGGAATCTGTGGTTTTCTACCCATATACCGGTGGTTGTAAACCCTATTTTCTCCCCTTTGCAGAGTTAACCTTTTTGTTCATCCTAAGTTGATGACGGTTACTTTTCCGTGGTTTTTTTACCCACTATCCGGTAGATGTAATCCCCTCCTTGATGGTTATCATTATCCAATATGCGGTGATGATATTCCTTTCTCTTGGATAATTGCTCTGATTAGACAATTTGTCCCCAGCAAGTCATCTTTCATACCGGTTGCCGGTAATGTTTGTTGCTCCCCTTGATTGGTCATCATTATATACCTAGTTTTGGTATCCCGATGCCTTTCTCTTTGTCGGTCGATTTTGTAAGAACAAAAATTGTTCTACAACAGATTCCTTGATTTTGATGATAACAAAGGATGAAACCAAAAATGGCACCCTAACGAAAAGTTTCTAAGTGTGCAGGATTCTGATGACATCATCAGATACAATACCAGATCAGAAGCATATTATCAAATGATCAGAAGCTCTGAAGTAGAAACAGTCTAACTCTGAATTAAACAACAAGTATCAGAAGCATCTGAACAAGAAGTAAGTCCTAGAACCTCTGACTCTGAACAACGCTATCTGAAGAATCTATTTAGATCAACATCAGAAGCAAAATTCCAAGGTTCTCCAGTAATACAAATACTCTGATTATGGATTTGCTAATCATGAAAGAGTAACGTTGAAGACAAGTAAAGATTTTCAAATGGATTTCCTAATTGAGAAAGAGACGTTAATCTCCAATCTCAATAAAGAAAATACTACTTGTGGTAAGTAGTCATTTCAAGAAGAAAAAGTCATCCTGCATTAGCTAATTATGTGATGGCGTAACTTCATATCAATATCCACCAGTTTCAACTACTACTTCAACTGGTCTATATAAAGGATTGCAAATCAACTTTCAGCAAGACACAAGCCAATAAGCCAAAACTATACTGAAACTTCAAACATTCAAGAAAAACACTCTTGCTCTCAAATATTCACGAAGCTTTTGCTTATTACGTGAAAAACTCTTGTTCTTAATTTTGTAATACTTGCTTTCTTAGAAGCACTCTAGTTTACATAAATCCTTCTTCTATTGTTTGTTGATTTCCTCAAGTGACTCTGTGTAGTCTGTATACTTGAGAGGGCTAAGAGATTTTGTATCTTAGACGTTGTTTGTAATCTTTCAAGATTAGTGGATTAAGTCCTTGTTGAAGGCGAAATCACCTTGGCCGGGTGGACTGGAGTAGCTTTGTGTTATAAGCGAACCAGTATAAAATCCTTGTGTGATTTTCTTTTTGAAAAGCGCTTATTTTTCCAAACAATTCAAACCCCCCCCCCTTTCTTGTTTTTCTCACCTTCAATTGGTATCAGAGCTCCGGCTCTGTTATTGATTTTCTAATCAAACACTTAACCGTGTAGAGAGATCCAGTTCGAGAAAAACAATGGCCCACTCAAATGAAAGAGATTCTTACAATGCCAAGCCTCCTGTTTTTGATGGAGAGAAATTTGATTACTGGAAAGACAGAATCGAAAGTTTCTTTCTGGGTTATGATGCTGACCTATGGGACATTGTCACAGATGGATACAAACCTCCAGTCTTAAATGGAGCTGAAGTTCCCAGAAGTAAGATGTCAGAAGATCAGAAACGTATTTTCAAAAATCACCACAAGGCCAGAACAATACTTCTAAATGCTATATCATACAATGAATATGAAAAGATCACCAACAGAGAGACTGCCAAAGATATACTTGACTCTCTGAAGATGACCCATGAAGGAAACTCCCAAGTCAAGGAGACGAAGGCTCTGGCACTTATCCAGAAATATGAAGCCTTCAAAATGGAAGACGACGAAGCTATAGAGGCTATGTTTTCTAGATTTCAAACTCTTATTGCAGGTCTTAAAGTGTTAGACAAAGGATACACGACTGCAGATCATGTTAAGAAGATAGTCAGAAGTCTGCCAAAGAAATGGAGACCTATGGTTACTGCTCTAAAGCTGTCAAAGGATCTGAACAATATCAGCCTTGAAGAACTTGTTAGTTCTCTCAGAAGCCATGAGATAGAACTAGAGGAGGATGAGCCTCAGAAAAGGAACAAGTCCGTAGCGCTTAAGTCCAGATCTGAAAGACGGAAGCCTGACAGAACCAAAGCTCTCCAGGCAGAAGCTGAAGATACTGACGATTCTGAACCAGAAGACTCTGATGATGAAGAAGAGTTGTCCCTACTAACCAGAAGAGTCAAGCAACTCTGGAAAAAGAGGAACAACAACTTCAGAAGACCAAGACCCAGAGGGGATCGATCAGAGTCAACTTCAAAAGGTAAAGCTAACAAAGATATTACCTGTTATGAATGTAAAGAAACAGGTCATTACAGAAATGAATGCCCCAAGTTGAAGAAGGACAACCCCAGAAAAGAAAGCTTCAAGAAAAACACCTTCAGGACAAAGAAAGGACTGATGGCTACCTGGGATGACAGTGAATCTGGATCATCAGAATCTGACTCTGACGAACAAGCCAACGTAGCACTTATGGCTACCACACCCAGCTGTTCAGACGAAGAATCTGAAGAGGTATTTTCTGAACTTTCTAGATCTGACTTAGAATCATGTTTGTCAGAAACTCTTACTTCTTATCAGAAATTAAAACAAAAGTTTAAAAACATTAAAGGCTGTCTCAAAGCAAAATTTGAAGAGTGTAGTGAACTTGAGATAACAATTCTATCACAAGAAGATACAATCAAATCTTTAATGTTAGAAAGAAATGAAGCAAAAATAAAATTAGAAGAAACGTTATCTCAAGCACCACAAATTTCAAATAAAATTATTTACAAATATGAAGAAGCCTTTCAAGAATTTCTGAAGAATGGGATAGATAGGAGTATTATGGCATCCATGATTTATGGAGTAAGTCAGAACAATAAAAGGGGAATTGGGTATGATCCTAATGAAGATAAAACTTCTGCAAGTGATAAAATTAAATCTCCTTTTTCATATCACTACACACACACACAAGAACACAAATTTAAAAATGCTAGAAGACCCAAAGTTGTAAGAAACTCTGGGAAAACTAATCTAAAAGGACCCAAGAGATTCTGGGTACCGAAAGATAAGATTATCTATGTTGCAGATATCCTATGCAGCGAAGTTCAGACACCAGTCATGGTACCTGGACTCTGGATGCTCGCGACACATGACGGGAAGAAAGTCTATGTTCCAAAGTCTGGAACTTAAAGACGCTGGATTTGTAGGCTTCGGAGGAGATCAGAAAGGAAGGATCAGAGGCTCCGGAACTATTGGTAATGGTACTCTTCCTTCTATATCTAATGTTCTTTATGTAGAAGGATTAATGCATAACTTGTTATCCATAAGTCAATTAAGTGATAACGGTTATGATGTAATCTTCAATCAAAAAACATGTAAAGCCATTAATCAGAACGATGGCTCTGTCCTTTTCACAGGCAAGAGGAAAAACAACATTTACAAAATAAATCTTTCTGATTTAAAAGATCAAAATGTTAAATGTCTAATGTCAGTTCACGAAGAGCAATGGGTATGGCATAGACGCTTAGGCCACATTAGCATGAGGAAACTTTCTCAGCTAACCAAACTCGAGTTAGTCAGAGGCCTACCTAAACTGAAGTTTTCTTCAGATGCTCTGTGTGAAGCTTGTCAGAAAGGAAAATTTTCAAAAACATCTTTTAAAAAGAAAAATGTTGTTTCTACCTCTAAGCCTCTGGAACTTCTTCACATTGACTTATTTGGTCCTGTGAAAACAGCATCAATTAATGGAAAGAAGTATGGACTAGTCATTGTTGATGATTACAGTCGCTGGACATGGGTAAAATTCCTAAAGCACAAGAGTGAGTCTCACTCTGTATTCACCAGTTTCTGTTCCAAAGTGCAAAAAGAATTTGACTCTAAAATTGTTAGAGTCAGAAGTGATCATGGTGGAGAATTTGAAAACAAAGATTTTGAAGAATTATTTGATTCTAATGGAATATCCCATGATTTCTCCTGCCCTAGAACTCCACAACAAAATGGAGTTGTAGAGAGGAAGAATAGGACACTCCAAGAGATGGCCAGAACCATGATCAATGAAACAAATGTAGCAAAGCACTTTTGGGCAGAAGCTGTAAATACAGCGTGTTACATTCAGAATAGAATCTCTATAAGACCTATTCTAGAAAAGACTCCCTATGAATTGTGTAAAGGAAGAAAACCCAACATCTCATATTTTCATCCTTTTGGATGCTCTTGCTTTATATTAAATACTAAAGAACATCTGAACAAGTTTGATTCCAAAACACAGAAAGGTATTATGTTAGGATACTCAGAACGCTCTAAAGGCTATAGAGTATACAACACAGAAACCAAAATTGTGGAAGAATCAATTCATGTCAGATTTGATGATAAGCTTGACCCTGAAAAGTCAAAGCTAGTTGAAAAGTTTGCAGATTTGGAAATCACTCTTGTAGAATCTGAGAAAACTCCAGAAGCAACTGTCACTCCAGACTCTGAAGAAATTAAATCTCCAGAAATTCCAAGGAAAGTTAAAAGTCGTATTAACGTATCTGAAGATTTGATTTTGGGAAACAAAGATGAACCTGTTAGAACCAGATCTACCTTCAGAACTTCTGAAGATATTCCTCTGGGACTAGTGTCTCTGATTGAGCCTACGTCCTGTGATGAAGCTCTTCAAGATAACGATTGGGTGGCAGCTATGCAAGAAGAGTTAGATCAATTCTCCAAGAATGATGTCTGGGATCTCGTTCCTAAACCCATAGGCACTCATGTCATTGGAACCAGATGGGTTTTCAGAAACAAGCTGAACGAGAAAGGAGAAGTTGTCAGAAACAAGGCTCGACTGGTAGCTCAAGGTTATAGTCAACAAGAAGGTATTGATTATAATGAAACCTTTGCTCCAGTCGCGAGGTTAGAATCTATTCGTCTTCTTGTATCTTTTGCTATTAATCATTCTATCAAATTATACCAAATGGATGTCAAGAGTGCATTTCTTAATGGTTATATTTCAGAAGAAGTGTATGTCAATCAACCTCCAGGTTTTGAAAACTCAAATTTTCCAGAACATGTTTTTAAACTTAAGAAATCTTTATATGGACTTAAACAAGCTCCCAGAGCTTGGTATGAACGCTTAAGCAATTTTCTTCTGGAACAAAATTTTATCAGAGGGAAAGTTGATTCTACACTCTTCTGTAAAAACCTTAATAATGATCTCATGATATGCCAGATTTATGTTGATGATATTATTTTTGGTTCTGCTAATATCTTTGTTTGCCAAGAATTTTCTAAGTTAATGCAGGCTGAGTTTGAAATGAGTTTAATGCAAGAACTAAAGTTCTTTCTGGGAATTCAAATTAATCAAACTCCAGAAGTCACGTACATTCATCAAAGCAAGTACATTAAAGACATTCTGAAGAAGTTTGACATGACTGAATGCAACTCTGCAAAAACTCCTATGCACCCAACTTGCATTCTGGAAAAGGAAGAGGTAAGCAACAAGGTTTGTCAGAAGCTCTATCGAGGTATGATAGGCTCTCTTCTCTATCTGACTGCTACTCGTCCTGATATTCTCTTTAGTGTCTGTCTTTGTGCCAGATTCCAATCAGATCCTAGAGAATCTCATTTAACAGCTGTTAAGAGAATTCTTAAGTATCTGAAAGGAACTCCTAACCTGGGCCTGATGTATGAGAAAACATCAGAGTATAGACTCTCGGGTTATTGTGATGCAGATTATGCAGGAGATAGAATAGAACGAAAAAGCACATCTGGAAATTGCCAGCTTCTGGGAAACAATCTAATCTCCTGGGCTAGCAAAAGACAATCAACTATCGCTCTATCAACTGCAGAAGCAGAATACATCTCAGCATCACTGTGCACAACTCAGATGCTCTGGATGAAGCATCAGTTAGAAGATCTTCAGATATTTGAGAGTAACATTCCTATCTTTTGTGATAATACTGCTGCTATTTGTTTAAGTAAGAATCCCATTCTACATTCCAGAGCCAAACACATAGAAATAAAACATCATTTTATCAGAGATTATGTTCAGAAAGGGACAGTAACATTGAAGTTCATTGATACAGAACATCAATGGGCAGATATCTTTACTAAGCCTCTAGCTGAAGATAGATTTCTTTTTATCTTAGAAAATCTGAACATTAAAAATTGCCCTGAGTGAAAAATGGCTCTGAAAAAGTAAAATGTGAATCTGATGTAAACAAATGTACTTCTGCCTCTGACTCTGATACTTCTACAAGTTAAGAAGATATCTGAGTTAGAAATCTTCAGAAACCAATCTCTTGGTATTCCTGAAGATCAGATACATCAACACGTGGAGCATTAAACGTCTAACCCTAGAACTTCTAGACAGCTGTCAAAAGAAATCAAAGGTCAGAACGTTTGAAATCTCCTAGAGCAGTGTGCGTACTGTTGTGATTAGACATTCATTTATTAGCTGTAATCATTTTTCCCCCCAAACGTGCTATTTTGATTTTTGTGCTAACGCTGGAATGTGTGTCGTTTTGCATGTGTTTGAACTTAGGTATATAAACACTTTTCTCACACTTCACACACTTATCACTTTCACTCACTCTAAAACCCTAAACCCTTCTCTCAGCATTCTCTGCAAGTTCTTCAATCTTCATCTTTTTCTTCTTCATGGATGCTCAACAACAAGAAGTTTTTAACTTCTCTCAACAGATGGAATCCAGTTCTAATCCCCAAACCTCAAACACTCAAACACCAACGGTTACAGGCGTCTCCATAACCCCTGTTTACAAAGAACCTCACGTTCTTGACCGTGAACGCCACATAAACCTTTCAACTCCCTTTGAAGGTTTGGATGTATTGTGTGAATCATTGGTTGATTTCGACAACCTAAGAAGAAATGGCGTTGATCTAACTGGAGAACTGCGTCAACAAGGGTGGGAGAACTATTTCCAAAGGTTGTATGGTCCAATCTACCCTCTTCTGGTCAAGGAATTCTGGAGACATGCAGATGCAGATGACAACTTCATCGTCTCATTTGTTCTGGGAGTGAAGATAGTTATCACAGAAGGGTCCATTGCCTCTCTGTTGAATATGGAAAGTTGTGGAGGAAAAAGGATTTACAATATCCCTCCTAGGTCAAAGCGCATCACAGATGTGATAAACCCAACTATCTTCAAACCCAATGTTGAAGGAAACCCCTCTAAGAACAAGGAGCTACACCAGAACCTCAGAGTGTGGCTGAAGATTATTCTGGGAACTATCCACCATCGTCCAGCCTCCAACTCTTCTGATTACATTAATGCAGACCAGAAATGCATTCTGTACTGCATTCAGAAGGGTGTGAAGATCAATCTCCCTGCTCTCCTGTTCAGGTATCTGAGAGATTCAGTCAGAGAAACCAGGAATAACATGAAGCCCAGATCCTACATTCCTCTGGGAAGATTGCTATCTGACATCTTCATTGAGCATGGACTGGTAGACGATCTGGAAAAGACCAGATGTATGGATGATCTGGCAATTGATGTGGGGAAGCCTCTGAATGCCAGAAACCTCAAGAGTATGGGGATAATCAAGAAAATACAAGTCAAGCCAACTCTGGATACAACCTGGAATAGCTTGAAAGATCAGAGGAAGATGCCTCATGGCCTGGCCAGATTCTTCAAGAACGAACCCAGAGACGCTGTTGCTCTCTACCTTCATCGTCTGCTGGAAGAAGGTGTTGACGTCTCTGATTTCAGCCTCGATGACTGTCTGGACTCTGAAGAAGATTTAGTCAGATACAAGAGAGGTATTTCTGAAAAGAAGATAGCACCACCAGCAAAGAAGGCCAGACTTGAAGGAGCTTCTGGAAGCGGATCTTCAGCTCCTCTGCAATTTTCTACTGGTAAGTCTGTTCCTCCTGCTACCTCTGAATTTTTGATGGCTTCCTCTAAACCTCTCTCCTCTCAAACCATTTATACAACCTCTGACATTTCACCCTCAATCACCAGAACCTCCCAACCTACACCAGTTCTAAACATAGCCAGAACTTTCATTCCTCCCTCTAAACCTGCACAAACTCACCATAGCACCTCTTCTTCTTCATCCTCTGAACCAGAATCACCTCCATATGTTTCTGTCTCTTCTGACTCTGAACATTCTGACCCTAATTCCCCCACCATAGCAACTCTTTATGCTCATAGACTTGCTTCACAACAAACACAAACCACAGAACCTGAAATAACTTCACCACTACAACAAACAACCACCATACCCTCTGAAACTCAACCCTCTGAAAACCAACCCTCTGACCATCCCACTTCTGATATCAACCCACCAATCCTTCCCGCTGTCCCTGAACCAGAATCCGAACCTTTAGATTTAAACCCACTTTATGCTTCATCCCCCAGTCTTCAACCAGAAGCAGATTCTGAACCCCACCCTGAGTCAGAATCTGAACCTCAAACCTTAAATCTCAGCCCTCCACCTCATACCTCTGAACCAGAACCTGAACCTGAGCTTTCTAAACCTACCCTTAAGGAAGCCATCTTTATGATTGCAGAGGCTCCAGCTCAAAAGATGGATTCTCTAGTCACAAACTCTGAAATCAGTGATGATCCTAAATCTGTAAGGACACACTGGAACAGAGTCATTGGCTGGATGACATCTGAGTCTTTTAGGCTGAAGAGTATCTCTGAACAAGTCAGAAATGACTACATCAGAGATGCTGAGGCAAGACTCCAGGAGAGACTTGCCAGAGAGGCTGAAGCCAAAAGGCTGGAGGAAGAGAGGCTGGCCAGAGAAGCAGAAGAAGCAAAAAGGTTAGAAGAAGAACGACTTGCTAAGAAAGCTGAACTCCTAAGGCAAAAGGAAGCTGAAGCAAAGGCTCTGGCAGATGCAGAAGCTCAAGCTGCTGCAGAAGCTGAAGCTCAGCAGGCTCTGACTCTGGGGGAGTCATCCTCTGTGATCCCTATGGTTCTTGAGACTCTGAAAGAACTCAAGAAAGATCAGAGTGAACTCCGGGCCAGAATGGACAAGCAAGATACTGTCAATGAAAACATCCAGAACATGCTTGCTATGCTGCTTCAGAGAATGCCTCCGCCTCCGAACCCTTAGGCACTTAGGAGTTATTTGTTTTTTACTTGCCTATTGTTTTTGTTTTTGTCTTCTTTTGGATCTGATGTTTTTTCTTGTTCTTTTGACTCTGATGTTTTACCTTCAATTGCTTCTATGAATTTCAAGTTTTTCTCTTTATTTATTTTCTCTTTACTTATTTCTTTTACTATGTCTTTTTGATTCTGACAAAAAGGGGGAGAAAGTAATTATTAGCTCTGATGAAAATATTGTCTAAAACCATTAAGCATTCTGCAACAATTTTTTTATATAAACAAAATTATCTAACTTGGACTTAAGAAATTGCAGAATATTTCAGAAACCTCTTTACTTAAGAAACTCTGGTAAGAACTTCAGAACCTCTGAACTCCCTAGCACTATCTCAGGGGGAGCCTCTGTCTATCTAATCTAAATTTATTCATGTTTCATCTGCTAATCAAAGTTGTTTTGTCATCATCAAAAAGGGGGAGATTGTAAGAACAAAAATTGTTCTACAACAGATTCCTTGATTTTGATGATAACAAAGGATGAAACCAAAAATGGCACCCTAACGAAAAGTTTCTAAGTGTGCAGGATTCTGATGACATCATCAGATACAATACCAGATCAGAAGCATATTATCAAATGATCAGAAGCTCTGAAGTAGAAACAGTCTAACTCTGAATTAAACAACAAGTATCAGAAGCATCTGAACAAGAAGTAAGTCCTAGAACCTCTGACTCTGAACAACGCTATCTGAAGAATCTATTTAGATCAACATCAGAAGCAAAATTCCAAGGTTCTCCAGTAATACAAATACTCTGATTATGGATTTGCTAATCATGAAAGAGTAACGTTGAAGACAAGTAAAGATTTTCAAATGGATTTCCTAATTGAGAAAGAGACGTTAATCTCCAATCTCAATAAAGAAAATACTACTTGTGGTAAGTAGTCATTTCAAGAAGAAAAAGTCATCCTGCATTAGCTAATTATGTGATGGCGTAACTTCATATCAATATCCACCAGTTTCAACTACTACTTCAACTGGTCTATATAAAGGATTGCAAATCAACTTTCAGCAAGACACAAGCCAATAAGCCAAAACTATACTGAAACTTCAAACATTCAAGAAAAACACTCTTGCTCTCAAATATTCACGAAGCTTTTGCTTATTACGTGAAAAACTCTTGTTCTTAATTTTGTAATACTTGCTTTCTTAGAAGCACTCTAGTTTACATAAATCCTTCTTCTATTGTTTGTTGATTTCCTCAAGTGACTCTGTGTAGTCTGTATACTTGAGAGGGCTAAGAGATTTTGTATCTTAGACGTTGTTTGTAATCTTTCAAGATTAGTGGATTAAGTCCTTGTTGAAGGCGAAATCACCTTGGCCGGGTGGACTGGAGTAGCTTTGTGTTATAAGCGAACCAGTATAAAATCCTTGTGTGATTTTCTTTTTGAAAAGCGCTTATTTTTCCAAACAATTCAAACCCCCCCCCCCCCTTTCTTGTTTTTCTCACCTTCAGATTTATCCTTTATTAACCCAGTAACCGGTTGTGGATAATCTTCCATGCGAGTGTATTATCTACGTTTTGACGGTAATAGATAATATATCTCATGCACTCTTTGGTCGAAGCTTTTTGTTCTTTCCCAGTTGAGTAAGATTCGTATCCCTGTTTTGGAATCGAATGTCCATCCCTTAATCGAGTTTGCTTTTTGCCCTCTTTTTGGATGATGAGTGTTTTGGGAATATTCCCTAATTCACGCTTTGGTTGGTCGCCTATTATATGCCCAGTAACCGGTATCCCTGGTGTTCCTTCCTTCTGCTCCCTATTATGACTTTTGTCCCATGTGGAGTCAGATTTTCCTGAGTTGAGATATACCTTTCTAGGTCTTCCTCAGATGATTTGGTTGATTGATATCTCTCACCCTTATACTGGTCTTAGATGTTCATTCTTCCCGAGCATGTTGTTCTCTCACCCTTATACCGGTGTTCAGATCACACGTCTCTTTTGAGTTTATTACCCCAGTAACCGGTAATACCTCAGCTTCCCCCAGGAGGTTTCTGTTGGGATTTTCCCCACCTGAGTCCGGATTTTTATCCGAAGTATCCATTGTGGATAATGTTGCTGTGTTGGCATATTCCGCAACACATGCACCTTCGAGTCAGCTCGAGTCTTTCCATTGGATCTATTCCCTTTGGAATTCTGTTCCCCAAGTTTTGAGTCGTGACCTGCTCACGCGTTTTCACCCTTTACTCTCCCAGAGTCTCTGTCTCCCTAGTGAGTGTATTACTCCTTTGGATTTTTAGCCTCTCCGGGTTTTCTTTTTTCTTTTGTGGACGCATATCCCCGCAAAGTATTACCACTTGCATGCATACATCTGCGCCATGAGGTCTCTTAGGGACCAAAATTCGTCTCTGTGTTATTATTTAAGCCCATTCTACCCCGTCGAGATGAAGATTTTAACCTTCACTTATCCGGCTAGAATGACCTTAAATAGGGGCATCTGTAAGACCCTAATTTTGTCCCTAAGATCCCTCATGGCATTATAACATTGCATTTGCATTGCCTGAAGGATCATTAGCATCTTGGTTCCCTTTGCCTTTGGGTGGGACCTCTTGAGATTGGTTTGAGATCACCAAGCATGCTTGAATTGTATATCATTGCTTTTCTCATTTTGTTTACTAACCAAAAGCACAAAAATATGTCACTAACATCTTGTGTTTGTAGCTTGAGCAATCACAAGGTCAAAAGCTTCAAGGAGATCATTGGTACAAAGACATGGTCAAGAGGAGACGATAGCAAGCATGGTAATGGTCCCCAAATCCCTCATCCATCAAATATGCCTCCCTAGTACCTCAATTCATCATTTTGATCAAAGCAAGTCAAAGGGCTTGAGGTCTTGTTCTTCAAGGAAACCTTAATTCATCTGTGCACCACAATGCCTTGCTCCTGAAGTAACCTCAGCCCATGATCAAATACAATCAAGGGAAGTTCTTTAACTATTAATTTCATGCATATTTGAACTTATTTGAGTGTCCTCAATCATCAATTCCTCAAGATATGAGTCATGGACTTGAGAAGTTGATCAGTCAATTCATCTGACTATTTTGAAATGCACTGACACCTAACGTTTTATGTGTTGGTCTAAGGAGATGGTTCCAAAAGAAAAAGTGTTCTTAAGAACAATATGAACAACTTTCATGTTCATCAAAAATTTATTTGAAGCTTGGAAGGCCATCTGTCATTCCAATACATTATAGGTCATTTTGACTGAAACCCTAATTTTGGGTCAACTTCCCAAGGACATAACTTATTTATTTTTTATGATTTTGAGGTGGGATCAAATGCATTAGAAATCTTAAGATGTCTACTTCAAATGTTATGTTGAACAAAATTTCAAAATCTCAAAGGAAATACATGTGATAATGCAAGACATTATAAGTCCTTTTTGACCAAATGCATTGAAAGGCAAAAAAAGTCCAACTTCAAGTTCCCATAACTCTTTCATCAAAAATCCAAATGATGCAAAATTTAAGTCCATGTTGATTGTATTGAAAATATCTACAACTTTGATGTTGGAGATTTTTCCATATGAGGCTTGCATCATCAAAACAAAAGGGTTTGAACATTGGCCAAATTTGGAAACCTTGCATTGACATTTTTTGCACATCACACTTTAAACTCAAATTTCATAAATGTCCACACTTCAAATGAGGCTTTGTCCAACATAACATTTGTTCCTTATACAAAGACCTTTCCAACCATTAGCCATATGCCTAAGTTTGGATTTTCTAAATGGTATTTTCGAAGAGGTGAATGTTTAGGTTAAAATTATGGAATGCACATGAAATCTTGTTGCACAAGCCAATTCAGACCAAATTACACGTCCAAACCTTTGGCATTGGGGTTCAGCTTGCAATTGGCATTCTTTTTGGGCTTTGTGCATGATCATGCAAGCCCATGCAAGTGGTATCCAAATTCATGCACACGGATCATTTCATCATTCCCTTGCCTTTCCCTCTATAAATAGAGACCCTATGCCATTCAAATTGGACACCTGATTCAACCTGAATTGCTGTAGAAATCAAAACTCAACCTCTCACCAAAGAAGCAATCTCAATTTCTTCAAATTTTTCAGATCCAAAATTCAACTTCATCTGGTTGAATTCTTGGATCTTAAGCTTCTAAACCTTCATCATTCATCTCACTGATCTTCTGTTTTAGCAAAGTAAGCAAGGAATCGAGCTCAAGTTACCAGAATTCAAGCTTACACTTCAACTGGTATTTTCTTCGAATCTCATCATCCATTGACCTATTTGCTTGGATCTAGTGTTTTCTGAAGTCCTCATTTGAGAGGAAAGCTAGTGGTAGCTTCAATTTCGTTTTTCATTGATCTGCATTTTCCATACCTGAATCTTCCACCTCAGATTTCTCAACCTATAGGAATCTTGAGTGTGATTCAAGGTTATAGGGGTGATGTACATCACCCCAGCTTCATTTTGGTATAAGGATCGTGTACTTTGGTTGCCTTTTGAATCTCTGCAATTTTGGCCAGAAAGTCTAAGCTCACCGGAGAAGACGGTGGCTACGGTGGCTTCATCATTGCCAGATCAATTCCTGGCCGTTTGATCTATTTTCCATATCTAATCTGGATCCTTCATTGTTATGACTTTTTATTGTTTTCCATGTGATTGCATTGACCGTGGACTACAATAGGCGCGCGCCTCTGGATCCTTGGATCTGCCAGCTCAATTAATGAGCTCAGATCCAAGGGCTCTCGTTTTTTGCCATTTTTAATTTCTGGTTTTATTTTCTTTAATTCCAATTATTTTCAAAAATCAATATCTTCTTCATTTTTAATCCAAAAATTATGGGACCAATTGCATTAGTCTCCAAATAATTTCTAGTTTCTATTTCTGATTTTTAATATTTTTTATTTTATCATTTGATATTTTTTGTGAATTTTCTCTTTTCTGGCTATTTTTAATTCATTTTAAATAGTTTTTGGTATTCAAAAAATACAAAAATATTTTCCTAACCTATTTGAATGATGATGGATCTATGAAAAATATTCTCATCAATTTTTGAATTGATTTGAGATTTATTTGAGATTTTAGTTCGATTAGGTTATTTTTATTCATTTTTAATTGATTAAAAATAGTTTCTGACTTTTAAAAATGCTGAAATTTTTTGTCAAACTTTGTTTGACTTTGTTGAACTTAGGATAAATTACTTGGACCTTTCAAGGTTGATTTGAAGTAATTTTGAAGTTTGACCTTTTCTTTTATTTTTAATTCAAGTTAAATTTTAAATATTAAAAATGCCAAAAATATTTTATTCATTTCTTGACTTCCAATCTTCATCTCACTTCTGTTTTTGATTGTTTGACCTTGACTTTCAATGTTATTGGTCAACATATGAGGATTGGTACATGTCATTTCATTTAATGCACTTTAATTTTGCCATTTCCATTTCTCTTATCCATCTTCTCCTTCTTCTTCTTCTACTTCTTTTCTTCTTGATCAATGAGTTGAAGGTTGATAAGTTAGTATTGGTTAGGGAGATTTAATCTTCCTTGATTCAAATCTAATTCATCTTGATCAATTGATCAAGTGAATGACTTTGCATTAAGGATAGGTTGTCTTCTAAATCATGCAAAAGGCTTAAACCAATACAAGATCAATTCTCATTTTCTTTTTGGCATGGCAAGTTGTGGGAACTTGGTTCTCTAATCAAGACTTCTAACATGTGTTGTTGCCTACATTATTATTGACCGGCCTCAGATAGTTGTGACTTCTACATAAGTCCAATTACAATTGCTTAACATAGCGCTAAATTTGCCTTATGGCACACTAACTACTAACACTAACTATTGACAATTAACATTTACTTTATGCAATTTACTTTTATGCAATTTACTATTCTTGCACATATTATCCATTTGCTTTTCTCTTTGTTCATTTGAGCACATGTTTATGTTAATGCCATTTGCCTTTTGCTCACTTGAGCACATAATTGTGTATATATTATTATGCTTGTGTTTTTGTTTTGATTGTTGTGGACCAAATGCAAAGAAATGGACTTAGTTTCTAGGACTTTCCCTATGCAAAGAATGGAGAATTGGACTTAGATTCTAGGACTTTCCTTATGCAAATTGGAGTAAATGGACCTTAATGATGAAGATGGATTAGAAGGACCAAATCTCTAAACTCACTCTTGTCCATTCTTGTTTTACTTCATGGAACTTTTGATGTGTGTGCTTTTGTGCTAGGAGTTTCCATTTGAGCTTAATTGGAGGACCATTGCCATGTTCATCCAAGTGGAAGATACAAGATACATTGAGGATCTCTTATGAGACTTGTTTGATTGCTTATGCTTTGTAATTGATTATTCCAAAGGATGGGAGCTACTTGGATCATCAATATGATTTCAAGAGAGGAACTCCTCATGGTGGTTTTGTTCCTTCTTCCCTCACCTTTTTGCTTTACTTAGGACTTAGCCCTTCTTCTTCTTCTCTCCACTCTAATCCAAGCCAAAACGTTTTGTGCAAACATTTAACTATTGTTTTCAAACATTAGAAACTGTTGCAAGTTTAATTTTACATTTCTCAAAGAATAAAAGTTATATAAGGCATCTTGAAATTTATCATGAAACTTATATGGCATTCATCTCATAAAAATTGAGCAAGTTATGGTCCTTGGAAGTTGACCTTCTAACTAGGGCACAAACAAAATGACCTATAATCTTTCACCATAAAAAATGACTTTCCAAGCAAAACTAGCGCTTGATGTCAACATGAAAGTTGTTTGGAATGTAATAAGGAGTAACGTTTCTCTTGGAATAAATTTCATATGACAACACTTGTAGGAGATAGGGTTTAGGGAACCCTAGTTTTGACCAGTTGACTTTCTCTAGTCAACCTCTTTGAACCAACTTGCAAACCTGAAGTTCTCTTGATCTTTGGGACTCAAGGAGGATCATATATGCATAAGATTATGTATTATGAAGTATACCTTGATATATTGGACCAATTGTTGAAGAAACTTACTGAGGAAGTCACACAAGATACCCAGATAAATTAGGGTTTCCAAGGCAAACAAGCTTCAAACTCTTGATGAATTCTTGATCCAAATGATAAATGAAGAACATGGGGATGCATATATGATGTCTACAACCATTGTGAACCATTTTTGGATTGATATCCTAGCATTAAGGGCTTCAAACCCTTGTTATGAGCTTGATGAGGCATTGGTGGATGTACACACTACCTACAAAAGAAACAAAGCTATACATAGACATATTTTTGGTATTTTGGTTAGTAAACAAAGAAAATAAAGTATGATACAATAAAATGTGCTTGGTGATCTCTACCAATGTAAACCCAATGAATGAAGGGTAAGGAAGATGCCAAGGTGTGAGCCCAAAGCCAATACAAATGATATGATATCATGAGGGATCTTAGGGTCAAAGTTAGGGTCTTACGGCTGCCCCTATTTAAGGACATTCTAACTGAGGATGTGAAGGTTAAAATCTTTGTATCAACTAAGTATAATGGACTTAAATTACAACATCAAGAAACAAATTTTGGTCCCTAAGAGACCTCATGATGAATATGATATGAATGTTAAAATAATCTTTGTGGGGAATATACTTCCATAAGGGAAAAGAATTCGGAGAGACTGAAAGTCCAAAGGAGCACAATGCATTCCGTAAGGAAAACTCACTGAGGAGATAGAGACTCTAGGGGATAAAAAGTTATGTGTAGGCCAAGCTATGACTTGAAAACTGCTGGAGACACGAGGGTTTTTCCATGAAAATAAATCAATGGAAGGACTCGGCCTGGGGATAAGGTTATCTACAGGGGATGGCGACTTCACTAAGGAAATGCGCGCTCAAACTCAACTGGGGAAGAACGAACTTCAACACAGGAGTAAAATAGATGTATTATTTACTACCGCTTACTGGGTAAGAAGATCAATACACTTAGACAGATGGACATCCATCACAGGTTAGGATAAACATATCAAGGATGAATCGCTGAGGAAAGAGAGGTGTATTCATTACCGGTTACTGGATAAGAATAACCTACTGGGGAGAGAAGATCAAATAGGATTTATAACTACCAGTTACTGGGCAGAACACCAAAGAGAGAGTATCTGTCACCAGTTAAAGTGAACATATCAAGGATAAACTCATAGGAAGAATATCCATCATCGGTTAGGATGAATATATCAAGGATAGACCACTTGGGGAAAGAGGAAGAAAATTTGTTACCTATTAGGGTAAACATATCAAGGATAAACTGTCGGGGAGAAATAGGAATTACAGCTACCGGTTATTGGGTATAAGACCAAAAATAGAGAATATCCGTCACTAATTAGGATGAACATATCAAGGATAGACTCAACAGGGGAAATGGGATTTACAACTACCGGTTATCGGGCAGAAGACCACAAAAATTAGAGAGAATTTGTCACTAGTTAGAATGAAGATATTAAGGATTAGCTTTGAGGGGAAAAGTAGGATTTATATCTACCATTTACTGGGCAGAAGACCACAAATAGGAGAAAATTCGTCACTGGTTAAAGTGAACATATCAAGGATTGACTCTCTGGGGAATAAAAGTAGGGATTACAACTACCTTTTTACTGGGTAGAAAACCGAAAAGGAAGAATATCCGTCACCGGTTAAGGTGAACATATCAAGGATAGACTTACCGGGGAAAAGTAAAAACGAACCTGCTAGGGAAAACAAAGGAAGTAGATTCCATTTTACCGGGTATTAGGTAAAGGTAAAGTACTCAACACCAAGAATAATATTACCAGTTACTGGGTAATAGACTCTTGGAGACCAAAAGATCCATCTAGGTAAGAACTAGAAAGAAATGGTCAAACAAAGACTCAACCCAATGAGGATATAACTCAAGGCGAGTGGTTCCATCCAGATAATAATCTGGGGAGGAAACTGAAATAATAATCATCCACGAGGAAATATCTCATTGGGGAATGAGAAAGGATAAAATCTTTCTGCTTAAGGGACTGACACTCTACAATTGAAGGAGGACAAACACACCAATCTGCCTGGGGAAATAATATCACCAAAGTAGGGGATCAGAAGAAAAATCAATGCGATAAAATGCATAGTGAAATATATGATGTTGTGTTATATGCATGAATATGCATGTATGTGATTATGATTATGCTGACGAAACAACACAAAGGATACAAATAACAAAGATTTGAATCATCACTACAAAACACTCATCTAATCTCAACAAGATGGAAACACCAACTGGAGAAAATGCTAGGGATGAAAATAAATCATCTAGCTCTAAATAAATCAACTATGGATGGGGAAAGACATAGAGAACATGCTTCCAACCGATCACGACAAACTGTGTGGGGAGAGAGCACTGCTGAAGGATAATCAACCAAACATGCCGAGGATAGAAAAGGGTCAACTGAGGATCCAAACAAATCAACAATGCGGGGAATTTTAAGTTAATACCATATCAAATGGGAGACAACCTTGCAGGGAAAAAACCAAATACTACTCAGAACCAATCACTATCAGGAATGAGGGAACTTCTATCAGAAGACAAACCCCTCCAGGGAATACAAGAGATAAAACTCTGAGTGTGGAATCAAGCAAATTGCGGGGGATGCTGTGACTTGTTAGAACAAACTAAAGACCGTCACTCTCCTCAATGATCATCAAATTCTTCTTGGAAATTGCGAAATAAACCAATTCCAAGGCAAAGATAACTGGATCTGACTCACACAGGGGACAAATTGTCGCAGTTATGCAACATAAACAAATGCAAATGGGGATCTGGAGACCAAATAAAGGTTCTGGGATTTTCCAGGGTTCAATCATCAAATCACAAACTAGGGGATGAAAAACATGAACACTGGGGAAGATGAATTTGCAAAGGGGACCAACCATCAGCTCTACCGGGGATAATAGGTCGCTTGGGGAGCAACTTCTTAATCAAGTTGGGAATGAACGACAAACTGTCGGGGAGGAAAATTTTACCAAACCAACTACTTGGGGAAGACCAATAATGCTTCACACTTCAAGACTTACCGGTTCTTAGATTGTTGTTGACATTCCTTGCTGAAATTGATTATTCTTAAAGTGAATGTTTTTATTATTTTAAGAAAAACAATTATTCATTGATTTATTTCAAAATTATCGTCATAAAAATTCAATTTTATTTAACAGAATTAAATAATAATAGAAATAATTGGATAAAAGCTCAACTTTATTTAATAGAATGGTAGTCCGCGAATGGAGGGACTCCATGGATCTTTACAAAGTTTGAGAAATGGTAATTTACATCGAAAATGGCTACATTGAATACAATGATCACTACTCTCCCTATCAACTTTAAAATCCACTGTATTCTTGTCTTGGGGTTGAGAACGACGACTCAGAACCAAATGACTGCTCTTCAAAACTGCTTCCAAGATCAGGACTGGCCGGATACAGTTACTTGCCATAATCCCTAGTTTTTGCCTAGATTACCCCAAGGTGGGGTACTCATTCTACCGGCATAAATTTTTTGTTTTACGTCTCTAACTTTTGCATGGATCTCCCTTTCGGGTTTTCAATCCACCGAGACGCTCATTTTTACCTAAGCCTCCCTTTCGGGTTTTCAACTTAGCGAATTGTTCTTTTCTTTTTAGGCGAAGTATTTCTTGACTGCATCGGCATTCACAGGACGTGTGAACTATTCATCATCCATAGTTGTAAGAATCAAAGCACCGCCTGAAAATACTCTCTTCACAACATATGAGCCTTCATAATTAGGAGTCCATTTGCCCCTAGCATCAGGTTTGGAAGATAGAATCTTCTTGAGCATGAGGTCATCTTCTCTGAACACACGAGGCTTGACCTTCTTATCAAAAGCTTTCTTCATTCTTTGCTGATATACCTGACCATGACACGTGGCAGTCAATCTCTTCTCTTCAATCAAATTCAGCTGGTCATATCTGGTCTGGCACCATTCAGCTTATGTCAACTTGGCTTCCATCAAAACACACAATGACGGAATCTCAACCTCCACGGGGAGCACAACTTCCATGCCATAAATAAGAGTGAAAGGGGTTTCCTCGGTTGAAGTGTGTATGGATGTACGGTACCCATGTAAAGCAAATGGGAGCATCTCATGCCAATCTTTATATGTTATAACCATCTTTTGAATGATCTTTTTAATATTCTTATTCGCAGCTTCAACAACCCCATTCATCTTGGGTCTGTAGGAAGAAGAATTATGATGCGCAATCTTGAAGTCTTTGCAAAAAGCTTCCACCATATTATTGTTCAAGTTCGACCCATTATCAATAACGATCTTACTTGGTACACCATAACGACATATGATCTGATTCTTGATAAATCGGACCACCACTTGCTCGGTCACACTTGCATACGATTCCGCTTCAACCTATTTTGTGAAGTAACCAATAGCCACCAAAATGAAACGATGTCTGTTTGAATCTTTGGGCTCAATCATGCCAATCATGTCAATTTCCCACATGGAGAAGGGCCATGGAGAGGAAATGACGTTCAACAGTGTCAGAGGACCATGAATCTTATCGGCATAAATTTGACACTTGTGGCATTTCTTCACAAACTTGAAATAGTCAGATTCAATTATCAGCCAATCGTAACCTGCTCTCCACATCTTCTTTTCCATAGTATGTCCATTGGAATGAGTACCAAAGGAACCTTCATGGACTTCAGTCATCAATAGGTCTTCTTCGTGTCTATCCACGCATCTGAGCAGAACCATATCAAAATTTATCTTGTAAAGCACGTCACCATTCAGGTAGAAGTTGCTAGCTAATCTTGTCAAAGTCTTCTTATCTTTCAAAAATGCCCCAGACGGGAAAATCTGACTTTGGAGGAAACATTTGATGTCGTAATACCATGGCTTTTCATCTTTGACTTCTTCAATAGCAAATACATGAGTTGGCCTATCAAGATGCGTCACAGTTAAATTAGGAACTTCATTCCAAAAATTCACCACAATTATTGAAGCCAACGTTGCAAGAGCATTTGCCATCCGGTTTTCATCTTGAGGGATATGATGAAACTCAACCTTTGTAAAGAAAGTTAAAATCCTCCTCGAATAATATTTATATGGTATCAAACCAGGTTGATTCGTCTCCCATTCACCCTTGATTTGATTTACAACCAAAGATGAATCCCCATAGACATCAAGATATTTAATTCTGAGGTCAATGGCTTCTTCAAGCCCAATAATGCAAGTTTCATACTCAGCCATATTGTTTGTACACTTGAAGTTCAACTTAGATGTAAACGGAAAATGTGTGCCTTGAGGAGTAATGATCTATGCCTCAATTCCATTACCATATGAGTTAACAGCACCATCAAATACCATGCCCCAACGGGAACCAGGTTCTGGCCCTTCTTCAAGCAATGGTTCATCACAATCTTTCATCTTCAAGTACAAAATCTCTTAGTCAGGAAAATCATATTGTACTAACTGATAATCTTCATTAGGTTGGTGAGCCAAATGGTCAGCTAAGGCACTACCTTTGATTGCTTTTTGAGATTGGTATTCGATATCATACTCGGATAACAACATCTGCCAATGGGAAATCCTCCCACTTAAAGCAGGCTTCTCAAAAATGTACTAGATTGGATCCATTTTTAATATCAACCAAGTAGTATGATTCAACATATACTAACGCAGACACTTAGCAGCCCAAGGCAATGCGTATCATGTCTTCTCAAGCATAGAATATCGAGTCTCACAGTCGGTGAACTTCTTAATAAGGTAGTAAATTGCATATTCTTTCTTTCTAGATTCATCTTGCTGACCAAGAACACAACCCATACTCTCTTCAAGCACAATCAAATACATGATCAAAGGTCTTCCTTCAACAGGCGGAGTCAGAATTGGAGGCTCAAGCAGATACTCCTTGATATTATCAAAATCTTTCTGGCAATCTTCGGTCCAATCACAAGACTGATCTTTCCAAAGAAGCTTGAATATAGGCGCACATGTGGCAGTCATATTCGATATATATCTTGAGATATAGTTCAAGCGACCAAGAAAACTTCTGACTTGCTTCACAGTTCTGGGCGCAGGCATATCTTGTATTGCTTTGACCTTGGCAGGATCAACTTCAATACCCTTCTCGCTGACAATAAAGCCTAACAACTTACCAGAACGAACACCAAAAGTACACTTATTGGGATTCAAGCGGAGTTTATACTTCCTCAAACTTTGGAATAACTTCAACAAATGCTCAATATGATCTTCTTCATCACTTGATTTAGTAATCATATCATCAACATAAACTTAAATCTCTTTATGCATCATATCATGAAAAAGAGTAGTGATAGCTCTCTGGTATGTTGCACCGACATTCTTCAAACTGAAGGGCATTACTTGATAATAGAATGTTCCCCAAGGTGTAATGAATATGGTCTTCTCCATATCTTCCGGTGCCATCTTGATCTGATTATAACCGGAAGATCCTTCCAGAAATGAAAAGACTTTGAATTTAGTTGTATTGTCTACCAACATATCAATGTGTGCCAAAGGAAAATCATCTTTTCGACTGGATTTATTCAAATCTCTATAATCAACACACATACGGGCTTTTCCATCTTTCTTCGGAACATGCACAATATTGGCCACCCATTACGGATATTCAGAGGTAACAAGAAAACCAACATCAATTTGTTTCTGCACTTCCTCTTTGATCTTTACTGCCATATCAGGATGAGTTCTTCTCAACTTCTGCCTGACCGGCGGAAATTCTGGCTTCAACAACAATCTATGCTCCACAATCTCAGAATCCAAACCAGCCATGTCTTGATAGGACCAAGCAAACACATCTGAATACGTTCGGAGAATATCAATCAACCCCTTCTTAGCCTCTGGACACAGTTGATACCCAATCTTGACTTCCTTCACATCGTCATCAGAGCCCAAGTTGACTAGTTCAATCTGTTTTTCGAACGGCTGAATGGCTTTTTCCTTGTGCTTAAGTAAACGAGATAACTCATCAGATACTTCTTCATCATAATTGTCTTCCTCGGCTTTAAAAACAAGAAAATCAAAGTTTGGAGAGGGAGTATGATCATTATATTCAATGGGTTTGAGAACCAACCTGCATAATGATTTGATATTTTGATTTTAGAGAAGTGGAGTGCGAACAAATATTATGCAGATGGAAGATTATTATTTATTTATGTTTTTTGTGATTACCATTTTCATAAAAAGCAAAAAGTAAAAATAAAACATCATAGATGTGGATGAATAAAATTGCATTTCATTGATGATAATAAGGAAAATGGCCAATAATGTTCACTTCTCCCTTAGGCATAGAAGAAGGATTTTTCTTAAAATAAATGAAAACAAATTACTTATAACAGTGAATAATAGTAGGAACATCAACAACAACCCAATTGTTGCAAGTTTGGCCATGCGTCACAAATTTGGCGCAAGCTTCGTCTTCGTCACCACTTTAAATAAGACATGGGTGCCCCAACTTTCTTCAATTCATTAGCAATGGATAAAGCTTGAAACGACGTTCCAACTTCCTCTGCAGCATCAAAGTAAGTGAAAGATGACAAATGGCTCACAAAAAGTGCCTTCTCTCCACCAACAACGACAAGCTTTCCATTCTTCACAAATTTCAGGTTTTGGCGAAGAGTAGACGTCACAGCTCTAGCTTCATGAATCCATGGCCTTCCCAACAAGTAGCTATAGGCCGGGTGGATATCCATTACCTGGAAAGTAATTTGGAAATCACTCGGACCTATCTTAACCGGAAGGTCCACTTCTCCAATGACAATTTTACGAGAACCGCTTTAACCACAACACCATTGTACCTCATCGGGGCGCCTTGATAGGAGAGTCTTAGCAGAGTTAACTTTGGTAATACATTCAGCGATGATCCAGTATCAACCAAAACATTGGACAAAGCATTCTCTTTGCAATTCATTGAAATATGTAGCGCCAAATTATGATTTTTTCCTTCCTCAGGAAGTTCTTCATCACAAAAACTCAGATTGTTACAAGAAGTGATGTTGGCAACAATATGGTTAAACTGATCTACAGTAACGTCGTGTTCAACATAAGCCTGTTCCAACACTTTTTACAACGCTTCTCTGTATGCTTCAGAATTCATCAACATCGATAACACATAGATTTTTGACGGCGTTTAGAAGAGCTTCTCCACCATGTTAAATTCACTTCTTTTGATCACTCGTAACACTTCATTGTCATCGTTAGTTTTCAACTTACTAGATTAACCAGACTGACATATTGAAGCACTAACCAGATTCATTGTAGCAACTTCTACCTTCTTCCCTACAGAAACATCTTCCACAACCTTCGGAAACACTGGACTGAACACACAACCACTACGGGTCAACTTCGCAATATCTGCAATATTTACCACTGAGTCTGCAACTGGCAGAGGAACCTCTTGACCATTTTCTATCATTGTGGCATTGTACTGTGTAGCGGGGTATTCGCTACCTTTAGATTTATTGACTAAATCAAAAGTAAGCATACAATTCGAGTCGCCACCACACTTCTATTTATCCAAAGGAAAGGTTAGAAAGCGAATAGAAACCAAGTAGTTTTGTCAAATCAAAAACTAATAAAAATGTCAGAGATCTGGGTAAGGGGGTTGGTTATGCAATGGGAAGGTTTTAAGCACCCAAAACATCCTTAGTACTCTAAGGGAGCCCTTTTTGCAAATGTGTATTGTAGGTGGGTATTTGTAAAAGTATTTGTGCAAACAAGATTGGGGAGATGAGAAAAGAATATACATATTATTTACAATTTTGTTGTTTGAATGGATGAACCCATTGCCTACGTACCATCACAAAGGTAGGATCAAAACCTCGTAGTTTGGGGTAAAAAATCTCAAAATATGGCTGAATTGATTTGATCAAAAGCCTTAAGGTCTTTTGTTATCAAAGGGAGAAAACTCAACCTAAACCAACAATCCACCATGTGAGGAGAGCTTCAACATACTAGTGAGGGATCCACCCTATAATAAGTATGAAAGACTTATAGTTCAATCACTAAGGATAAGGTGAGGTTTACATCAACCACTATGATAACTCAAACCTTTGGCTAATGTTTATGAAAAAAGGTTTTAACAAATGTGGTCATTGGAACCATACAATAACTTGAGTGAGTTGTATTTACAAGTTAGGAGTATTCACAAAATAAAGTCAAAGTTGACTTAAGATTCAATTCAAAATAAGTATTAATGAAAAGAGTTTGAAAAAATCAAAGGCATGTGGCCTAGGTTTCTAGTTTTGAAGATAATGTCAATGTTTGCACAAAATGAGTTTGGCTTGGGTTAGAGTGGAGCGAAGAAGAGAAGGGCTAGTCCTAAACATACAAAGATGAGAGAAGAGATAAAACCCTTGGAGTTCCTTTCTTGAGATCATAAAGATGATTCAAGATGCTCCTTTCCTTTGGACTTAGCAAGCAATAAGCAATCAAAACAATTAAACATTCAAGCTCCTAGGATCTCCATTTGGCTTGTCTTTCTCTTAACTTGGCTATTCATGACAATGGTCCTTCTTACTATCTCAAGTTTGGATTCCCTACCACACAAGAACAAACAATCAAAAAGTTCACAATGCAATAAGAGGAATGGACAAAGAGTGAGTTTAGATTAGAGGTCCTTTCAAGTCAACTTCAAGATTAAGCATTCTAAAGGCATGAGGCCTAGTTGCTCTTCAACAAGTTTAGTATTCTAAAGGCATGAGGCCTAGTTGCTCTTGAACTCCATTAAGCATAGGTGAGGTCCTAATTCTAAGTCCTTTCTCCTTTTTGCATTGGGTTCACACAAACAATCACAAAACAAACACAAAGCAATAATATATTTATATACAATAATATGGTGAAAATTGTAGGAGATAGGGTCTAGGGAGACCCGGTTTTGATCAGATGAATTCATATGGCCAACCACCATCAACCAACTTGCTAACTTATAATTCTCTTGACTTTCTTGGCTCATGGTAGATCATATATGCATAAGATGATGAATTTTGAAGTATCCCTTGAGAAATTTGATCAATTGGTGAGATAGATTGTTGGAGAAGTTACTCAAGATACCCAGTCAAACTAGGGTTTCCAAGGCAAATCACCCTCAAACTCTTGAAGCAAACTTGATCAATATAACATGTAGATAACATTGGGACTCATATATGATGTTCATAACCATTATTGAATCAATTATTGGTTGTGCTCTTTGTTCATGAGGGTCTCAAACCCTAGATGTGATCTTGATGAATCAATGAGATCATGCCCTTCCTACAAAAATGCAAAGACATATTTTTGGTTAGTAAAAAATGATAAAATACAAGTATGATATAATCACAAAGTGCTTGGTGATCCCTCCCAAAACAAACCCAATGAAAAAGTGGTAAGGAGGATGCCAAGGTATGATCCCAATGCTAATGCTTATGATGAAATTGCATGAGGGATCTTAGGTTCAAAATTGGGGTCTTAAAGATCCATGGGATAGAGAAGATAGATTGATAAATAAGATATAGATAAGATAGCTCACGAAGAAACCGCGTTCTCCTTACTACGTACCCTTATAATGCAATAAGGAAATCAGAGTTGTCGTAGTTCAGCCCACTAGGGCTGACGACAAATTGATTGGAGGCAAGAAGAAATGGATGATTGAAATTTAAATGATTAGAATTGGAATGATTGAGAATGAAGAATGGATAGACTTGATAGTTACTGGATGAGAATCACACTGAAGTCTATGGGTAAAGGTGGATACGATAAGCAACGAGCGAAACGTCTTGCACCTAAAGATATCCAGAATGAGTGTAGGAAAGCTCCATTCTCATTCCTTATTTACCACTTAAGGCTCATGGCATGTAACTCTCGTCTTAACTTTTAGTGGAAAAAGAAGAGTCTTTGTAGTTGTTTCTTGTGTTGATGGAGAAGACCTTATCAATCACTTGACTCGAATTGTACTAAAGTCTATGAATAGAGGTGAATACGATGAGCGTTGGGTCATACGTCCCATACCCAAAGATACTCAGAATGGGGGTAGGAATACTCCAGTCCCATGCCTTCTCCATTACTTAAGGCTCGTATCGTAAATCTTGATTCATGATTAATAAGTTGTTGATTGTAGTCCTTGCTTTTGTTGTTTTTTCTTTGTGAAGAGAGAGACTTGCAAATCTTATGATTAAAATTATGCTAAAGTATATGAATAGAGATGAATACGATGAGCGTTGGGTCATACCTCCCATACCCAAAGATACTCAGAATGGGGGTAGGAATACTCCAGTCCCATGCCTTCTCCATTTCTTAAGGCTCTTGCCACACTCTTTTAGCTTTGATTTAACAAGTATTGAAGATTCCACCTTTGATGTGCTTGAATAATCCGCTGCTTGGTATGAATGAGGATGCCTTGATTGAAGATCTTGTCTTGAGGCCTTGAGCTCCACAACTTGGAAGAAAAGTCCTATTAAGTGACCAAGGCTCTTTTGGTCACTCAATTTAGACTGTGGGATTATAAAAGTTCAAAGGATTTAATTAATCAAAATTGCTTTTGATCAATTTAATCATGGGTTTTGTTTTGGTTTTAGGGAATTAGGTTTGGATCTAATGAAAGTTAGTAATTGTTAGAAACTATCCTAAGGGATCATGCATTACAAATTGATTGAAAATTCTAAGTTGAAAGTCCTAAGGGAGCATGTACATATTGGTCAAAATATTGATTAAAGAACCTATGTATAAGTCCTAAATATGTAGGGAAATGGTTAAATTAGATGTCACATTTTAATCCTAAAGGGATCATGCCATTCTAACACAAATGTGCCAAAAATAAACCCATAAGGGAAAAATGGTTAATTGCAAAAATATATCAAATTCTATGGTCTAAATTTGGTCCTAACCTAATGTTGAAAAATGATGTAATTCTAAATTTACTCAAGCCTAAACCCTAATTAATATTCTAGTTAATATTCTAATTAAACTCTAACATCCTAATGACCTTCTAATTACATTGCAAAAAATCCTAATGATCAAGATTTAAAATCTAATTTGAACAATTAACCTAATTAAGCTAATAGTGCTAATTAACCTAATTAAAATGTAAAACAAATTAAAAATGGAAGAGGGTGTGTAAATGTTAAATGGGTGGTGTGAATTGAATTCAAGCTAATGATGGGCTACAAGCTGAGCCCATCGCTGATTTTTGAACAGCAAGCCGAACCAAAAAAAGTTGGGGGTGTGTGCAGCGAAACTACAAATGGGCCGCTTGAGCCCAAACTCTGCATCTAAACGCTCCAAACAAGGGGGTGTATTAGTAGGAACGTGGTGAATCAGAAAAACGCGCCAATGGGCCTGGTCAAGCCTAAATCTCATTCTCTTCATAAATCCTTGGGGATGTACTAGCCAAAATGGTGTACAGTGAGTAAAATAACGGGCCTTGAGGAAATGAGCCCAATCCTCACCTCTGTTGACTTGCCCAAATCAACAGAGTTCAAACTCAAATCAAAAACGCGCGCTCAACTTATCACCTCCCCAGTTTCACTGCGCCGGCGTCCGTTGTCGGCGTCAGTATTGGCTAACGGTCCAAATCACCATCTTATTCGATAAATAAATCCAGGATGATCATGAAAATGGAAATGAAATGGGAAACACTCACTATACTGGTCGAATCGCACCTCTAAAGGGAGGAACCCTAACCTCTAGAAGTTCAAATTAAATCGTGTATGGCGCAAACCGAACCTTACAACTATGGGGCTTCTACTCCTTACTTCATGTACTACAACTTGGTGAGCTCAAAACAAGAAAATGCAACTGAAATGGAAATGACATACCGGAGAAGATGATCGGAATGTTCGTCGGTAAGCCTTCTGACCTTGATTCTTTCTCCTTCTTCTCCTTTTCGTCTCTTTCTTCTTCTTCTGAACAAGACCAATGCGAAGTGAGAGTGTCGTGGTTTAGCTCAAGCAGAATTGAATCTTCAATGTGAAGCTTCAATGGCTTCTTAGGAGAGAAAAGAGCTCTGGTGAGGGTGAGGGAAGAAATTGCATAGAGAGTTCGCACAAATTCACACAAGTTCCAAGGTCCTGAAAATGAGGGTGGTGAGTTGCTTAAATAGGGCTTAGGTTTGGAATTAGGTTAGGCCTGGGATGAGGTTAGGAGTTGGTTGAGGATGGCTTGGAGTTAGTTAGGAGTGACTCACTAAGTTGACAACAAACTCAGTTAGTTAATGAGTGAAGAACTCAGTTAGTTATGTTGGTTTTAGTTGGCCAACTTGGCTTCCATCAAGACATGCAATGATGGGATCTCAACCTCCACGGGGAGCATATCTTCCATACCATAAACAAGAGAGAAAGGGGTTTCCCCTGTTGAAGTGCGGATGGATATACGGTACCCATGCAAAGAAAATGGGAGCATCTCATGCCAATCTTTATAGGTTACCACCATTTTCTAAATGATCTTCTTAATGTTCTTATTTGCATCTTCAACATCCCCATTCATCTTAGGTCTGCAGGGAGAAGAATTATGGTGTGCAATCTTGAAGTCTTTACAAAGAACTACCACCATATTCTTGTTCAAGTTTGATCCATTATCAGGAATGATCTTACTTGGCACACCATAACGGCATATAATCTGGTTCTTGATAAACCTCACAATAACTTGCTTGGTTACATTCGCATACGATGTAGCTTCAACCCACTTTGTGAAGTAGTCAATAGCCACTAGAACGAAACGATGTTCGTTCGAAGCTTTGGTCTCAATCATACTAATCATATCAATTCCCCACATGGAGAAGGGCCATGGATAGGAAATGACATTCAACAGTGTCGGAGGAACATGAGTATTATCTGCATAAATTTGACACTTGTGGCATTTCTTCACAAACTTTCAATAATCAGATTCCATTGCCAGCCAATAGTAACCTGCTCTCAACATCTTCTTTGCCATAACATGTCCATTAGAATGAGCACTAAAGGAACCTTCATGGACTTCAGTCATCAATAAGTATGCTTCGTGTCTATCCACGTACCTGAGAAAAACCATATCGAAATTTATCTTGTAAAGCACATCACCATTCAGGTAGAAGTTGTCGGCTAATCTTCTCAAAGTCTTTTTATCTTTCAAAGATGCCCCAGACGGGTAAATATGAATTTGGAGGAAACATTTGATATCTAAATACCATGGCTTTTCATTTTTAACTTCTTCAGCAGCAAACACATGAGTTGGCCTATCAAGACACATTACAATCAAATTGGGGACTTCATCCCAAAATTTCACCATGACCATTGAAGCCAACGTTGCAAGAGCATCTGCCATCCGATTTTCATCTCGAGGGATATGATGAAACTCAACCTTTGTAAAGAAAGTTGAAATCCGCCTCGCATAGTCTCTATATGGTATTAAACCGGGTTGATTCGTATCCCATTCACCTTTAATCTGATTCACAACCAAAGCTGAATCCCCATAGACATCAAGATATTTGATTTTGAGATCAATGGCCTCTTCAAGCCCCATAATGCAAGCTTCATACTCAGCCATATTATTTGTACACTTGAAAGTCAATCTAGCTATAAACGGAAAATGAGTGCCTTGAGGAGTAATAATTACTGCCCCAATGCCATTACCATACGAATTAACAGCTCCATCAAATACCATGCCCCAAGGGGAACCAGGTTTTGGCCCTTCTTCAAGCAATGGTTCATCACAATCTTTCATCTTCAAGTACAAAATCTCTTAGTCAGGAAAATCATACTGCACTGACTAGTAATCTTCAATTGGTTGGTGAGCCAAATGGTCAGCCAAGATGCTACCCTTAATAGCTTTCTGATATCGGTATTCAATATCATACTCAGATAACAACATCTTCCAACAGACAATCCTCCCAGTTAGAGCAGGCTTCTCAAATATGTACTTGATTGGATCCATTTTAGATATCAACCAAGTAGTATGATTTAACGTATACTGGCGCAGATGCTTAACAACCCAAGCCAATACGTAACATGTCTTTTCCAGTATAGAATATCGAGTCTCACAGTCGGTGAACTTCTTACTGAGGTAGTAAATTGCGTATTCTTTCTTTCTAGATTCATCTTACTGACCAAGAACACAATCCATACTTTCATCAAGCACATTCAAATACATGATCAAAGGTCTTCCTTCAACAGGCGGAGACAGAATCGGAGGCTCAAGCAAATACTCTTTGATACTGTCAAACGCTTTATGGAAATCTTCGGTCCAATCACAAGACTGATCTTTCCGAAGAAGCTTGAAAATAGGCGCACATGTGGCAGTCATATGCGATATAAATCTTGAGATATAGTTCAAGAGGCCGAGAAAACCTTTGACTTGCTTCTCAGTTTTGGGTGCAGGCATTTCTTGTATTGCTTTGACCTTGGCAGGATTAACCTCAATACCCTTCTCACTGACAATAAAGCCCAAAAACTTACTAGAGCGAACACAAAAAGTACACTTATTGGGATTCAAGCGGAGTTTGTACTTCCTCAAATGCTGGAATAACTTCAATAAATGCTCAATATGTTCTTCTTCATCACTTGATTTGGCAATCATATCATCAACATAAACTTCAATCTCTTTATGCATCATATCATGAAAAAGAGTGGTCATAGCTCTCTGGTATGTTGCACCAGCATTCTTTAAACCGAAGAGAATCACTCTATAACAGAATGTTCCCCAGGGTATAATGAATATGGTCTTGTCCATGTCTTCAGGTGCCATCTTGATATGATTATAACCAGAAAATCCATCCATAAACGAAAAGACTTTGAATATAGATGTATTGTCTACCAACATGTCAATGTGTGGCAGAGGAAAATCATCCTTTGGACTAGCCTTGTTCAAATCTCTATATTCAACACACATGTGGACTTTTCCATCTTTCTTAGGAACCGACACAATATTGGCCACCCATTGCGGATACTCGGAGGTAACAAGAAAACCAGCATCAATCTGCTTCTGCATTTCCTCTTTGATCTTAACTGCCATATCAGGATGAGTTCTTCTCAATTTCTGCTTGACTGGCCCAATTTCTGCTTGACTGGCGGGCATTTTGGCTTCAAAGATAATTTATGATCCACAATCTCAGAATCCAACCCAAGCATGTCTTGATAGGACCAAGCAAACACATCTGAATAATCTCGAAGAAGATCAATCAACCCCTTCTTAGCTTCTGGACACAGTTGAGACCCAATCTTGACTTCCTTCACATCGTGTTTAGAACCCAAGTTGACTAGTTCAATCTGCTTCTCGAATGGATGAATGGCTTTTTCCTCGTGCTCAAGTAAACGAGATAATTCATCAAATACTTCTTCATCATCAGTCTCTTCCTCAGCTTGAAACACAGGGAAATCAAAGTTTGGAGAGGGAGTAGGATCATTGTATTCAATGGGTTTGAGAATCAACCTGCATAATGATTTGATATTCTGATTTTAGAGAAGTGAATTGTGACAAAATATTATGCAGATGGAAGACTTTTATTTATGTTTTTTTGTGATTACCATTTTCAGAAAAGCAAAAAGTAAAAATAAAACATCATAGGTGTGGATGAATAAAATTGTATTTTATTGATGATAATAGAAATGCCCAACAATGTTCACTTCTCCCTTAGGCATAGGAGAAGGATTTTTCTTTAAAATGAAAAACAAATTACTTAGAGTGATGAATAACAGTAGGAACATCAGTAGCAACCCAATTGTTGCAAGTCTGGCCATGCGTCACAAAGTTGGCGCATGCTTCGTCTTCATCACCATCATCCCCAATCACAACAGTTGAGTGTTGATCATTCCCATGAATGAACCCTCCACTGCGGAAACTCGGTTCTATAACTTCAGTTTTGACGTCGAACGGACCTGGTTGAAATCCCAATCCTGCCCTATTCTTGTTTTCAGCAATCTCTATCATACAACCCACTCATCAATGCTGTCAGCCTCAATAGCCTTTTGTGTATCCTTTAAAGAAGACATGGGTGCCCCAATTTCCTCTCCTCAGCAATAGATAAGGCTTGGAATGAAGTTTCAACCTCCTCCTCAGCATCAACATTAGAAAAAGATGACAAATGGCTTACCAATAGTGCCTTCTCTCCACCAACAACGATAAGCTTGTCGTTCTTCACAAATTTCAACTTCTGGTGAAGAGTAGACGTCACTGCTCATGCTTCATGAATCCATGGCCTTCCCAATAGACAACTATAGGCCGGGTGGATATCCATTACTTGGAAAGTAATTTGGAAATCACTCTGACCTATCTTAATCGGAAGATCCACTTCACCAATGACGGTTTTGCGAGAACCATCAAACGCCTTAACAATCATGCCACTGTACCTCATTGGTACGTCTTGGTAGGAAAGTCTTGACAAAGTTGACTTTGAAAGCACGTTCAGTGATGACCCAATGTCAACCAACACCTTGGACATAACTCCTCCTTACAATTCATCGAAATATGTAGTGCCAAATTGTGCTTTCTGCCTTCCTCAGAAAGCTCTTCATCACAAAAACTCAAATTATTACAAGAAGTAATATTGGCAACAATGTGGTCAAACTGATCCACAATCACATCATGTTCAACATAAGCCTGTTCAAGCACTTTCTTGAATGCTCCCTATGTGCCTCATAGTTCATTAATAATGACAACACAGAGATCTTTGATGAGGTTTGGAGCAGTTGCTCCACCATATTAAACTCACTTCTTTTTATCAATTTTAACACTTCATCATCATCACTAGCCTTCAGTTTGTTGGATTCACCAGACTGACACACTGAAGTGTGTCGTACCCCCAAATTTGCCCTCCTATTTTCATCTTTTCACTCAATCCTTGACTTGGAACTCATATGTATTCATTCATGTCTCATCATTAATCCGCTTTAACAACCTCTAACCATCCATCATAGATTCAGAGGCTTGTGGGTATTTATACCTAACCAAAGTTAAGGGTTTACTTGAGAATGAAGCCCTATAAGGTATGATGTTGCATTCATATGAATCAAGGTATGAAACCCTAACTTCATAAGCCAATTGGTGTGATTTGTTTCAAGAGAATTATTACTTAAAGCATGCAACCCTAGTTCTTGGGTTCATATCATTGATGTTTCGTGTTCATACAACTTAGGTTATGGATCTTGTTGATTTGGCTTGAAACGCTAGTTAAAGGGGTTGATATCTAGTGATCATGTTAATCTTGTAACTAACTCTAATTCATGCAATTGGCTACTTGGACCTTATTGGTTTGATTCACCACCTAGATTCGGTCATTGGTCCATTTGATATTTGGTGTTGTTGCATTCATATCATTCATACTTGCAATCAACTCTCATTTCGGAATACACTTATAAGTCCATTTGTTTATAATGCATGTCTCCAATTCGAATTTGAACTCTTGGTGGGAAAATATCATTTGAAAATAATGCATTCCATTTAATTTTCATTAAACGTCACATTCCGGTAAAACATTTTACATTATCCATACGAATTTTACAAAAATAAATAAGTGAAGATTTTGGTAAGGGTGACCTTTTAGTTAATTGTTGACTTTCTTGTCAACAGTTGATCAAAGTCAACTATCCATCTAAGGCTCAAACCTAACCCTAAACCCCTTTTCCAATCTATCTTTGACCAATAATCCTTTAGTTTACCATTTGTCATGGATGTCCCAAAATTCAATCTTGGTTATTTGTGTTGCATGCTTTTTGTTCAACCTCCCACTCTATGGGATACACGACCTACATAGATGAGTCAAAATAAAGGCAAGGCATTAAGTATAACCCAAATAGTTTTCACTAACGTCCTTCTATTTACTTTTACTAATCATAGCTTCTTTCTAATCCAAGATTCAAACAAATTCCAAATAGACACGTAGAAACTCTAACCTCACAATTATCATTATTGATTATTTTCACTAACATCTCTAGTATAACTTAGTTCTAATCTAACCTAATAGATTGTCAATGGTTTTTAACATTAGAAGCATAATGGGTAGTCATTAATAGAAACATAATTTTTAGCATAAGTCCATCATTGAAGCAGCAGCAAGCTCTAAATGTGTGTTTCCATAATTCCCATAATACAAAAGAGAAAGAAAAAAGCATGACAGGAAAATATGAGATAACCCACTATGCTTCATCTTGTAACAGAATTGGAAAAGTGAACTTCTAACTAATTATCAAATCTGAAAGGTTTGGATAAGAGTTGAGTTTGAGAATCTTATGCAACGATCCCGCACCCCGTATGTTTGCCTGTCGAGTTATTGTTGCCGCCTTCGAATGCCTGGTTCAATAAGGAATGGAAGAAGAAAAAAAAAACTTCGGCAAGTGTCAAACGTCTTTTACGCATGGGATCCAGGTTCCGAACCCACTAAGCTACAATTGCAGCTTTGGTGTTGTGCGATCCTGCCACGAGAAGAAAAACAAAGGAAGTGATTAACACAACACCAAAGAACCCGTTGCAGGGCCTTACCTCGACACCAACCGGTTATACGAGAATGCATAGATAAATTAGCATTGGCCAACATAACTTACCTCTACTAAAGTCCGCACTAGCTACCTTCAGTACGGACCAGAACCAGCATCTAACATTTTGTCAGACAATCCCATTTGAATTTGTTAACACCTCACTGACCATTCATGCTTCTAAACTTGGACTAACACAATTTCAAACTTAGACTAACACGATTTCATACTTGTCAACACATAACGATTTCATACTTGTCAACACATAACGACTCTTCGAGATGTACAAAGATCTGATGCGAAACATTTACCCTGCAAAATTCATGATGTAATCAAGAAACTCAGCAAATTAACATTGTAATAATTTGTCTTAACCTACTAACAAATTAACATCATAACATGTCATTAGGGGTGTACAAAAAAATAGATTATCCATGATCAAATTGGTATCCAAATTAATCCACTTTAAAAAAACCAATGCTAAAATAAAAATTTGGGTATCCATTTTGTTATCCAAATATAAACCGTTTCCCATTATAAAAATTTGGTTTTGTTATTGGTTATCCAAATTTTATTATGCGTTAAATTTTTATATTTGTATGTTTTTATGTTTTATCACATTATAAATCAATTTTATATTTTAAATTTTTTAAAATTTTATAAAAAAATTATTTTAAAAATAAAAATCAGATTTTTTTTCTTTTTACCAAAAATATTATATTTGGATTTTTTTTTCGAAAAAATTATATTTGATATTTGTTTTCAAATAAAATTATTATTTTTTATCAAAAATATTTTGTATTTTTTTCAGTAAAAAAAAATGGTTTTTAAAAAAATAGATTTTTTTATTTATTTTTATTTTTAGAATATAAGTTTATTATTTTCAATTTTTTTTTATATTTTTTTTCTTCTTTTTTTAAATATTTGTTATTTTTTTTCTTAAAAAAATTGTTTTTTTTTATGTTTTTTAAATTTTAAAAGAAAATATATTTTAAAACCTCATAAAATTTGTTTATGAACAATTACGAGAGATTTTAGAAATTTGAACATTTTTTTAATGAATTATTTATTTTATGAACAATTATGATTTATAGAGATATGATTCATAATTATTTTATTTTATGATCGTTTTTATGTAACATATCATATTTTGGAATTGTTTTTAATCGAGATATTATTTGTGGTGATTATAAAAGTCAAATTTGAAGTAATTTTTTAAAATAAATATTTTTTTATATAAAATAGTTTTATAATTAGTAAAAATAAAAAAGTTAGTTAAAAGAAAATAAAATAGTTTTATATAGATGGTTCAATTTGGTTTGAACTGGTTCTAAACAACCGTACAAGCTAATTTCATATAAATAGCCCACAACTCATTCACAATGGAAAACAGGGCAGAACCCGCTCTACCTGCATAAGCCTTTTCTAACAACAGAGCTGTAGTTCTTGCGAGTGATAGAACCATGATCAATTAACTAACGTGCTCATCCAAAGCTGCTTCATCTTTCCACATATTTAAGTTTCACTTTAACAGAGATAAATAAAAATTTAGATTAACACTAACCTAATCCACTCTAAGTTGAAACATAATTAACAAACTGTAGAGTTTGAGTAGAACAGCTAACCGTCCGATCCAATTGGACTCCTTCCATTCCATTTCACCATGTAGTCGACTCAAAAGAGTTCCGCCACGGCGTCCTAACAGAACCTGCATTTCAATATCATAAAAATTGCGTAAGTTACCAACCTGACACTAACAGAAATATGCAAATAACATAAGATACAAAGGCATTCGAACTAACCGCGTTCCCTGAACAACTAACTGAATTAACTGAGTAACTACTGACGGCTTAACAGTTTGTAACAGTGAGAAACGCTTAACAACCTTCCATTGCCAGAACTCAACAGAAAGAGCTCTAACTACTTTCTGTTAACATGACACTTCTATAAATATCACTTGCACAGAAAGCTGAGGGGGAACTCGTTCTTCGATCTTTATCTGACTCTCTCTCAACCTCACGCAAAGCCCAATTAGGAAGCCATTGGAGCTTCACATTGAAGCTCCAGTTACGCTTGGGCTAGACTGCATCAAGCATACAAAAATCAAGAAGGATTCAACACCGCCAAAGCGTTTCGAACCAGAACGGAAACGACACGCACGAAGAAGAAGATCGAGCGTCCAAGAATTCGAGAGTCCACCTTATCTTTAGACATTCGTGCCATCTTCGTCCCCGACATACTCGAGTTTGGCTGGAGCAATCCCTGATTCCGAAGGTTAGTACGCTTCTTTGAATCTCTCTTTTTCTTGTTTCCAATTGATAGAGTTGATATAGATAGGCTGTAACCCCAGGATTAGGGAACGAACTGAGCCGTAGGAGAAGCTTAATTTAGTTTTTCTTGTTCTAGGTTTCTAAGTTTCTTTCCCCGATTCGATATATCGGCCGTTTAATTGACGGAAGTGAAGGGATAAGTTAGAGAGAGGATGCCAAGACGGACATTTTAGATGGTCAATATGGAACCTTTGGCCGCTCCGCCGCCTCCGGCATGGCGGAGCCTCCATTTTTCGAGGAGGCGTCATTGAGTGAGGAGATACACATAGTGGATGCATTTTTCTCCCATTTTAATACCTGGTCACGTGATTATTGAGATTTAACGTGAATCAATGTGCATTCATGACACGCGCGCATGTGCTAACCATCATCAAGGAATCTTTGACCAAAATGCTAGCTGGATCTGAGTCAGCTTCTGGATCCTTATCCTTTTGGGATTTTTTTGCTAGGATGGTTCTATTTTTGAGCGTGATGGGCCTTGAGAAGATGGAATATAACTAACTTAATCCTAGCACACACCTCTGCCACCTCTTGCACCCCTTCGGAAGAATTGATTTCCTTGGGCCTTGACCCTGCGAGGCCCATACGCAATAACACGGAAGCACTACTGCACCCCCCCCCCTCTGAAGCTCAACAAGTTTTGTTTTTGCTAGCCAAAATACCACTATTACTGGGCCTGAATTAAGGCCAAACCTATTAGTCTCACTTTGAGTTTTCTATTATTAAGGTTTTAATCTTGATTTAATTCTTAAGAATAATAGATTTTAAATTAATTAGGTTAAGCAATTTTTAGATTAAATACAAATTAATTAGAGTTTTTAGAATTTTAATTAGATATTAGAAATATTGGAATTCAATTAGGATTATTAAAAATCTTTGGATAATTAGAATTGCTAGAATATTCGATTCTTAGAATTGGAGTTTGAGTAGAATTTCCATGATTAGAATGTTAATTCAATATTAATCATTTTTAGCATAATGACCATTTTGTCCTTTTAGGGTTTATTTTGGTTTTGACCATGAACACACACTCCTTTAGGGATAGAATTTAACATAGAATTCCAATCCAAAAGTTTGATTAACATTAACATGCTCCCTTAGGACTCTTAACATATATTCTTAATCAACTTGGATTAACCAAGGTATGATCCCTTAGGACAGTTTGGTTAATTTATAACCATTAGATTAGATTCTAACATAATTCTCAAAACTAAATCAAACCTCCGATTCAAATTGATCAAAAGCAATTTTGATCAATTAAATCCTTTGAACTTGTATAATCCCACAGTCTAATTTTAGTGACCAAGAGACCCTTGGTCATTTGATAAGACTTTTTCTTCTAAGTTGTAGAGCTCGAGGCCTCAAGAAAAGATTCTCAATCAAGGCATCCTCAATCATACCAAGCAGTGGATAATACAAGTATTTAAAAGGTGGAAACTTTAAGAGCTTGTTAAATCAAAGTTGGAATCGTGTGGCATGAGCCTTAAGTAATAGAGAAGGAGTGAGACTGGAGAATTCCAACCCCCATTCTGGATATCTTTGGGTATGGGACGAATGACCTAGTGCTCATCGTATTCACCTCTATTCGTAGACTTTAGCAAAATTCTAATAATACGATTGACAAGTCTCTCTCCCTTCATAAAGCATCATGCATCAAACAAGGACTAAATCAATAACTTAGCAATCATGAATCAAGTTGTACGACAAGAGCCTTAAGAAATAGAGAAGGAGTGGGACTGGAGAATTCATACCCCCATTATGAACATCTTTGGGTATGGGACGAATGATCCAGCGCTCATCGTATTCACCTCTATTCATAGAGTTTAGTACAATTCGAATCGAACGATTGGTAAGGTCTTCATTACAAGAAACAACAACAAATATTCTTCTCATTAAACATGAAAGTTAAAATAAGAGTTACATGCCATGAGCCTTAAGTAGTAAAGAAGGAATGAGACTAGGGCTTTCCTACACTCATTCTGGATATATTTGGGTGCAAGACATTTGACTCGTTGCTTATCGTATCCACCTTTACTTCTAGACTTTAGTGTGATTCTTATTCTACAACTATCAAGTTTACTCATTCTCCAATAAATCATTTCAATTCAATCATTCAATCATTATTTTACCTTTAATCACTTTGTTTTCAGCCCTAGTGGGCTGAACTACGAAAGCTCTGATTTCCTTATTGCACTATAAGGACACGTAGGTAGGAGAATACAGATTCTTCACGAGCTACCTATTTATCAATTTATCCTATTTTCAATCCTCATTCAGTTCATGCATTTCTTGGGATTATTATATAAGGGTCACCTACCCATGTCTCAATCAATAGCTTTAGACATTGCCTATCAGTTCAGACCATGGCTTACTTTATTGCTTGCTCTCAAGGTGCAGACCTTGGCAACTTCCTTTAGCCCATGGAGTTCAGACTCTGGCTTTGCTTTTTTCCCTCAAGGTGCAGACCTTGGAAAACCCTTTTAGTCCATGGAGTTCAGACTCCGGCTTTATTCTTTGCTTATAAGATACAGATCTTGGCATCCTTGCCCTATTGAGTTCAGACTTTGGCTATCTTGATTTTTTCTATACAGTTCAGACTTTGACATACTATCCTGCCTTACAGTTCAGACTTTAGCATTCATTTATCCAACCCTTGGAGTTCAGAATCTGAAGATCTCTTCCATTACACACATCATTCATACTTTGGAACCACACTCTTCTTCCCTGATGGAGTTCAGACTCTGGCATTCAAATCAGTTCCTTTGCCTTATAAAGTTCAGACTATAGCATGCTTATATATCTTGCCCATGGATTTTAGACTCTGGCAACCTTTGATATTGACTTGAAGTTCAGACTTTAGTACTATATCTCATTTTCCCTTATTGAGTTCAGACTCTGGAAATCTGTTTCTTACCTTGTGCCTAGTTAAGACTATGACATTCATCTTTCTTGCCCTATGGAGTCCGGACTCTGGCTATATCTCATTTGTCCTTGTGGTTAATTACCATCATCGGTTAATGCTACTCTTGCTTGTTAAGCAATATACCTTGCCTCTGGGAAATCCTATCAAGTACCTCTCTTTACTTTCAGCCGTAGTAGGATGAACTACGATTGCTCTGATTTTCTCATTGCACGATGGGAATACGTAGGCACGAGGGTTCGAATCCTCCACTAGCATACTTATTTATTATTCCTGCCTTAGGAAATTCATTCTATTCATCTCCATGATGCATTCATATTCTACCTTCTTTCACTCCATGTGATATACTAGTCATCTTAGAGATAAATACACTACCTCTTTGTGCTCCTTCTTGCGTCACCTTGTGAACCAAGAGACGTTTGGCTCGTACCTAAACACTTAATTCTCCTTCTTTTAGGCTATACCATATAGTGGTAGACGCTTCCGGCTAGTCCACATTATTCTTGGGTTCATCTTTTCACCTTTGTTGGAGTTCAAAACATTATTCTTTGGTTCAGACCATACTTTGAATACCATTATTTTCCTCTCCCGCCTCTAGTTCCTTGAACTACGGAGCTCTAAATTCCTCATTGCACTATGAGGATACGTAGGCATGAGGGCCCAAATCCTCATCGAGCACTTTATCTATTTCTCTTCCTTTCCCATTCTTTCGTGAGTAATCTTTAGATATCACACCTATTTGAGCGAGAACAATCAAAATGTTTTCCATGGAGTACCATCGATGTTTGGGGTGTTAATACTTTCCCCTTGCATAACCGACTTCCTTACCCAGCACATCTCTTTCTCCCGGGTTTTATCGATGTTTTCCCATCCCCTTGGGGATAAATAAAGTTCGATGGTGACTCTGTTGTGTGTCCGAGCATGCGATACGTTCGGGTATATTTCCGATAGCTTTAGTTGGCGACTCTGTCGGGGAGTCCTTGCTTCGGCAGGTAGGAGTCAAGCCTAGTTTTGATTGCTTCCGTTAGTTTAGGTGTTTACCTTTACATTTTACACGCTTTATTTATCACATTTCTTCATTGCTTTAGATATTGTTTATTATGGATGTTATCTGTTATACTCTTTATTGGGTTAGAGGATAGATTACATGAGAGAGAATCTCTATAACCGAGCTTAGTATACACATAGGATATACTCGTGGATAGTCGTATACACCTGCGTTTTGCGCGTTGGGTTGTCACGAGAACCACACCCATACTAGATTCACTTGGAAATACTTTTGTCTTGTGAGTATTCACTACGGCAGGGTATTTCCATTTTGAGTCGATGACTCTGGGAGACCTTCTAGGGACCACCTTGGAGCATAGTCCACACCTGTGAGGGGGATATGGGTTTTTCTTGCAGGAAACCATAGACTCTACATACCTTTATTCTCATGGATGTCGAACCTTTGATCCTGCATCGGGCAGTATGTGCAAATTATCCAGATTGTTTTATGTTGTTAACATACTCTATTGCATATCATTTTTTTCATTGTTGTACATATGTCGGAGTTTTGACCCTGATTTATTATGCCATCAATGCCTTGAATCTATGGATGTTGCATAATTATTTGCATTCCATCCCTAACATGCGAATTCATGCATCTGTATTTCATGCCTATCAACCAGAAAAAGCTCACCTTGTCCTTTCTCCGGGCTGAAAGACGACGACTCTTCGACACCAGTACTTCACGAGAGCTAACTAGTTGAGAATTATGGAAGATCTGGAACAAGAGAATGCTACGTACATGGAAACTTTGGCTCAAGTCCAAAACAGAATGGACACCTTCCAAGGTAACATGAATATTATAATGGAGTACCTTCAAGCTCAGAAGGCCACTACCTCCACCTCTGCTGCCAATCCTGCTTCTACTATAGTTACTGATGTTATTACCATCACCACTCTTGTTGATGCTATTGTGGATACTGTGGTTCAACCTGTAGTAAGCCAACCTATCTGTCAGCCAGGTCCTAGTAGGCATGCCATTTCCTATCCCTGGGGGTTGCCTCTAAACTTTGTTCCCCAAGCTGCTAATGGGAATGCTTTTGTGCCATATCAACCGCTCGGTGTTCATCCTACCAATGGGAGTTTTGTTGCCCATCCTTGGGGCATGACCACTCACTCTCCTCAAGTGGATAAAGTCGACAACTGTGAGATCAACCGAGAATAGATTCTTCAGACTTCTGCACCAGTGATTGTTGAGACTCCCAATGATAATAAATATGAATATAGAGGCCCTACTCTTCACTTCCGTCTTCCTCCACGAGCTACTCAACCTACTATTCAGAATTTGAGACACCTCCTCCTCATCCAGGGGCATCTTTTGTTGTTCCACCTCCATTTGTGTATCCTAGGGCACCCTACGCCCCCTATCAGAATCAGTATGGTCAGAATGTTGGTCAGACGGTGAATCCTAGATTGATGTATCCTCAAGGGTATCTATAGCTTGCTTCTACTCCAGTTATGGCTCATGAAGCTTCTCAGGGTGTTCAACCTCCCAACCATCAAGTCAATCCTTAGCCTGCGAATCAGATTGTTGTTGGTCAGATCAGAATAGATAAGCAGACTATCAGTTGCTGGATGAGAGAATTAGAGCCATTGAAGGTTTCTCTGCTTAAGGTATGAATGCTAAGGACTTATGTTTAGTTCCTAATATGGTGCTTCCTCCTAAGTTCAAAGCACCAAACCTACCAAAATACAAGGGTTTAAGCTGTCCTAGAAGTCATGTCATCATGTATTATAGGAAGATGGAATCCTACATTGATAATGATAATCTACTTATCCATTGCTTCCAAGATAGCTTATCTAGGGCATCCTTATATTGGTATATGGTCGTGAAACACAGTAAAATTATATCTTGGAAGGACTTGTCTAAAGCCTTTCTCAATCAATACAAATATAACCTGGACATAGCTCCCACCAGGTTACAACTGCAAAATCAAGCCTACAAACGCAATGAAACATTCAAAGAATATGCTCAGAGGTGGCGTGAGATGGCTTCTAGAGTTAAACCTGCACTGACAGATGCTGAATTGGTTGATATCTTCATGGGTACACTCCAAGGTTTGTACTGCAAGAAGATGGTTGGTAGCTCGTCTTCCAACTTCGCCAATATGGTAACCATTGGAGAACGCATCAAGAATGGGTTGAAAACAGGAAAGATTTCTAATGTTGATAGCCAAACAATGGCCACGAAATCCCAGGGTTTTGATAAGAAGAAAGAGGTCGAGGCAAACGCTATGATAGCAAATGTTTACCCTCAAGTTCAAGCACTCATGGCTCATATGCCATACTACCCTTATCCGTACATTGTTGATGCTCAATATCAGCAACCTGCATACCAGCCGCAGTATCAGCAGCCTCCACAGGCTTCGGTCTCTTAGAATCAACAAGATAACCGAAACCAGAGGCAAGGTCATGTAGAAGGTTTAATAGGAAGTGTCCTCAGCATGACCAGATCCTTGTATCATACACTCAGTTGTTGCATATCTTGTCCAACAAGGGGTAATTGTGCCAAAAGAGATTCCGCCTGCAATGCCTCCCTACAATAACAAGCATAATCCCAATGTGTCTTATGCGTTCCATGCCGGACACATAGGACATTCTACAGAGGATTGTTTGGTCCTTAAGGCCTGAGTACAAGAGTTAATTGATCAGAAGGTTTTGTCATTCTCTGAAGCAGGACCTAAGGTCATAACCAACCCGTTGCCAGACCACTGTGGATAGATTGTGAATGCGATTAGTGGTGAGGATTGCTCAGATTCAGTGGCTTCTTCAGAGGAGTATCAAGGCTAGAAATATCATATGATTCAAACATGTACCATTTGTAATCTTTCCTTGTTCGTTATAGGTTGTTCATTTGTAAAACTTGTCTGGTTTTCAGATGATAATAATAATGAAATAAACGTGCATGTTTTGCTTAAATCTATTCGTGTTCACTCATATTTTATTTTATCAGTATCAAATTGTTTGTCAAATAAAATCAAAAGAGAATGATGCAAATTAAAATATGCAAGATCGTTGCCTGTATGCTTTTGAATAAAACCGTGCTGATGATATAAGGCATTGTTCAATCCCTAAACACCGGAGATATAAGAAAGTTAATGCCTAGTTAACCCCTTTGGGCCTTGAAGTAGAAGCTTCTTTCTTTATACATATAAACCCTCATGTTAAACCAGGGGTAGGGTAGTATTCAGTTTAATTTAGACTTGGATTCAAATTTCAGAAGGAGAGTATCTCATCAAGTGACCAATCATATAATATCATTCTCAAGAGGATGGAATCACAAATTCAAATGGTTATCCCTTACCCATCAAAAGGAGTGAGACAATCACAAACGGTACCATAAATCAAACAAGCAGAATATCACATAATTTACTCAAATGAAAAAAAGAGATGAAAAGCCCGCTAAGTCATTAACTAGAAAATAAGATTGACTTAGGCAAAAGTTAGGGTATCCCGGTGGGCTGTAGACCCAAAGGACCAGCCCGAGCAAAAATTAGGGTAAACAAAACAAAAGAATCAGAGGATCAATATCAAAATCCTCAGCAAGAGCAAATCTTCTTGAATGCAAATCAAAGCAGAAGGTGAGTGGCTATCGCTCCAAACTCTCATAGGGTTCTCTAACCATCATTGATGCTATTCAAAATTCTTTTCTGAAAGATGAACGCTTGTTTTAAGCTAATTGAACATAGGACTGGAGAATATCACGAAGAATGGGAGGGTTAGAATAGGTTTTGAGCCTTATATCCTTTCTTTCTGAAACCGTGAACCAGGCCATGTTACAACCCTCAAAAGACCTAATTGAAGCAGGGTTTATTTCGAAAGCATACTATGGTAAGATCGCATTAAGCTGACTCCTAAATATTTTCTTGTTATTGGTATTGGTACTGATATGACATTTTAATCAGTGATTTGTTCACTAGATGTCATAATTCGTAGTGAACACACTTGAGTTTTCAAAACTTGCATGAGCATGACATTACAATTATCATTCTCAAAATGAGCATTTTACATTCGAACAATCATTTAACATCAAGGTAGCTTACATATGGGAAAGTAGATCAAATTCATGATATCCCACATCTCAGATCTCTGCAAGAAACATTGAATCTGGGGCAACCGCATCGAGATTCTACAAATCTCTCTGAATCAGTCGGATAGGGAGAAAGTTACTTCAATGCTCATATTGGGGCAAGCTACCTCAAAAGAGCGAGAAGTAAATCACTCCCAAGATGGTTAATTAAGAGAAAACATTTTCAAGACGCTGGGGCATACCAGTTTGAGATATTCAGATGATGAGACTACTCCACAACTTGTAACTAGGGCAGTTGGTGCAGATATTTAGTATATTGGGGCAGAGGAAAACAGCGCATGTACAAGCTCTCTCCATGTTTCAGACATAATCCAGAGGTATGATAACAACTATTTATCTTAAAGTAGGTGTCGGAGAATCACGTCTGGATGATGTAAGACCCCAATTTTGTCCCTAAGATCCCTCATGGCATCATAACATTGCATGTGCATTGCCTCAAGGATCATTAGCATCTTGGTTCCCTTTGCCTTTGGGTGAGACCTCTTGTAAGTGGTTTGAGATCACCAAGCATGCTTGAATTGTATATCATTGCTTTTCTCATTTTGTTTACTAACCAAAAGCACAAAAATATGTCACTAACATCTTTTGTTTGTAGCTTGAGCAATCACAAGGTCCAAAGCTTCTAGGAGATCATTGGTACAAAGACATGGTCAAGAAGAGATGATAGCAAGCATGGCAATGGTTCCCAAATCTCTCATCCATCAAATATGCCCCCTAGTATCTCAATTCATCATTTTGATCAAATCAAGTCAAAGGGTTTGAGGTCTTGTTCTTCAAGGAAGACCTAATTCACCTATCCACCACAATGCCTTGCTCCTGAAGCAACCTCAGCCCATGATCAAATACAATCAAGGGAAGTTCTTTAATTAATTATTTCATGCATATTTGAACTTATTTGAGTGTTCTCAATCATCAATTCATCAACATATGAGGCATGAACTTAAGAAGTTGATCAGTCAATTCATCTGACTATTTTGAAATGCACTGAGACCTAACTTTTTATGTGTTGGTCAAATGGAGATGATTCCAAAATAAAAAATGTTCTTAAGGACAATATGAACAACTTTCATGTTCATCAAAAATTTATTTGAAGCTTGGAAGGCCATCTGCCATTCCAATACATTATAGGTCATTTTGACTAAAACCTTAATTTTGGGTCAACTTCCCAAGGACATAACACATTCATTTTTTATGATTTTTAGGTGGGATTAAATTCATTGGAAAGATTAAGATGTATACTTCAAATGTTATGTTGAACAAAATTTCAAAATCGCAAAGTAAATACATGTGATAATGCAAGACATTGTAGGTCCCTTTTGACCAAAGGCATTAAAAGTCAAAAAAGTCCAACTTCAAGTGCCCATAACTCTTTCATCAAAAATCCAAATGATGCAAAATTTAAGTCCATTTTGAGTGTCTTGAAAATATATACAACTTTAATGGTGGAGATTTTTCTATTTGAGGCTTCCATCATAAAAACAGAAGGGCTTGAAAATTGGCCAATTTTAGAAACCTTGCCTTGACATGTCATGCACCTTGCACTTTAAACTCAAATTCCATAAATTTCCACACTTCAAATGGATTTTTGCTCAACATAACAATTGTTCCTTACATCAAGACCTTTCCAACCATTACTCACATGATCATGTTTGGATTTTTTCATTGGGACTTTCGAAGAGATGAATGTTTAGGTACAAATGAGGAATTCACTTGAAATCTTGTTACATGAGCAATTGCCTTGCAAGTCACACATCCAATTTCATTTGGCTGATGCTCAGAATTCATTTGGCATTGTTTTTGGGCCTTGCGCATGATCATGCAAGCCCATGCAATGAAGCTTCACATGCCATGCACACGGATTGATCACACTCTCCTTGCCATTTCCTCTATAAATAGAGACCTCATTCCATTCATTTCACACACGTGATTCAACCTGAAATGCTGCAGAATTCTCTCCATAGCCATCACTAAAGAAGCAATTGCATTTCTCTCAAATTTTTCAGATCTAAAATTCAACTTCATCTGGTTGAATTCTTAGATCTAATGCTTCTAAACCTTCATCATTCATCTCATTGAACTTCTGTTTTAGCAAAGCAAGCAAGACATCGAGCTCAAGCTACCAGAATTCAAGCACACACTCCAACTGGTATTTTCTTCGATTCTCATCATCCATGGACCTTTTTACTTGGATCTAATGTTTTCTGAAGTCCTCACTTGAGAGGCAAGCTAGTGGTAGCTTTAATTTTGCTTTTCCTTGATCTGCATTTTCCATACCTGAATCTTCCACCTTAGATTTCTCCATTTATAGGAATCTTGAGTGTGATTCAAGGTTACAGGGGTGATGTACATCACCCCAGCTTCATTTTGGTATAAGGATCGTGCATTTCCATTAAGGTTCAAAGACCTGCAAAACTGGCCGGAATCTACAGGCTCACCGGAGAAGAAGGTGGCTCCGGTGGCCGCCTGTTTCCAGTTTGAATCCTGGCCGTGTGATCTTTTTCCCAGATCGAATCCTGGCCATTGCATGTTATGACTTTTATTTCTTTCCCATGTGATTGCATTGACTTCGGTGTTCCATGAGCGCGCGCCTCTGGATCCTTGGATCTGCCAGCTCAATTAATGAGCTCAGATCCAAGGGCTCTCGTTTTTTCCAATTTCTATTTTCTGTTTTAATTCTATTTTATTTTCTTAAAATCCATTTTATTTCAAAAATCAATATCTCTTTCATTTTTAATCCAAAAATTATGGGACCAATTGCATTATTTCCCAAATAATTTCTAGTTTCTATTTCTGATTTTTAATATTTTTTATTTTGTCATTTGATATTTTTTGTGAATTTTCTCTTTTCTGGTTATTTTTAATTCATTTTAAATAGTTTTTGATATTCAAAAAATAAAAAAATATTCTCCTAACCTATTTGAATGATGATGGATCTATGAAAAATATTCTCATCAATTTTTGAATTGATTTGAGATTTATTTGAGATTTTAGTTCAATTAGGTTATTTTTATTCATTTTTAATTGATTAAAAATAGTTTCTGACCTTTAAAAATGCTGAAATTTTTTGTCAAACTTTGTTTGACCTTGTTGAGCTTGGGATAAATTATGAAATTCTGGTATCAGATATAAGATGTCGAAGGTAATATCACGACACTAATATATGTTAATACACAATGGATAATAAACAGAATTGTAAAGCAATCAACACAAGCAATTGTTAACCCAGTTCGGTGCAACTCACCTACGTCTGGGGGCTACCAAACCAGAAAGGAACTCCACTAAAATAGAATTAGTTCAAAGACTATCCGTACACTTCACCAAGTTACAGTCTTTCTCACCTAATCTCTACCCGTGCAATTTCTACCTAAGCACTCTTAGATATGAGAACCCACTCACTTCCCTTACAATCACACACCCGTGATTTTAAACAACAATCCCTTGTGAAAAGAAAATACTTTTCAATTACAATATTCTTGATTTTACTTCACAGTTTCAATCAAGAAGACACACTCTTGATCTTGCTTCAAAGCTTTGATCAAGAAGACAAATCAGTCCAATTCAATCATCTATGGATGACTTGAATGACCTACAGACACAAACCCTAGCTCTCTCTCTAAATTTCGCTCAGTATTGGTTGTGTGTTCAAACAGGTTTTCTGAGTCCCTTTTTATAGAAACATTGGACAACTTGAAAACCCTAAATATATTTTCCAATTAAATCTTTTCATATCAGTTGTAAAGATCTCCTTGGAAAATAAACAAATCTGGTTGATATCCCTGATAGATTGCGCCAGCTAGCCATATCTTCAATCAACCAATGATTGCCACCAATTGTCCAATCACAAAACACCAGACATTCATACTGAATGTTCTGTGTACAGGATGTCATGACATCGGGTCTGACATCTGGAAAAATCCTACATAATCCAGTTTCCTTTTATAGCAGGTACAGCCATATCAGTTACCATGACAATGAGTATGTCAACTGAAACAATCCTGCAGCATATGTCTTCCAATTTAGCTCCAGCAGGTACATCCAATATCAGAAGCCTTAGCATTGTAAGTGGCATTCTGAAACAATCCTGCTTGCATATCTTCTTTAACTCCAGCAGGTACATAGGATATCTCATGTTAAGACATCACACATAACATCTTGTGAACACTCTTTGTTTTACCAAAATTGCTGCCAACTCTTAGAATCAACAAACTCCCCCTTTGGCAAATTTTGGCTAAAACATATATTTGTCCTTTTTGTTCACAAGGCAAACTATCAGCAGTTAAACCACTAAACAATAGTTTAATCAGCAGCAGAAGCAAAACAATTACTAGCTATGGCTACTAGTAATACACATATGCACAAGGGTACTTCTCCTCCCCCTAAATCTGTGCAACAAACAACAGAATTACTAGTTATGGATGCAACTAGTAAGACACACAAATGCACAATACACCAGGGTACTTCTTCTCCCCCTAAATCTGTGCATTCATCAAATAACAGCTACTGTAACTCCAGCACCTGTACCAGCCAGAATGTCACACTGACATCTGCTATAACATCAGCACCTGTGCACCTCTTCATCAGCACCTGTGCACCTCTTCCAATAATAGCTGTATTTTTGTTCAGCCACAACCAACTCAACCAGTACCCAGCTCCACAGCTCCACATACTTTTCCCCCTTTTTAGTCAAAATTAACCAAAGATAAATAAATCTCATCGAATCTTTACACCCATCAAGTCTTTTGCTACACCATACCTCACAAACCTCTAAACTCTTTTTGTGAGAACTATCCCCATACTCCATTGATTGCTATAGATTCTCATACACACAGATCTCCAATTTTCCTCTTAAACATTCAAATTGATTGGCATCCAAGGCTTTTGTGAATATGTCAGCTAATTGCCTCTCTGTAGGAACATGCTCCAGTGCTATGATTTTTTCTTCCACAAGTTCTCTGATGAAGTGATGCCTGATATCAATGTGTTTTGTCCTGATGTGCTGAATAGGATTCTTGGAAATATTTATAGCACTCAGGTTATCACAGTATAGTGTCATGATTTCTTGTGTGACATTGTATTCAGATAATATTTGTTTCATCCAGACCAGTTGAGAACAGCTACTTCCCGCTGCTATGTACTCAGCTTCAACAGTGGATAGGGATACACAGTTCTGTTTCTTGCTGAACCATGAAATCAGATTGTTCCCTAAGAAGAAACATCCTCCTGATGTGCTCTTCCTATCATCAGCACTTCCAGCCTAGTCTGCATCACAGTATCCAGTCAACATAGATCCAGATCCATGAGTATATAACATCCCATAATCACTGGTGCCATTGACATATTTTAGTATTCTCTTTACTTGGTTTATGTGACTGACTTTTGGTTCAGCTTGATATCTAGCACACACACCAACATCAAATGCAATGTTAGGTCTGCTTGCTGTGAGATATATCAGACTGCCTATCATGCTTCTGTATAGACTTTGATCTACACTGACACCATTTTCATCTTTGGAGATTTTTACATGTGTAGGAGCAGGAGTTCTTTTATGGCTTGCATTCTCCATGCCAAACTTCTTCACAATGTTCTTGGCATACTTGCTTTGAGATAAAAATATAGAGTCTTCCATCTGTTTGACTTGCAGCCCAAGAAAGTAAGTCAGTTCTCCAACAAGGCTCATCTCAAACTCAGATTGCATTTGTCTAACAAAGTGTTCAACCATCTGCTCTGACATTCCACCAAATACTATGTCATCTACATATATTTGTGCCACCATGAGCTTTCCTCCTTCATTCTTCACAAACAGAGTTTTGTCAATACCTCCTTTCCTGTATCCATTGTCAGTGAGGAACACTGTGAGCCTCTCATACCAAGCCCTGGGAGCTTGTTTTAACCCATAGAGGGCTTTCTTCAATTTGTACACGTGTTTTGGAAGATTTGGATCTGTGGAGCCTTTAGGCTGTTCAACATATACTTCTTCATTTAGGTAGCCATTTAGAAAAGCACTTTTTACATCCATCTGAAATAGTTTGAATTTCAGAATACATGCCACTCCAAGCAGTAGTCTAATGGACTCAAGGCGAGCTACAGGGGCAAAAGTTTCATCAAAGTCAACTCCTTCAACTTGAGTATATCCTTGAGCTACCAATCTAGCTTTGTTTTTAGTAACAACCCCTTGTTCATCAGATTTATTCTTGTATACCCACTTTGTACCTATGACATTTACTCCTTTAGGTCTAGGAACCAATTCCCATACTTCATTCCTTTTGAATTGACCTAACTCTTCTTGCATGGCATTGATCCAGAACTCATCAGTTAAGGCTTCCTTGATATTTCTAGGTTCAATCTTAGACACAAAGCAGCCATGTGAGATTACTTCTCTTGATCTAGTAGTGACTCCTTTATCTGGGTCGCCTATGATAAGGTCTTTGGGATGATCCTTCTGAATTCTGATAGAGGGTCCCTTGTTGATTTTGTCATCTTCAGGTTCAGCTTGAGGTGGTTCTTCTTCCTTATTCTTGTCTGAGGAGTCAGCTGGAGAATCATTCAGAGATGTCTCGACATCGTCTGTGACATCAGTCTGTTGATCATCAACCACTACATTGATGGATTCCGTCAACACATTAGTTCTGGAATTAAAGACCCTATAGGCTCTGCTGTTTGTTGAATAGCCCAAAAATATTCCTTCATCACTTTTGGGATCCATCTTTCTTCTTTGCTCACGATCAGCTAAGATATAGCATTTGCTACCAAATACATGGAAGTATTTTACTGTAGGTTTTCTTCCTTTCCAGACTTCATAGAGTGTTGTGGGAGTCCCTTTCTTTAGTGTCACTCTGTTGTGGACATAGCAGGCTGTGTTCATGGCTTCAGCCCAAAAGTGATAGGGTAACTTCTTAGCATGAATCATAGCTCTGGCTGATTCTTGCAGAGTCCTATTTTTTCTTTCCACCACACCATTTTACTGAGGAGTGATGGGAGATGAGAACTCATGATGAATTCCTTCTAAAGAACAGAATTCAGCAAATTTGCTGTTCTCAAACTCCTTTCCATGATCACTTCTAATTTTGATAACAGGACTTTCTTTCTCCCTTTGAAGTTTCAGACACAGCTCCTTAAAGACTTCAAACACATCAGATTTTTCTCTTATAAAGTTGATCCAGGTGTATCTGGAGAAATCATCCACCACCACATATGCATATTTCTTCCCACCAAGGCTTTCTACCTGCATGGGTCCCATCAAGTCCATATGAAGTAGTTCCAGGACTTTGGTAGTTGTGTCATGTTTGAGCTTCTGGTGTGACATCCTTGTTTGTTTTCCAATCTGACATTCTCCATAGATTTTTCCCTCATCAATTTTTAAGTTGGGAATCCCTCTAGCAGCTTCTACTGATATGATTCTCTTCATACCTTTCAGGTGCAGATGGCCCAATCTTTGATGCCATATCTTCACTTCTTCTTCTTTGGCTAAGGTACACATTGAAGAGTATCCAGTTTCTTGAGAGCTCCACATGTAGAAGTTGTCTTTGGACCTAACTCCCTTCATGATTACTTTATTTTCTTTGTTAGTAATCAAACATTCAGTTTTTGTGAAGTTAACATTCAAACCTTGATCACATAGTTGATTGATGCTTATAAGATTAGCAGTTAATCCCTTAACAAGTAGAACATCATCAAGGTCAGGAACTCCAGGGCAATCCAGCCTACCCATTCCCTTGATTTCACCTTTTACACCATCACCAAAGGTAACATAACTCATGGCATGAGGATGAAGTTCAGTCAATAGGTTTTTGTTCCCAGTCATATGTCTGGAGCATCCACTGTCAAAATACCAATCTTCTTTGGCTGAGACTCTGAGGGAAGTGTGGGCTATTAGACTTGTGACCTTTGTCTTAAGATCCCATTGCTTTCTGCTGACAGTCTTGTGATGTTTGGACCTGGATTGGTGTTGAGACTGAACAGGACCAGGATAGCCATATAGCTTATAACAGAAAGGCTTCAGGTGGCCAAATTTTCCACAGTATTGGCATTTCCATCTTTGATGGTTCCTTTTCTGCTGTTGTGACATTTGATGTGACATCTCAGGTTTTCTTTTATCATGGATGCTCTTAGGTTTAGATTTTGATTTGCAACTGTACTCAGCCTTGAAACCAATGCCGGATTTGTTTCCAGTTATTTGCCCAGTCTGGAGAATCTTGTCTAGGGTGGCAGATCCATTGTTAAGCATTTTTACATACTTAGTCATCTCATCTAGTTTGGAATTCAAGAAAACAGCCTCAGTTTCCAATTTTGAGATGGTTTCCATATACTCTTTCTTCTCATTTTTCAGCTGAGCTATCACTTGCTTCTGCCTTTCAGCTTGTCTGCACACTCCTGTCCTTCTGTGGCACCACTCTTTATAGGTAGTGTCCAGCTCTTCAAATGATCTTTCATCATCCATTGACTCTTCCTCAAACCCCTATCTTCTTGTCAAAGCATTCACATGATTTGTAGCTTCTTCAGTTTCACTTCCATCAGACCAAGAGGCTACAAGACTCCTCTTTTGTTTCTTGAGATAGGTCCCACATTCAGTTTTAATATGACCATATCCATTACACTCATAGCACTGAACTTCTTTGGGCTTTTCTTCAGACTTTGTGGTCTTACCAAAGCTGTTGGATTTATTGATGTCAGATGTGATGTTTTTGACATTGCCCTTAGCTCTGACATCTACCCTTTTCATTAGTCTGTTGAACTGTCTTCCCAGCATTGCTATCTCATTTGCCAGGTCTCTATCAATATCTTGACCACCTACCTCATCTTCCTCTTCGGTGTTTGATATGAATGCTATGCTCTTGGTCTTCTTTTCAGCTCCATCACATATTCCCATCTCAAATGTTTGGAGGGACCCAATTAGCTCATTCACTCTCATTTTTGAGATGTCTTGAGATTCTTCTATGGCTGTGACTTTCATAGCAAATCTCTTGGGAAGTGATCTTAATATTTTTCTTACCAGCTTTTCATCTGACATCTTCTCGCCCAAGGCTCCAGAGGCATTGGCAACTTCAAGAATGCTCATGTAAAATTCATGAATATTTTCATCTTCTTTCATTCTTAAGTTTTCAAACTTGGAGGTGAGCAGCTGAAGTCTAGACATCTTTACCCTAGATGTGCCTTCATGAGTGGTCTTGAGAATGTCCCAAGCCTCTTTGGCTATATCACAGTTATTAATCAGCCTGAAAATATTCTTGTCCACTCCATTGAATATGGCATTTAAAGCTTTAGAATTCCCAAGGGCAAGATCATCCTCTTCCTTGGACCATTGTTCTCCAGGTTTCTTCTCTGTGGTGGCTACTCCTTCTTTAGTAATGACAGGATGCACCTAACCTGTTAGCACAGCTTTCCAAGCCTTGTTATCAAGGGATTTTAAAAAGGCTACCATTCTTGGTTTCCAATAGTCATAGTTAGAACCATCCAAAATTGGTGGCCTATGAACAGATCCTCCATCCCTCTCCATTGTACCAGAAAGTATTCTCCCTAGATCTCACCCAGAGCCAGAGCAGGATGCCTGCTCTGATACCAATTGAATTTCTGGTATCAGATATAAGATGTCGAAGGTAATGTCACGACACTAATATCTGTTAATACACAATGGATAATAAACAGAATTATAAAGCAATCAACACAAGCAATTGTAAACCCAGTTCGGTGCAACTCACCTACGTCTGGGGGCTACCAAGCCAGGAAGGAAATCCACTAAAATAGAATTAGTTCAAAGACTATCCGTACACTTCACCAAGTTACAGTCTTTCTCACCTAATCTCTACCCGTGCAATTTCTACCTAAGCACTCTTAGATATGAGAACCCACTCACTTCCCTTACAATCACACACCCGTGATTTTAAACAACAATCCCTTGTGAAAAGAAAATACTTTTCAATTACAATATTCTTGATTTTACTTCATAATTTCAATCAAGAAGACACACTCTTGATCTTGCTTCAAAGCTTTGATCAAGAAGACAAATCAATCCAATTCAATCATCTATGGATGACTTGAATGACCTACAGACACAAACCCTAGCTCTCTCTCTAAATTTCGCTCAGTATTGGTTGTGTGTTCAAACAGGTTTTCTGAGTCCCTTTTTATAGAAACATTGGACATCTTGAAAACCCTAAATATATTTTCCAATTAAATCTTTTCATATCAGTTGTAAAGATCTCCTTGGAAAATAAACAAATCTGGTTGATATCCCTGATAGATTGCGCCAGCTAGCCATATCTTCAATCAACCAATGATTGCCACCAATTGTGCAATCACAAAACACCAGACATTCATACTGAATGTTCTGTGTACAGGATGTCATGACATCGGGTCTGACATCTGGAAAAATCCTGCATAATCCAGTTTCCTTTTATAGCAGGTACAACCATATCAGTTACCATGACAATGAGTATGTCAACTAAAACAATCCTGCAGCATATGTCTTCCAATTTAGCTCCAGCAGGTACATCCAATATCAGAAGCCTTAGCATTGTAAGTGGCATTCTGAAACAATCCTGCTTGCATATCTTCTTTAACTCCAGCAGGTACATAGGATATCTCATGTTAAGACATCACACATAACATCTTGTGAACACTCTTTGTTTTACCAAAATTGCTGCCAACTCTTAGAATCAACAAATTACTTGGACCTTCCAAGGTTGATTTGAAGTAATTTTGAAGTTTGACCTTTCCATTTATTTTTAATTCAAGTTTATTTTAAATATTAAAAAATGCCAAAAATAGTTTAATCATTTCTTGACTCCCAATCTTCATCTCACTTCTGTTTTCGATTGTTTGACCTTGACTTTCAATGTTATTGGTCAACATATGAGGATTGGTACATTGTATTTCATTTAATGCACTTTAATTTTTGCCATTTCCATTTCTCTTATCCATCTTCTCCTTCTTATTCTTCTATTTCTTTTCTTCTTGATCAATGAGTTGAAGGTTGATAAGTTAGCATTGGTTAGGGAGATTTAATCTTCCTTGATTCAAATCTAATCCATCTTGATCAATTGATCAAGTGAATGGCTTTGCATTAAGGATAGGTTGTCTTCTAAATCATGCAAAAGGCTTAAACCAATACAAGATCAATTCTCATTTTCTTCTTGGCATGGCAAGTTTTTGGGACTTGGTTCACTAATCAAGACTCCTAACTTGTGTTTGTTGCCTACATTATTATTGACCGGCCTCAGATAGTTGTGACTTCTACATAAGTCCAATTACGATTGCTTAACATAACGCTAAATTTGCCTTATGACACACTAACTACTAACACTAACTATTGACAATTAACATTTACTTTATGCACTTTACTTTTATGCAATTTACTATTCTTGCACATATTATTCATTTGCTTTTCTCTTTGCTCACTTGAGCACATGTTTATGTTAATGTCATTTGCCTTTTGCTCACTTGAGCACATAACTGTGTATATATTATTGTGCTTGTGTTTTTGTTTTGATTGTTGTGGACCAAATGCAAAGAAATGGACTTAGTTTCTAGGACTTTCCCTATGCAAAGAAATGGAGAATTGGGCTTATATTCTAGGACCTTCCTTACGCAAAATTGGAGTAAAAGGATCTTAATGATGAAGATGGATTGGAAGGACCAAATTTCTAAACTCACTCTTGTCCATTCTTGTTTTACTTCATGGAACTTTTGATGTGTGTGCTTTTGTGCTAGGATTTTCCATTTGAGCTTAATTGGAGGACCATTGTCATGTTCATCCAAGTGGAAGATACAAGATACATTGAGGATCTCTTTAAGAGACTTGTTTGATTGCTTATGCTTTGTGGTTGCTTATTCCAAAGGATGGGAGCTACTTGGATCATCAATATGATCTCAAGAGAGGGACTCCATTGTGGTTTTGATTCTTCCTCCTTTCTCTTTTTGTTTTACTTAGGACTTAGCCCTTCTTCTTCTTCTCTCCACTCTAACCCAAGCCAAAACTCTTTGTGCAAACATTTAACCCATGTTTTAAACATTAGAAACCTAAGCCTTATGCTTTTGATTTTCAAACTTTCCTTTCAATACTTATTTTGAACTGAATCTTTAAGTCAACTTTGACCATTTTGTATATACTTCTAATTGGTAAATATAACCCATTCAAATATCTTTTGTGGTTCCAATAACCACTTTCTTAATCAAATTTTTCATAACCTTTAGCTATTAGGTTTGAGTTATCCTTGTGGTAGATATAATACTCACTTATATCCTTAGTGATGGACAATGAGTCTTCCATGCTTATTATAGGGTTAACCCCTCACTAGCATGTTGAAGTTATCCTCACATGGTGGATTTGTGGTTTGGTTAAGTTTTCTCCCTTTGATAACAAAAGACCTTGAGGCTTTTGGACCAATCAATTCACCAATTCATTTTTGAGATTTTTACCCCGAACTACGAGGTTTTGATCCTAATCTTTTTATAAGATGGTACGTAGGCAATGGGTTTATCCATCCAAACACAAAAATGTAATTAACTTGTATATTCTCCTCTCATCTCTTCAATCATGTTTGCACAAACAAATTTTCACAAAGACAACAACCTTTGCAACAAGTATGAAAAGGGCTCCCTAGGAGTACCTAGGATGTTTTGGGTGCCTAACCCCTTCCCATTGCATAACCAACCCCCTTACCCAGATCTCTGTTTTCTCTTTTACTAGTTTTTGTTAAAACTATTAGGTTTTTGTTCGCTTTCTAACCATTCCCTTGGATAAATAGAAGTGCGGTGGCGACTCGACTTGTATGATTTACCTTGGATTTAGTCAATATCTCTAATGGTAACGAATACCCCGCTACAGATGACCATATCCTAGCCCTAAATTCCCACCGCCCTCTATTTGAGCATCTGATTTAACCATTGCATAAATCATCATCATGTATTAATCACATCGCTTTGCTCATGCATATAGTTCATGAAGTTGTGTGTGTAAATCAGAGGAATCATATCCCAATATTTATTAGCATCTTCAAATTCCAAACTTTCCTGATACCTTTTAAAACCAGCTTGTTTGACAATTCTTCCAAAATCCAACTTGCTTGGCACCTTTTAAAGCCCAGTTCGCTTGGTATCTTTTTCCAACCTTTAGGGTTGATGATCCTTTTTCCAACCTTTAGGGTTGAGAAACCTTTTTTCAATCTTTAGGATTGATAAATATTTTTCCGACCTTTAGGGTTGATGACCTTTGTTTCCAACCTTCACGGTTGTTAAATCCTTTTTAGACCTTTTGGGTTGATGACCTTTGTTTCTAACCTTCGCGGTTGTTGAATCCTTTTTCGACCTTTTGGGTTAATGACCTTTGTTTCCAACCCTCGCGGTTGTTGAATCCTTTTTCCAACCTTCGTGATTGATGAACTTTTTTTCCATCTATGTGATTGATGAACCTTTTCCCAACCTGTACGGTTGTTGACCTTTCCCTTTTTTCAAACCTCTGTGTTTGATGTTGTTTCCAGTTGTTGAATTGACGATTCATTTTTTGAAATACCTTGATTACAAGGGTATTTTGAGAACTTATGGGCTCTGATTAGCATACATGGCCCCATGTTTCATAAAGTGGTAAAAGATATATATAACATCCATATCATGACTTGCATTTGCCATTAACATCCCCATAATACATACAAAATCACCAGCAGATGAACCTGTAAAATTTAAGTTGCCATTCCTATATTTCATAGAACTGTCCTCAACGGGATTTTTTTTGGATACTTTGGTATTTAATCCACTCATACGTTGAATACCGAAAAGCTCTCGCAATTCGACCATTCAGGTTTAAGCTGATTAAATAGGGGCAGTTGTCGTACCCCAAAATTTTCCCTCATCTTTTCGCTCAATCCTTGACTTGGAATTCATCTGTATTCATTCATGTCTCATCATTAATCATCTTTAACAACCTCTAACCATCCATCATAGATTCAAAGGCTCGTGGGTATTTATACCTAACCAAAGTTAAGGGTTTGCTTGAGAATCAGGCCCTATAGGGTATGGTGTTGCATTCATATGAATCAAGGTATGAAACCCTAATTTCATAAGCCATTTGGTGTTGTTTGTTTTAAGAGAATTATTACTTAAATCATGCAACCCTATTTCTTGGGTTCATATCATTGATGTTTCGTGTTCATACAACTTGGGTTATGGATCTTGTTGATTTGGCTTGAAACCCTAGTTGAAGGTGTTTACATCTGGTGATCATGCTAATCTTATAATTAACTCTAATTAATGCATTGAGCTACTTGGTCCTTATTGGTTTGATTCACCACCTGGATTTGGTCATTGGTCCATTTGATATTTGGCGTTATTGCATTCATATCATTCATACTTGCAATCAACTCTCATTTCGGAATACACTTATAAGTCCATCTGTTTATAATGCATGTCTCCAATTCGAATTTGAACTCTTGGTGGGAAAATATAATTTGAAAATAAGGAATTCCATTTAATTTTCATTAACTGTCATATTCCTGTAAAACATTTTACATTATCCATACGGATTTTACAAAAATAAATAAGTGAAGATTTTGGTAAGGGTGACCTTTTAGTCAACTGTTGACTTTCTTGTCAACGGTTGACCAAAGTCAACTATCCACCTAAGGCTCAAACCTAACCCTAAAACCCTTTCCCAATCTATCTTTGACCATTAATCCTTTAGTTTACCATTTGTCATGGATGCCCCAAAATTCAATCTTGGTCATTTGTGTTGCAAGCTTGTTGTTCAACCACCCACTCCATGGCATACATGACCTACATAGACGAGTTAGTATGAAGGCAAGGCATAAAGTATAACCTAAATAGTTTTCACTAACATCCTTCTATTTACTTTTACTAATCATAGCTTCTTTCTAATTCAAGATTCAAACAAATTCCAAATAGACACGTAGAAACTCTAACCTCACAATTATCATTATTGATTATTTTCACTAACATCTCCGGTATAACTTAGTTCTAATCTAACCTAATAGATTATCAACGGTTGTTAACATCAGAAGCATAACGAGTAGTCATTAATAGAAACATAATTTTCAGCATAAGTCCATCATTGAAGCAACAATAAGCTCTAAATGTGTGTTTCCATAATTCCCATGATACAAAAGAGAAAGAAAAAGCATGACAGGAAAATATGAGACAACCCACTTTGCTTCATCTTGTAACAGAATTGGAAAAGAGAACTTCTAAGTAATTATCAAAGTTGAGGTTTGGATAAGAGTTGAGTTTGAGAATCTTATGCAACAGTACCACACCCCACATATTTGTCGGTGAGTTATTGTTGCTGCCTTCGAATGCCTGGTTCAACAAGGAATGGAAGAAGAAAAAAAAAACTTCGAAAATTGTCAAACGTCTTTGGCGCATGGGGATCCAAGTTTTGAACCCACTAAACTACAATTGCAGCTTTGGTGTTGTGCGATCCTGCCACGAGAAGAAAAACAAAGGAAGTGATTAACACAATACCAAAGAAACTGCCGTAGGGCCTTACCTCGACACCAACCGGTTATAAGAGAATGCATAGATAAATTAGCATTGGCCAACATAACTTACCTCCACTAAATTCCGCACCAGCTACATTTAGTACAGACCAGAACCGACATCTATCATTCCGTCAGACTATTAGAAAAAATTGGTAAAAGCTGTTATGTTTTATTCGTCAGCCTTAGCTAGTTTATATAGTGAAGATACAATTATTACAATTTATTTTTTTCTTAATTGAGAATAAATAAAAATAAAGGAATTATTAAAGACAATAATAAAATCGGAAATAATATATTTTCCAACACCCCCCCCTCAAGTTGGTGCATAGATATCTATCATGCCTAACTTGTCTATCAAATACTCAAAAGTAGGCCTTGCCAAACTTTTGGTCAGGATATCCGCAGTTTGTTAACTTGAAGTCACGAAGGGTAGACATATGATTCCCGCATCTAACTTCTCCTTTATGAAGTGTCGATCAATCTCGATATGCTTGGTTCTGTCATGTTGAACTGGATTATGAGCTATGCTAATAGCAGCTTTACTGTCAGAGTACAATTTCCATGGAAGCTCAATTTTTATCTTAAGTTCTTCTAGGATTCTAAGGATCCATAATCCTTCACAAATACCTTGAGACATAGCTCTAAACTCGGCCTCTGCACTACTCCTTGCTACAACTCCTTGTTTCTTGCTCCTCCATGTCACAAGATTACCCCAAAAATAGGTACAATATCCAGATGTTGATCTTCTATATGTGACTAAACCTGCCCAATCGGCATCAGTGAAGATAGACACATTTTTTTCACTAGTCTTCTTAAAAAATAATCCTTTTCCAAGATTTCCCTTCAAATATCTCAGTATCCTATATACTGCCTCAAGATGTTCCTCGAAAGGAGAATGCATAAACTGACTCACTACACTAACTGAGAAAGCAATATCAGGTCGGGTGTGTGACAAATAAATCAGTTTCCCAACCAATCTCTGATATCTCCCAGTATCAACATAAACATTACCTTCTCCCCAAAGTTTAGCATTAGGATCCATAGGGGTATCTGCAGGACAACATCCACTCATTCCTGTTTCTTTCCATAAGTCTATAATGTATTTCTACTGTGAAACAACAATACCATTTTTTGACCGAGCAACCTCCATACCTAAAAAATATCTCATGAATCCCAGATCCTTGATTTCAAAGTCTACTGCCAATTTCTCTTTTACTCTTGCCATTTCCACTGTATCGTCTCCAGTAAGGACAATATCATCAACATAAACAATCAGGACAACAACTTTCCTATCGTGGGAGAATTTTGTGAACAAGGTGTGGTCAGCCTGTCCTTGGATATACCCTTGTTTCTTCATGGACTGAGTGAATTTTTCAAACCAAGCTCTAGGGGACTGCTTTAATCCATACAAAGACTTATTTAGTTTGCACACATTTGATCCAAATTTGTTTCAAAAGCCAGGAGGAATGTCCATATATATTTCTTCTTCTAGATCGCCATTAAGAAAGGCATTCTTAACATCTAATTGGTGCAAAGGCCAATCCATATTAGCAACAAGAGATAAAAGAATTCTAACAGTGTTCAATTTTGCAACATGAGCAAATGTCTCTGAGTAATCTATACCATAGGTCAGAGTAAAGCCTTTATCCACCAAGCGAGCCTTGTACCTTTCAATTGACCCATCTGAATTATACTTCACAGTGAACACCCATTTGAATCCAACTGTCTTCTTGCCATCTGGTAGTGGCGTAACACTCCAAGTTTTGTTCTTTTCTAGAGCTTTCATCTCCTCAAGTACAGCTTCCTTCCACTTTGGAATTTCTAGAGCAACCTGTACACTTTTTGGAATTTCTACACTAGACAATTTTGAAGTGAAGGCAGACATAGATGAAGACAAATTTGAATATGATATAAAATTGGACATGGGATGTTTAGTGCAAGATCTGACAGGTTTTCTAATGGCAACATGATCATCTATATCAGGATACAAAATACGACTCTCAGAAACAGAGATAGACTTACTTTTTCTTTTGTTAGGAAATTGATCATTCCCCGGTTCAGATTCCTAGTAGTGTTGAGATGTGGACTTGTCCTTTCCTTTATGGTGCTTTTTCACAAAAACCTTTCCTTTTCAAGTCCCGTTTCCTAATTCAAATTTGTTTTGTTGAAGTGACTCATTATTTTGTGGAATTTCAATTAGATCATCATTATCATCGTTTTCAGGATTCTCATTGTTTTCTACCAGAGAAAATGTAGGCTCGGATTCACAAGGTTCCTTACTCATGACAAGAGTAGGATCAGATAAAGATTCAGGCCATTTTCTGTAGGTGCAGGTGTAAAACACTTAGAATTTTGTGATATTGGTAAAGATAAGTTATTTAAAAAACTTATGTCCTCAATTTGAAACGAGTCTTCGTTTATCTCCCCCCCTTGAAGATTAGTGTCATAAAAAAAAGGTTTATTTTCAAAGAATGTAGCATCCGTAGTGACAAACATTTTCTTATTTTTTGGATCAAAACATTTATATCCTTTTTGGATTGGGGAGTATCCAACAAAGACACATTTTATAGCACGTGGCTCAAGTTTTCCAACATTTTTATGTTCATGAACAAAGGTTGTGCAACCAAAGATTTTTAAAGTCAAATCAGTTAAAACACGAGTACTAGGAAACCATTCTTTGAAGACGTTAATAGGAGTTTGAAATTTGATAATTTTGGAGGGCATTTTGTTAATTAAATACGCAGATGTTAAAACGGCTTCGCCCCACAAATAATTTGGTACTTTATTTGAAAAAAGTAGAGCTCTAGCAATCTCTAGTAAATGTCTATTTTTACTTTCGGCCACTCCATTTTGTTGAGGAGTATTTGGACATGAACTTTGATGTACAATCCCATTTTTTAGAAAAAAATCACCCAGGATAGTGTTAAAATATTCTTTGCCATTATCACTTCTAAATATTTGGATATTTGTTTGAAATTGGTTCTGCACCATTAAAACAAAATTCTTTACAGCCTGACAAACATTTAATTTCCCCTTTAGCGAGTACACCCAACATACTCTTGTATGGTCGTCTATTGTCGCATCCGCGAAAAACAACCGGCGGGCTAAAACAAAACAACACAGAGCCGCCACCGTGCGTTATTTATCCCAAAAGAGGGAAAGGAAACACTCAGAGTAAACCTGGGAAAAACATGGTCTCGCGACCAAAGAGAAAGGGTACGGGAGTCGGTTACGCAAGGGGAAGGTATTAGCACCCCTCACGTCCGTCGTACTCGACGGGATCCACGCTCTAAAAGAAAGAAAAGGTTGCTAAACAAACATCACACACACACACACACACTGAAGACAACGCAGGTGGGGTAAAAAAGGAGAGGGCTCGCTAGGACATCGCGTCATATGCCTACGTATCTCGTCTGGAACGAGAATCAGAGCTGCCGTAGTTCGGCTCACGCACGCCAAACAAGACACACACAAACACGGGTAAACTTGGAACCCGAATGCCAATCGCTGGACTTACATCGGCTTCCGAACCAAACAAACACAATCAGGATACGGACAACCAATCGCTGGGCTTACATCCATATCCTGACACACAAAAGGGTTAACAAGCAAATACACACAAAAAGAAAAAAGGGTGCCCGGAGAGACCTCGCACGGTCTCCTGCCTACGTACCTCATCTGGTATGAGGATCAGGGCGACGTAGTTCCCCTGAAAGGGAAAGAAATTCTAACCAGATACAAAGGGAGACACACTACTAGGGAGCTGTACTCGAGCCTAGATGTTATCATGCATCATTGCCCTATGTTATGGTTTCTACCTACTTGCACAACAGCAAGCTAATCCTAACCAGGAAGCAAGCAAAACACACATGCTCAATCAAAATAAAGCAAACATTCACATAACACACACTATATCCAGTCAAGTGAGGCTCAAACAAAGGGTGAGACTGCCAAGGCAAGTCAACTGTACAGGGTAGTGTTCGCTCTTAACCCTGACATTGAGAGTCAGGGTGAAGCAGATGAAAGGTGAGTGAAGATGAGACTTCACAGCTCTTATCCCTGGCCAGGGAGAGCTTCAGACAAAGGAGCGTGGGTTCAGAAAGGAGGAACCCTTCTACACTCATGACTCTGACTCGACTGTACAAATGTACAAGATCTTGGGTTAATGTCCCAATGCATCAACACAGTGGTGTGAGCAGAGGGACGACTCAACAGAATAGCGGGGGATGGATTGCACATCCCTTGGGTTCCGCCAATTGCCTTAATCAAGGTCTTTACCTGCTTGGGGACAAAAGTAAACAATCACAAACATCGCCTCTTAAGGAGGACTTCAGACAGTTGCTTGGCTAAATAACAAGCCAGGTCTTCCAGACTACATGGAGACAAGAGAGTCTACCTCAATTGGTTTATACAACCAAGCAGCAGCACAAAGCAAGTTCAAAGATGAACTGTTAGCGACTATGGTACCTGAAATCAATCTAATTCAGTCAGTATACCAATCACAGAGTCAAAACAAACAGCATAAGAACCAACAGACAATGTATAATAAGACAATGCAATGTGCAAAGCACAATCAACTCAAGTGAGCCAAGCACAAGCTCAAGGCAAGTGAGCCAAGCATCCTACAAAACACACAAGTTAGTTCACAACAATTAGCCAAATCAAACTCAATTAACTTGCATTATTCTCCTTTAAAGCATTTGCATCTCAACCTGAAACACAATTTAAAAGTGAGAAACAAGACCACTAGGACAAGCCTAGGGTCAAAAGGAGATGAAAAATCCAAAACAGCAAGTGAAAATCATCCAAAATCACAATCAATCAATTTAGAAACAAATCCACTTGGTCCCATGCTCATATCATTCATTATCATCATTTCATAAACAAAATATCACAAAGCATGCCATTTGCAACCTCAAAAGACCAAACAGAATGATCACAATCAAATCAATATCAAAACAGCTCAATAAATTCCACAAAAATTCCAACCTAAACAGAACACATTCAATGAGCCTCATATCAAATTTCATGCTATTTGGACCAGAGGAAGTATGGAAATTAAATTCATAAAGTCCAGACGAGTTCAAGCAAGCCAACACAAGGCATCAAAACAATCATCAACTTCCATCAATCATAAAACAGAAATGAAATATGATAAATGAATGGGATCAAAACCACAATGACCTATAATATGTCTAGAATTCACATGTCAAATTTCACACTCATCCACTCAATAACCAGAATTTCACAAGCCAAATGCCAACATGTGTCACAAAAAATCAACAAATGACCAAACAGAGGGAAAAATTCCAATCAAATAGGAAATACCATCAATAAATCCAGAAAAATTCACATGTAATCTCAACACCCTTATGCTCAATCATGCAAAAATTTGGCTCAATCCAATGTCCACAAGCACATCAAATAAAATCATGAAATTCATCAAGCATGGTGTGACACAAATTGTCACACCTCTAATCAAAAATTTATATCTCCTCAACCAGGGATCCAAAAATTGCAAACCACATATCAAAATCACCAGCAAAGAGTCCAGAACATGCACAAAAAATTTCAAGCATTTCTATGGAAGCATCATCATTTTATGAGTGAAATGGCAAAGCATATACATGAAGCATACATCCCAACAATCCCTAAGCAATTTATTTTTTCACACGTGCACAAAAATATTAAAAATCACCATTAAACACTACACATCATAAGGAGAATCATGCAAAAAACCTCACAAAATTTGGACAAGAAATGAATTAGATATGGATTTTCTAAGTTCATGCATCAAAAATGAAATGGAATTGAAAAAAGAAAAAGAAATAAACATGAATTAATATCAGAAATGGCATTTTTGTAATTTTTTGCAACGTGACCAAAACACGGTCGTTTAAATAAATGAAGTGGCAACGTGTGAGTGGCTGCTGGCAGCGTGAAACAGAAAATTCAAAGCGAAACCAGGCCAATCAGAATCAAACGCGTCTTGGCATCGTGTTCTTCATCATCTTGTTCATAAAATTTCCAGAAATCACATATGAACAGATCTCAACCTAATTCATCAAATCATATACCAATAGAACCGTCTAATCATGCACATCATGGATATGAAACTAGTTTATCCTAATTCTACCTATGCTGCACGGATCGAGCGAATTAAGTTTCATGTCCAAATGTTCAAATCACGATAACTAGAGCAATTCTTAATGAAAATCAATTTCACAAGTTGCAGCGTGCTCAGCAATGAATGAACTACAAAAAACACATCACAATTTTGAGAATCATTGAGATCGATTTCTAACCTTGTGGTGATGGCAGATCGTGATTTGTGCTTTTCCAGGTGCAAGAAGCCAAAACAGTTGCAGCTTATTGATGAGGAAGTTGATTGGAAGGGATAGCTTAGCTCAATACAGTACCAGATGCAGGAATCAACAAAACTCCATGAATGAGTGAGCTTCCAACAGTTGCGAATCTTCCATGTTCTAGCCTTGATTTTGCAAAACAGTTCCTCAATGATGATTATAGAAAGTGAATCCAACAAGCACGAGCAAGATTGATGAAGATTTTGATGAGAATTGATGAAAAATGTTGGAAAAAGTTTGAGAGAATTTGGTGAAAATTGGAGGGAAATTCTGTTACAATCTTGAGAAATGTGAATGTGATTATGATTTTCTGTTATGCTTAACACTTTATACCACATCCTAATCAATTTGCTAATCACAATTAGCAAAATTGAGTGAATTAGTGAAATGTGATTTTCAAGTGAAATGTCAAAATGGTCCTTTTCCAAATTAGGCCAATGTAACAGTAAATGACAGTTGGAGCAAGTTCTAAATGCTATTTGGGATGTGTATGAATAGGCCTTGTATGCAAAAACCATGTAATTCTCAAAATCACCATTTTTCCCACCAATTTTCAAATAATCCACTTGAAAAATGACTTTTTGCCATGATTATTTTTAATGAAATTTGATCATGCATCATGAAAGTACATGTGAAATGGGGTTTGCTCAAAGAAAGATCACCCAATTTGGCCATTCCATGTGAAAGTTATGCCACTTTGAACTTAGGCAGTTTTGGAAAATGATTTGTTCACAACTTGCCAACCATACATGAGAAATTCATGTTCTTGGACTTTTTGGAAAGGTGAGAGCAAGATCTACAACTTTCATGTTGAACAAAATTTCATTTGAAGCATTTTTGGACATGTAATTTTGTGATGAAAAACTTTCCATTTTTGGAAACTTTCAATTACAAGTCACTTTCCATTTTTGGAAAGTTTTCTCCTGACTTTATTTTCTTCATTCTTGATGTTTAAAATGTCAAATGAAACTTGTGTCAACATGAATGAAGTGTATCCAACCTTCTCCCACCTCCAAATCCATCAATTCAAGCACAGTTGACCACAGTTGACTTTTCTGACTGATAGATGAATCTGGCTATGCACTGATCAAGTTGAGCCTCAAACTCCTGATGAAATGGCTCAATGATGAAACCCTAGCTTCCATAAGCTCAATATAATCACATGATGATCCCCATATCCATTGTAGACCCCATCTCCATGCCATGCCCTGATTGGCCTAATGCAGATGATTCAACTGATTAGGGTTGACCAGTGGTCAAAACCCTAATCTCAAGGTATCTGATCAATCTTCTTGAATCTCTTGGATGATAGCAAGACCATGATGATGATGATGTATCATAGCAACCAAGATCAAGCTCAATCTTCTTGAGAAATCATGAAACCCTAATTTGAATCACACACCCTCAGATGGCTAATGATCCAGTCCATTCAATCAATGAAACCCTCAGCTTGAATCTCAACCTCTTATCTTCTGACCAAGACCTAGAAGGATGACTTGCTCCATGTTACCACATGATATGCAATATGCAATGTTTAATGACCTACAAATGATATGTAAAAAATGCAAAGCTAGTCCCAAGAGAGGAGGGCAAATTTTGAGGTGTTACAGCTGCCCCTATTCAATCCACTGTGAACCTGTCGATATGAATAGCCTTTGCTTTCAGATGATCAGGATGAAGAGTGATTGAATACCAAGAACAGACGAACAATTTGCACTCTGATGGGAAATAATTAACAATGCCGGTCAGAATTGGCAAAGAAGCAATCTTGAAATAAGAACCCGTCTGGTACGGAGAAAGTCGGCCTGATCACCGAAACAGAATGTCGTCCTGGATACCAAAATAAATGGTAACGCAGGGATAACCATGGCCTGAACACCACATCCGCTGGGGATTATCATGCTTTTCTTGAACCCCGAAAATTTCTCATGATTTCTCTTTTTTTCTATTTTCTCGAACCCCGAAATTTTCTTCGCACAAATGATCCCGGATCATTGCATTTGAACCCCGACATCTTTGTTTGCCAACATAATGAACCCCATTCTCCATTTGAACCCCAGTCGCCTGACGATAACTTGTGATCGCCATTGTGAACCCCGTTCCCCAGAAAATGTCGCAACATTTCCCTTTCTCCATTTGAACCCCGCTCTCCAGAAAATGTCACAACATTTCCCTTTCTCCATTTGAACCCCGATCTCTAGAAAATGCCTCAACACTTCCCTTTCTCCGTTTGAACCCCGTTCTCCAATTCCTTGTGATAATTCCGCTGGCAACATCGGAAATAACACCAAACACCACTCTGAGGGCGACATATCAGAGGGTACACCTTCACAAAAGGAAGGTAACATGTGCATCTCTTCTTCAGAAGACACCCATAACGACTTCCGTTGGCCTCAGCCAAAGTCTAAGGTGACACATGAACAGAAGATAATCCTGAGGACCTCATCCCGGATATAATCTTCATCTCCAATTTCCATTTGAACCCCGTTCTCCAGAAAATGTCTCAACATTTCCTTTTCTCCAATTGAACCCCGATCTCCAGAAAATGTCTCAACACTTCCTTTTCTCCAATTGAACCCCGATTGTCGCGCTGATCGCGTAGCGTCCTTTGATTTTATTTCCATCTCCGCCCTACGGAAAAGTTTCCTCCAGTATCGCACTACTGGGGGAACATTGCTGATCTGTCATCATGGTGCTAAACTCCTCAGAGTAACATCTTCCAACTTCTGTCTCGCACGACAGGAATCTCCTCCAGTATCGCACTACTGGGGAACATTGTTGAACCAACACCACCATATTGAACTCCTCAGAGTAACATCTCCACCATCCGGCGAAACTAAATCTCAAACGGTAACCACGGCTTGAGTTGCGCTGATCGCATAACATTCCCATCTCTGTCCGACGGAAAAGTTTCCTCCAGTATCGCACTACTGGGGAAGTACTGTTGATAAAAACGGTGCCAAACTCCTCGGAGAAACACCTTCACCCTCAGGCAACCACTTCTCAAACGGTAACCACGGTCTGAGACTAGCTCATGCCTGCAATATGATGCATGATTGATTTTTCTGCGTAATGCTCCATAATTATGGAAATGCTACGCGATTCTTTATGCAACATGCTATGCTATTTTTTCATGATGAATGTATAAAAAGCATCCCCCTCAAGGGACTCTTCTGAGGAGCTCGAGACACTCTGTTGAGGAACTCGCCAATACTCCGATTCCACCCTGCTGGGGAATAGCACTGCTGCTGGGAAAAAGGCAACCCTTGCTGGGAAAAACCTCCTTCGCACCCGATCCGCTTGGGGAATTGCTGGGGATAGAACCACCAATGCACTCTGTGGGGATACAACAATCTTTGACTTGCTGGGGATATCAATCCCGACTCTGCTTGAGACACCACCACGCACAAATACTTCCGCTGGGGAAATTGTCACCTTCAGGCCTGGCGACTGGGGAATATTGATCCAAGACCTGCTGGGGATAACCATCCTGACCCTGCTAGGGAAGCCACAGACCTTGGATCTGCTGGGGAATTAGTCCTCACGACTCTGCTTGGAGATGAGGAAAATCTGGTACCGAACACCCGTCGACTCGTCGACCCCTTGGTTTTCATATCCAACTCCCATGTCAGCTTTCCAATTTTGAGAGCTCCCAGACCCGTCTGGACTTTTCTGCTCCATCATCTTGTATTCCCAACCGTTCCGCGCTCGACGGAGAGCGAACTCCTGGGACCTATACAGACTTTTAAATCTTCAGACTTTGAAGAGTCTTCTTGATTAATTCCCAGGATCGTCGTACGTCTCGTCGTCGTCTCTTCACTGTTCTTCTATTCATTTGTCCCTGATTGGACTCCGTGGGGACTGTTTCGTCAACAGCTTCCACATCACAACCTGCAAGTGAGTGAAAATACCTAACAGTACCTGCAAAACAGATCGTTAGATAAAACCGTGCCCCAGGCGTGTCAAGATTTCAACACTTGGGTCACTCATCCTTCCGAATAAGATTTCAAGCTTCAATCTTATAAGCATGCACTGGAAGGGACCTGTATGTCTTAAAATGCAAGATTCTTTATCAAAATAATCGGATGTTTTTGCAATCAAAGCGGTAATGAAAAACAAAAACAAAATTATTTGACTGAATATGCATTTTATTGATTGGAAAAGTGTGGCTCAAAACTGAGCAATACAAAGGAAGCAATTCCTGAAAAGAGGTAATTGCGCACAAAAGGAAAAATCTATCCTAATGGCAATGTGAAACCGTGATCTCATCGAGTTCCAACTCGGTTACACCCCATATGTCCTCAGACTCTCCGTGCTTTCTGCCTTCTGAATAAGACGATTCTGATTGATCCCTACCGGGTATTATCCATGTGCCTTAACCAAAGCGCAAACGATCATGCCAGACGCAGTTGTTCGTTTCAATCCCTCTTTTGCCTGGACCGCCCTTTCGGGTTTTCAGCCCACCGGGATACCCCTTTTTGCCCAAGCCGCCTTTTCAGGTTTTCGACTTGCCGGGTGTACAATTTTTCATTTTTATCCCTAATTTTTGCCCGAACCTTTTCTTTCTGTTTTTTGGTTCGCCGGGATGCCCATTTTTGCCTGGACTATTTTATTCTTTTCGTCCAGCGGGTCTCTTTATACGAAGTATTCTTTAACTGCGTCCGCATTCACAGGGGATGGAAAATCCTCGCCATCCATGGTCGTTAACAACAAGGCTCCGCTAGAGAAAACCTTCTTGACCATGAATGGACCTTCATAATTGGGTGTCCATTTGCCCCTACGATCATTTTGAGGAGGAAGGATCCTTTTTAGCACCATATCACCCACGTGATATACCCGAGGTCGTACCTTTCTGACAAAAGCACGCTTCATCCTTTGCTGGTATAACTGCCCATGACATATGGCTTCCAGCCTCTTTTCCTCTATCAGGCTCAACTCTTCGTACCGGGTCCTTACCCATTCCGCCTCTTGCAATTTCACGTCCATCAGGACTCTCAACGAGGGAATCTGAACCTCAACCGGTAGCACAACTTCCATTCCATATACCAATGAGAAAGGAGTTGCCCCAGTAGATGTGCGCACCGACGTTCGATACCCATGCAATGCAAACGGCAACATCTCATGCCAGTCTTTATAGGTTACCACCATTTTCTGCACAATCTTCTTTATATTCTTATTGGCTGCCTCAACCGCCCCATTCATCTTCGGACGATAGGGAGAAGAATTGTGATGCTCAATCTTGAATTCCCGGCACAGTTCTGCCATCATCTTATTATTCAAATTAGAACCATTATCAGTAATGATTCTCTCGGGAACCCCATATCGGCAAATGATGTCTCTCTTGAGAAATCTGGCAACGACTTGCTTTGTCACGTTCGTATAAGAGGCCGCTTCTACCCACGTGGTGAAGTAATCAATAGCCACTAATATGAATCTGTGCCCATTCGAAGCCGTAGGCTCAATCTTTCCGATCATATCAATGCCCCACATAGCAAACGGCCATGGAGACGACATTAAGCTCAACGGATTTTGAGGCACGTGCACCTTGTCAACATAAATCTGGCATTTATGACACTTCCGCACGAAATTAAAACATTGGGCCTCCATTGTCATCCAATAATAGCCTGCCCTCAGCAGCTTCTTTACCATCGCATTCCCACTGGCATGGGTACCAAACGACCCTTCGTGAACCTCTTTCATCAATTGGCTTGCTTCTCTATCATCAACACATCTGAGCAAGACCCAATCAAAATTCCTCTTGTACAAAACCCCATCCTTATTCAGGTAGAACACCATGGCCAACCTCCGCAGAGTCTTTCGGTCCTTCTTGGATGCTCCCTCAGGATACTCTTGAGTCTCCAGATAGCGCTTGATATCATAATACCACGGCTTCTCGTCATCAGGCGCTGTATCAACAGCAAACACATAAGCCGGTCTATCCAGACGACCCACTTCCATACTGGGAAACTGATTCCATCATTGCACTTTAATCAAGGCAGCCAGAGTAGCCAAAGCATCTGCCAAAGGGTTCTCTTCTCTGGGCACATGATGCATCTTCACCTTGGTGAAAAACGTCAACAATCTCCTCGTATAGTCCCGGTACAACACTAAATGAGACTGATGCGTATACCATTTTCCGTTAACTTGATTTATAACCAGAGCTGAATCTCCATATATGACAAGGTTCTTGATCCTCAAATCAATCGCCTCTTCAATCCCCAATATACAAGCTTCGTATTCAGCCACGTTGTTGGTGCACTCAAATGTCAGCCGGGCAGCAAAAGGAATATGGGATCCTTTCGGCGTAACCAAAACAGCACCAACACCGCTATCATTCACGTTAACGGCCCCATCAAACATCAGAATCCATTCGGATTCAGGGTCAGGCCCCTCCTCCGGGATTGGTTCCTCACAATCTTTCGATTTGAGAAACATGATGTCCTCATCAGGGAATTCAAACTTCATCGGTTGATAATCATCAATGGGTTGCTGAGCGAGGTAATCAGACAATACACTCCCCTTGATCGCCTTCTGAAAGGTATACTGTATATCATATTCAGTCAAAATCATTTGCCACCTCGTAACCCGTCCGGTCAATGCTGGCTTCTCAAAAATGTACTTGATTGGATCCATCTTGGAAATCAACAAAGTGGTATGAACCAGCATATATTGTCTCAGTCGGCGAGCAGCCCAGACCAAAGCACAGCAAGTTTTCTCGAGCAGTGAATATCTTGTTTCACAGTCGGTAAACTTTTTGCTAAGGTAGTATATGGCATGCTCTTTTCGACCAGACTCGTCATGCTGCCCCAATACACACCCCATAGACCCCTCGAGGACTGTCAGGTACAGAATTAACGATCGTCCCTCCACAGGAGGCATCAGAATCGGAGGCTCCTGCAAATACTCTTTTATTTTTTCAAATGCCGCTTGGCAATCATTATTCCACCAACAACTTGAATATTGGTTCACACGTGGCTGTTAGGTGAGATATGAACCGTGAAATGTAGTTCAATCTACCTAAGAAACCATAAACCTCCTTCTCTGTTCTCGGTTCAGGCATTTCTCTTATTGCTTTTACTTTTGCAGGATCAACCTCGATTCCTTTCTCACTTACAATAAACCCCAGCAATTTACCGGACCGCACCCCGAATGTGCACTTATTCGGATTCAACCTCAGTCTGAACTGTCTCAGCCGGTCGAACAACTTGGCCAGATCTACCAAATGCCCCTCTTCTGTTTGGGACTTTGCTATCATGTCATCAACATAGCATTCAATTTCATGATGAATCATATCATGAAACAAAGTCACCATGGCCCTCTGATAGGTAGCACCGGCGTTCTTGAGACCGAATGGCATCACCTTATAACAAAAAGTGCCCCATGGTGTGATGAACGTTGTTTTCTCCATATCATCTGGCGACATTTTGATTTGATTATAGCCAGAAAATCCATCCATGAAGGAAAACACCGAGAATTGAGCTGTATTGTCTACCAACACATCAATGTGAGGTAGCGGAAAATCATCCTTCGGGCTAGCTCTATTCAGATCTCGATAGTCCACACACATTCTCACTTTCCCATCTTTCTTCGGGACTGGCACGATGTTCGCGACCCAAGGCGGATAATTAGTGACAGCAAGGAAACCAGCATCCCACTGCTTCTGCACTTCCTCTTTAATCTTCATCGCCATATCAGGTCGAGTTCTGCGCAACTTCTGCTTCACTGGAGGACAATCTGCTCTCAACGGTAGCTTGTGCATAACAATATCGGTATCCAACCCTGGCATATCTTGATAAGACCAGGCAAAGATGTCGACATACTCTTTCAACAATGCTACCATTCTACTCTTGACACTTCCCTCCAAAGCAGCCCCGATTTTCACCTCTTTCTTGACCTCATCGGTACCCAGATTCACAACCTCAATCTGCTCTTCATGCGGCTGAATCACCTTCTCCTCTTGTTTCAACAACCTGGCTAATTCCCCTGGCAGTTCACAATCTTCTTCGCCTTCTTCTTCGGCTTGATAGATCGGATTGTCGAAGTCATATGAGGGTGTAACAGGATTGTTATCAATGAGATCCGGAGAATGATCGCATCTGCATGAATGTGGATTCATGCATTGCTTAGAACCGGAATGAGACAAATTGAAAAAGAAAAATGAAAACACTGCCATTTTTATTTTTAAACTGCAAAAATAAATGAAAAACAGGGAACACCGCTTTTTAACTGAAAAACATCCTTTTATTAATGATGCAAACTTGCAAATTTTAAACATGAGGTGGCCCTTACAATGAACCATTACGTGTCGGGCAACGCGTATGGCTTTCATGCATATAAAATCAAAACAGGAAAAATATTACTCTTCCAGCAGAGTGACCGTGATGATCTTTTCAGCCTTCCAGTTCTGGATTCCCATCCCTGGTGCGCACGGCTTTATCCATTGGTCAATTTCGCAGTCACTATCAGCTTCCTCACTCATCATGCAGATGTGATCCGGATCCAGCATTCCGGCACTAGTGAAAGTGACTGACGGACGACGTCCTCTTCCTTGTCCTGAGCCTCGGCCCGGCTGATATCCCACTCCGAAGCGGTCTTTCTTTGCGGAGATATCCATCATCCTGCCCCAACCAGGAGCCTCTCCATTCTTCACCACCTCGGCGGCCTGTTTGTACGAAGATATGGACGGTTTCTCTTCTTCTTTTGCAAACAAAGCATTCTCCACCTTAACGGTTTCGAAAGCTTGACTCGGCGTCTCCCATATATCGCCGTCCATTTCAACGTATTTGAATGAGGACAGGTGGCTGACAAAGATGTCCTCCTCTCCGCAGACGGTGACAACCTGTCCTTCCCAGATATATTTCAACTTTTGGTGCAAAGTCGATGTTACAGCCCCAGCAGCATGGATCCATGGGCGACCCAACAAGCAACTGTATGCCGGTTGGATATCCATGACATAGAAAGTCGACTTAAACAACTCCGGGCCTATCTTCACCGGAAGCTCAACTTCTCCAAACACGGCCCGCTTCGACCCGTCAAACGCCCTCACTATCAGATCAGTGGGTGTCTGAATCAGCCCGTCACAATTCAGCTTAGCCAGAGCCTTCTTCGGCAACACATTCAATGAGGAGCCGGTATCAACCAGCACATGCGAAAACACGGCTCCTTTGCATTCCATTGCAATGTGTAGAGCCTGATTATGATTTCTCCCATCCACAGTCAGATCCATGTCTGTAAAACCCAACCCATGGCTGGCATGCACATTAGACACGACCGTTTCCAACTGATTAATTGTTATCTCCTGAGGAACATAGGCCTTCTTCAAAATTTTCAACAAAGCCTCCCTGTGCCCCTCAGAGCTTAACAGCAACGATAAGATCGATATCTTGGAAGGAGTTTGCTGTAGATGGTCAACCAACTTGTACTCAGACTTCTTGATGATCCTCAAGAATTCTTCTGCATCATCATCAAGCTTTTCTTCCGACCCCACCGGCGCCGGTGTCACCACTGGAGTACCATCACTCACCACTGCCTTCCCTTTTGCCCTGGCTAAAGCCTCGGCCTTTTCTTTTTTCTCTTTTTCTCCTTCCCCTCCCCTCAAGGCATCAGGAGCAAACAGTCTTCCACTACGAGTGAAACCGCTGGGACCGGCATTATCCACCTTTGAAACGGTGGTTTCACCTGCAGTCTGGTCTTCCACCTTCTCTCCGTTGCAGTACACTTCTCCCCCATAATGCCATGGCACGGCATCATCTTTGTCATACGGAATTGGTCCAGGTACCGTGATGGTAACTGGAGCCGCCTCAGCAAGAGTAGACAAATCCACCGGATCAAAATAAATCGTTATGGTGAAGACCTCATCTCTCCCCTTATCAGCCTTCTCAATCAAAATACTCCCCTCGTCCATCAGACCCTGAACAATCCTCCTCAACAATGAACACCCATTCTGAACAACAGTGCACTCAGCACAATCAATACCGCAGCCCGGGTGAACCCCATTTAACATCAATTGCCTCTTAACCTCAGCCAGAGGAGTCTTCAACTGATCAACAGTAGACAGCCCAACCCTACTCTCTTCAGAAATAGCATTCACCCCCCTTTGACCATGCGCGGGCATGGGATTAGCATTGACATTGGGAGATGGTGCGAAGTTGATAGCTTTCGAATCCACCAGGTCTTGAACCGTGTGCTTAAAAGCTTTACAGTTCTCTATATTATGTCCGGGAGCACCCGAATGGAATTCACATTTGGCATTTTCATCATAATTGGCTGGCCTCTGATCAGGTCTCAAAGGTGCCAGAGTCCTTAGTTGTACCAGCCCCAAGTCCATCAACTTTTTAAATAGAAAAGAATAAGTCACAGGCGGCCTGTCAAACTGCCTATCATTCATCTTTCCCCGCACCTGATAACCAGCCCTCTGAGGCCTCTGCTGAAACGGTTGTCTTTGCTGTTGAGGTTGTTGCTGTTGTTGTTGCTGTGCAGGTTGATGCTCAGCAGGAATAGTTACCGCAGCAGTGTGCTGAAAGTAACGATCCCTACTGGGTCCTTTCTGTGCGTAGACCGCACTGGTATCCCCCTCTTTCTTCCTCTGACCATTACTGAAGGGCTTCTTCGACCCTGACGACGAAGCACTACCCTGAATCTTCCCGAGCTTCAACCAGCTCTCAATTCTCTCTCCGGCCACGACGATGTTTGAAAAGTTGGTCACAGGACAACCAACCATTCTCTCAGCGTACGCCCCTTGCAGGGTCCCCATGAAGAGATCAGACATTTCCCTGTCAACTAGAGGAGGTTGCACTCGGGCAGCCAATTCCCTCCATCTCTGAGCGTATTCTTTAAACCCCTCATTATTCTTCTGAGACATACCTTGCAGCTGGGTACGACTCGGAGCCATATCAGCATTGAACTGATACTGTTTAAAGAATGCGTCCCCAAGATCCTGCCAGTTCTTGACATCTGAGGACTTGAGCTTGGTGTACCACTCCAGTGAGCCTCCGGACAGACTGTCCTGGAAGAAGTACATCCACAGCTTTTGGTCCATGGTGTATGCAGAGATCTTTCGGACAAACGCTTGCAGATGAGTCTCGGGGCAGGAACTCCCATTATACCGATCAAACGTGGGCGCTTTAAATTTTTGCGGGATCACAATCCCCTCTACCAACCCCATGTTTGACATGTTGACCACCCCAGGAGTGGCATAACTTTCCAATGCTCTGATCTTCTCAGCCAGCAGCTGGATCTCTTTATTCTGTGGTGGGGCACCGTATTGTCCGAACGGTTCATTGTGCATCGAGAACTGATCTGCCTCTCGGTCTTCCTCTCTGTCGTCATCAACACCGAAGAAAGGCGGGAACAGACTGTCCTTCATGTTCTGACCCGGTTGACCACCCGCAGTACCGAAACCAGCGGCATTGTTCACTATTCCCACAGTTGTTCTCTTTCCACCGTCTCGAGAACCACCCAGCCCCTGGTTGGAGACACCATCCAGGTTTACACCATTGTTTGCCGCTGAAGCCCGCTCGAGCTTCTCAACTTTATCAGCTAGAGCCTTTTGACCAACTGCAAAACCTTGCATGATGTTGATCAGCTCGTTCATCTTGTCTTTCAGCTCAAGGATATCAGTGTTTGGGAGATCCATTAGTCTGGGAGTATTGCGCCGAGTGAAGTATCTGTGCGGGCGTGTTGAGTGCAAAGGTACAGTTCTGCGAGCACGAGCAATGATTCCTGAAACAATCAAGCACGTTAGAACTGATACCTGCAAAATAAAACACAAGTTATTATGATCATGCATGAATGCAGTGTTTATCCATATGAGGAACACTTTGTCTCTCGATCCTGGCTTCATCGAGACAAATAATAATCCGGTATCCATATTCTGACATTTAGCATCTGATTTCATCATACAGATCAGAGATATATGATTTAGCAAAATACCCCCAACCATGTGTGTGATGTGTGAGTGCATACGGTAAAGCAAATAAAGCTTGAAGATTGATAACTGAATAAAAATAACCATCACATAGCAAAATGCACAATAAGTGCCATAGTCATACATCAAATCAGATACAAATCTTCAGAATCGGGAAAGAAATACAAGCAAAATGAATTCCGTCAACAAGCCTGACGGTAATCCACACAAATGATAACTATCCTGATGAGGGTCCCATAGAAGGCCCTATCTCATCAACCATCTTCGCGAACTCTGCGGCGAACCTGAGCTCGGTGTTCTCTTGCTGTAGTCTCCCCACCTCTTTCTAATGAATCTTCATCTGCCTGAAGTAATGATCTCTCTCAGCCATGTAATGATCCCTCTCGGCGATGGTCTTCACATTCTCCGCTTCCTTAATCTTCAGCTTGGCCTCCCACTCAGCAATGAGAACCCGGACTCTGTCGTCCCTCTGATCTCTCACGAGGATTTGCCTCCTCTTCTGATCTTCAATAACCTTTGAAGCCCTAGCCAATCTCTCTTTGGTGATGTCGTGCTCCTTTGTTGAAGATGCCAAAGCCTGACTGACCTTCCCATAGTAGGCAGTATCCATCTCAAAGCGCTTTGCCTCCAATGCATATCGCTTATCTTGATCTTCCATCCTCACTCTGATCTCCTGGTTGGCCGTCTGAATCCGAGCAACACTCATCTCCAATTCAGCTTTCTCCGCAAGCAACTGATCTCTGGCTCTCTTCATCTCGAGGAATTCTTCCATACTGACAGAAGAACGCGGACCCTCAATCATAGGACACCAAGGATCACCTCCCGGAAATGGTAGATGTGTGATCTCAATCCTCTTCCGAAGCCAATCATCGAATAGAGGAAAATACCGGCTGTTGACCTTGCCAAACGGAACCTTGCCCTTTCTTTGAATGTTACGCCATGACCCAGACACCTGCATCAGCTTGGCCTGATTACCCTCAACCGGGAAGTAAAAGGACTCCTGAGTCTCACACTCAAGGGGAGGAACTTCCATAGCAAATCCCATCTGTCTCCTAAGAAGTGTTGGGTTGTAATTAATGCAGCCCTGAACTCCTATAAGAGGCACATTGGGAAAATCCCCGCAGCTATATATAAAATTCCGTCCAGCCAAACCATTATGAGTCCATGCTATATCAGCAGCCCGCAAACCCATCAATCTGACCGACCACTTGACCGTAGGATCGAGATGAGCAAAAGCACCTCGGGAAGGCAAATACCCCATAAACCACTTGAATAGCATCTGAGCACAACATCGGATCAGACCACCACGCCGCTTCTCATTCCTGTTATGAACCGAATAATAGACGTCTCCGATCAGAGTAGGAATAGGGTTCCTCTGTATGAACAATCTGATAGCATTATGGTCGACAAAGCTCTTCTGATTAGGAAACAGAATAACCCCATAAATGCTTATAGCAATCAAAGCACAGACCGTCTTCCAATTACCCATAGCAGCATGTTCCTTGGCCTTAGCCTCCAAGAAACTCAAATGAAATCCAGGTAATTTTCCTTTCTCCTTCAAACCCTCCTTGGTCATCTCCGGACTCAAATAAAGAGCACGAGAAATCCCAAGGACATCAGGCTCTCCCCTAATAGCACAGAAAGGAATCTGATCTCGGATCGGAATACCCAAGATACTAGCATAATCCTCCATCAGAGGCCCCAACAAGTAGTCTGGGAACACAAAACATCTCAAACCCGGGTCATAGAACTGGAGAAGAGTATGAATGGCGCTTCTGTCACTGTCAGTGAGTCTGAAAACCATCTTCAGGATACTACCGTATGACTCTCTGAACATCCCCACATGGTCGGGCGTAATCAATGCTATCATATCCTTCAACTCATCAATCTCTGGGTTGAAGAAACTGTAGGCAACATCATGCTTCAAACCGGTCCTCATGTCTGAGCAAAGAGATCTCTCAACCAGGATCTCAATAGAAATGTCCCTGCATATGGATAAACATGTGTTAGATGCAAGTAAATGCAAAATATGATGATGCTGATGAATGAATGCAATGCATAGTGCCATCCTCCAAGTCATCTGAACATCTGTTGCACTGAATTACAGCCCTGATTTCTGAACCGATCACAACCATCTGAAGGAATATGTAACCACAAATCCACCTTAAAGGTTCCGAAATAAACGGAACTGAAAGATACACCATCATCATCATCACTGAGATCCACTGAATAGATAACCCCAATCCTCTGAATCGGCTCGGGGAATCCTGAAATAAACGGATCCCCACTGATAAATAACTCGGACAACACTTCGGCGTCTCAGAAACAAAGGTCCATAAATCCGACTTATAAATAGGACTCTGATCAACGGAACCAATAGTCACCATCGAAGTCACCATCTGAACATGCATCTGTAAGAATCACCCTCCCCTCACAGGTAAATTCTAAACAGGTCATCCTAAGGCGGATAATAGTCTTGACAATCGGGCAGAGATACTCAATGGGTTTGCCCTTTCGGGTGTGCCATTGTAGCTCTCCTGAGATCGTCTAAACCAAAGATCCGGGAAATGATCGGTCACCGAAGTCAATAGTTCAGATGAAGTGACACAACCAAAGTGGATACTCCACAGAGGAAGGGCACTATCAAATGAACCTCGTCCGGCTTGTGGTATGTCACGTTGCAACAATATGCTGATAAAGCAAATGAGGAACGCGAGACCACACTAATCCTAGGTGTACACTCGGGCCTGGGTTTTAGCCCCACTCAGAACACCCACCCAAAACAGAGGAACCACCTGTACAGAGGACAACAACATGATAGTATGATGCATGCAAATATTTATGCAAATATATACACAATCAGAATAATAAATGCAATAAATAAAGCAACACAAACAACCTAAACTATCCTAGAACGCTAGGAGAGACTCGCTTAGGGAAGATGGACCAGCACAGGTCAACATCTTGTGGGTCCCCAGCAGAGTCGCCAGCTGTCGCATCCGCGAAAAACAACCGGCGGGCTAAAACAAAACAACACAGAGCCGCCACCGTGCGTTATTTATCCCAAAAGAGGGAAAGGAAACGCTCAGAGTAAACCTGGGAAAAGCATGGTCTCGCGACCAAAGAGAAAGGGTACGGGAGTCGGTTACGCAAGGGGAAGGTATTAGCACCCCTCACGTCCGTCGTACTCGACGGGATCCACGCTCTAAAAGAAAGAAAAGGTTGCTAAACAAACATCACACACACACACACACTGAAGACAACGCAGGTGGGGTAAAAGAGGAGAGGGATCGCTAGGACATCGCGTCCTATGCCTACGTATCTCGTCTGGAACGAGAATCAGAGCTGCCGTAGTTCGGCTCACGCACGCCAAACAAGACACACACAAACACGGGCAAACTTGGAACCCGAATGCCAATCGCTGGACTTACATCGGCTTCCGAACCAAACAAACACAATCAGGATACGGACAGCCAATCGCTGGGCTTACATCCATATCCTGACACACAAAAGGGTTAACAAGCAAATACACACAAAAAGAAAAAAGGGTGCCCGGAGAGACCTCGCACGGTCTCCTGCCTACGTACCTCATCTGATATGAGGATCAGGGCGACGTAGTTCCCCTGAAAGGGAAAGAAATTCTAACCAGATACAAAGGGAGACACACTACTAGGGAGCTGTACTCGAGCCTAGATGTTATCATGCATCATTGCCCTATGTTATGGTTTCTACCTACTTGCACAACAGCAAGCTAATCCTAACTAGGAAGCAAGCAAAACACACATGCTCAATCAAAATAAAGCAAACATTCACATAGCACACACTATATCCAGTCAAGTGAGGCTCAAACAAAGGGTGAGACTGCCAAGGCAAGTCAACTGTACAGGGTAGTGTTCGCTCTTAACCCTGACATTGAGAGTCAGGGTGAAGCAGATGAAAGGTGAGTGAAGATGAGACTTCACAGCTCTTATCCCTGGCCAGGGAGAGCTTCAGACAAAGGAGCGTGGGTTCAGAAAGGAGGAACCCTTCTACACTCATGACTCTGACTCGACTGTACAAATGTACAAGATCTTGGGTTAATGTCCCAATGCATCAACACAGTGGTGTGAGCAGAGGGACGACTCAACAGAATAGCGGGGGATGGATTGCACATCCCTTGGGTTCCGCCAATTGCCTTAATCAAGGTCTTTACCTGCTTGGGGACAAAAGTAAACAATCACAAACATCGCCTCTTAAGGAGGACTTCAGACAGTTGCCTGGCTAAATAACAAGCCAGGTCTTCCAGACTACATGGAGACAAGAGAGTCTACCTCAATTGGTTTATACAACCAAGCAGCAGCACAAAGCAAGTTCAAAGATGAACTGTTAGCGACTATGGTACCTGAAATCAATCTAATTCAGTCAGTATACCAATCACAGAGTCAAAACAAACAGCATAAGAACCAACAGACAATGTATAATAAGACAATGCAATGTGCAAAGCACAATCAACTCAAGTGAGCCAAGCACAAGCTCAAGGCAAGTGAGCCAAGCATCCTACAAAACACACAAGTTAGTTCACAACAATTAGCCAAATCAAACTCAATTAACTTGCATTATTCTCCTTTAAAGCATTTGCATCTCAACCTGAAACACAATTCAAAAGTGAGAAACAAGACCACTAGGACAAGCCTAGGGTCAAAAGGAGATGAAAAATCCAAAACAGCAAGTGAAAATCATCCAAAATCACAATCAATCAATTTAGAAACAAATCCACTTGGTCCCATGCTCATATCATTCATTATCATCATTTCATAAACAAAATATCACAAAGCATGCCATTTGCAACCTCAAAAGACCAAACAGAATGATCACAATCAAATCAATATCAAAACAGCTCAATAAATTCCACAAAAATTCCAACCTAAACAGAACACATTCAATGAGCCTCATATCAAATTTCATGCTATTTGGACCAGAGGAAGTATGGAAATTAAATTCATAAAGTCCAGACGAGTTCAAGCAAGCCAACACAAGGCATCAAAACAATCATCAACTTCCATCAATCATAAAACAGAAATGAAATATGATAAATGAATGGGATCAAAACCACAATGACCTATAATATGTCTAGAATTCACATGTCAAATTTCACACTCATCCACTCAATAACCAGAATTTCACAAGCCAAATGCCAACATGTGTCACAAAAAATCAACAAATGACCAAACAGAGGGAAAAATTCCAATCAAATAGGAAATGCCATCAATAAATCCAGAAAAATTCACATGTAATCTCAACATCCTTATGCTCAATCATGCAAAAATTTGGCTCAATCCAATGTCCACAAGCACATCAAATAAAATCATGAAATTCACCAAGCATGGTGTGACACAAATTGTCACACCTCTAATAAAAAATTCATATCTCCTCAACCAGGGATCCAAAAATTGCAAACCACATATCAAAATCACCAGCAAAGAGTCCAGAACATGCACAAAAAATTTCAAGCATTTCTATGGAAGCATCATCATTTTATGAGTGAAATGGCAAAGCATATACATGAAGCATACATCCCAACAATCCCTAAGCAATTTATTTTTTCACACGTGCACAAAAATATTAAAAATCACCATTAAAAACTACACATCATAAGGAGAATCATGCAAAAAAACCTCACAAAATTTGGACAAGAAATGAATTAGATATGGATTTTCTAAGTTCATGCATCAAAAATGAAATGGAATTGAAAAAAGAAAAAGAAATAAACATGAATTAATATCAGAAATGGCATTTTTGTAATTTTTTGCAACGTGACCAAAACACGGTCGTTTAAATAAATGAAGTGGCAACGTGTGAGTGGCTGCTGGCAGCGGGAAACAGAAAATTCAAAGCGAAACCAGGCCAATCAGAATCAAACGCGTCTTGGCATCGTGTTCTTCATCATCTTGTTCATAAAATTTCCAGAAATCACATATGAACAAATCTCAACCTAATTCATCAAATCATATACCAATAGAACCGTCTAATCATGCACATCATGGATATGAAACTAGTTTATCCTAATTCTACCTATGCTGCACGGATCGAGCGAATTAAGTTTCATGTCCAAATGTTCAAATCACGATAACTAGAGCAATTCTTAATGAAAATCAATTTCACAAGTTGCAGCGTGCTCAGCAATGAATGAACTACAAAAAACACATCACAATTTTGAGAATCATTGAGATCGATTTCTAACCTTGTGGTGATGGCAGATCGTGATTTGTGCTTTTCCAGGTGCAAGAAGCCAAAACAGTTGCAGCTTATTGATGAGGAAGTTGATTGGAAGGGATAGCTTAGCTCAATACAGCACCAGATGCAAGAATCAACAAAACTCCATGATTGAGTGAGCTTCCAACAGTTGCGAATCTTCCATGTTCTGGCCTTGATTTTGCAAAACAGTTTGTTGCGGTGGAAATAGGATATCAAACTATTAATTAGCTTGAATCACAATTCTTAATTCACAACCGCTCTTTGATTTATCCGAAGGACAAGGTCAAAAGAGGAAAAACCTATACTTGCATCGTAAGCACAATGCGGGGAGATACCTAGGTAAGGGGTTGGTTAAGCTTAGGGAAGGTACTAGCACCCTAAACTTCGGTAGTACTCTACAGGAACCTTTTGTTGATTGTATGTCTTTTTATTTTTATTATCTGTTGGGAATATGTACTGAGCTAAAGGATAAAGTGACCTAAAAGAGACCTAAGGGTTAGTCCTAAGTTTACTCGGCAAGACGTCGCATCTTGTGCCTACATATCCTGACGGGAATGGAATCAGAGTAATTGTAGTTCCCCTCGAAAGGGAGGCTAGAAACTCCTTGACTGTGGTCAAGGTTTCGATGGGGCATAAGCATTTCTTAAGGAAACGCTTACGTGGAGCGTTGAAACTCCTATTCCTACGTTGAGGCATTGAATTGAAATTAGGGTTAAAATTAGGGATTCCACGGCGGGAAACCCTAAAGCAGAGTACGGCGACTCTTTGACCTAATGCTAGGGTAAAGGGCGTTTTCGTCCACGGCGGGACGCCTAGGCTATTGAGGTTTTGGAAACGGTCAAGGGTTTGAAAAGGGTCAAAATTTAGGGTTATTGACTCGGCGGTCACACTGCTAAACCTAATTCCTTCGGAGGGCAAGACGGTAAAAACATGCAAGCAACAGAATTATTACATGGCAGACATAAAAAATATGAAAATAAAGCAAGCAGTAAAGGAAAGCATCGCGACCACTCGCGTAAATTACAAATCCCCAAAAATGCGAAATAAAATAAACCGCGACCATGGCCTCGCATAAATTACATCCATGGGACAAAAACGAACAAATGAAATAATAATGATAAACTGAAACAAACAAATTAACCGGGGTTAGACGAAAATGAAACGGATAAGTCCAAACTGAATTTTTGATATTTTCCTTTGTTGAAAAGAAAAGTTATTATATATATTTTTTATGTTTTTGATAAGGAAGGGTTATTTTAAGACTAATGCCTTTTTTTCTAAAAAAAAACAAATTGTTTTAATTGGAAAGGTTTTTTGATTAAGAAAAGAACTTATTTTTGACTTTTGCGGTAAATAAATAAAAACAAATTAATCTAAACATTAAAAAACAACTGTGTTATTATTATCTTTTTTTAAACGGTGGAGAAGGATAAAAACAAATTATAAATTATGTACCTAGCTTTTAAAACAAATTAATTATAGACTATGAATAAAAACAAATTAATCTAAATAACAACAGCAAATTTGATTATAAATTATGTATCTAACTTTTTTTTTAAACAAAGAAAATTTATTACGTAAAAGTTATATATAAAAAAAATCTTACTTAATAACTAATTTTATTAATTAGAAGTTATTAGGAAACTTTTCAATTTACTATGTTAATAACTAATTGATTCTTGTTAAAACAATTACTAAAACTAATTACTAAATAACTAATTTACTATGTATTTAAAACAATTACTATGTTAATAACTAATTTACTATGTATTTAAAACAATTACTATAACCAAATTACCAAAACCCAACAGATAAACGTGAAAAGAAAATAGGTCATTTGGCTTTGTGGCTTGCTGCTAGGGTTTGTCCATCCTTTCTCTTTCTCTCCTTATACCGGCGGCGGCCATTGTTGCATGCTCCATGCTTCCTTCTTCTATCCTACACCTCTTCTTCTTAAACCTGAAATGCACACATCAGAGCAAAACGATTTACGGTAATAAAATCCTACCTGTACGCGTTTGCTATCGACGGCGTTTGTTGAGGTTCGTTGGCCGATGATGTTTTGCGACTGAGGCGTTGCTCGATGACGGTAATGAGTCCCGGTGGTAGTGGCAATCGGAAGGATCCACGGCCGCCACGAGTTCCCGACGTTGATCCGTTACACCGAAGCTTCGATTCTGGCTTTTTCTTCCCCTTTTCGGATTTCGGATCCCTCTTAATATTTATATCCCCCTCGAATCCACTGTGGGCTTTGATTTTTCATGATCTCCGCTGAAGTTGTTGCTAGATTTGCTGAGGTATTTTCGGAACAGATTATTAATTAGTTTTTGACTGAACGGCTTTGTTATATTGTTGCTGTGCTTTTGGATCCGGATTTTACGTTTATTGATTTTATTTCGGATTTGCTGGCTGATATTGTTTTGGATTGTTGAACGGATCCAGTGGATTTGAAAACTTGTTAATTAAACCGGTTCGATGGACTGGCTTCCTGAACCGTTTTTCTGAACTGGTTTCTGAATTGGTTTTGTTTGAACTATTTCAGCTTGTTGGACTTTTTGTTGGAATTGTGTTTCTTCATAGGATGATTGGAGTTAAGGTCCCATTTGGGGCAAACCGTCCTCCTGAGAAAAATCACTTCTCAAACCGGCTTTTCAAATAAGCTCTTTTCTGTATAATCTCTTTTTGGCCAAGCAATCTCAAAATGCAGTTTTCCTCTCAAACCGGCTTTTCAAATAAGCTCTTTTTTGTATAATCTCTTTTTGGCCAAGCAATCTCAAAATGCAGTTTTCCTCTTCCTCTTTCGGTGCCTTTCGATAAGAACAAACATCTGCCCTGTTCTGACCGAGGTCGCGAACCGGACATCCGATGATGATATCTCTGAGGGTGTCAAATTAACCGATTCAATTTCCTTGTTTTGCTCATTTTGCAGGTTTGAAGATATGTCGGAAAGGTCGGAGAATCGGAGCGAATAGACATCGGACAGCATAGTAACTTAAGAATTTTATGATTCCTTTTGTAGAAAATGTACTTATTATTTTTGTAATTTTATGTATTATTATTTTTGTGTAAAGAGCTAATAAAAATTCCTTATTTTTGTGAAAAATTATTATTATGATTATGCAAAACAAAATGAAAACCACTGCATATGCTGTTTGTTTAATGTTGGAAATAGAATTAAAATAAAACTATGAAATAAAGTTATAATTTTTTTTTAAAATGAAGTTATCTAAAATGAAATGAAAACTTAAAACGGGATTAAATGAAATGAAAACTTAAAACGGGATTAGCTATTTTAAAATGAAATAAAACTTAAAATGAGATTAGTTATTTTAAAATGAAATAAAACTTAAAATGAGATTATCTATTTTAAAATGAAATAAAACTTAAAATGAGATTATCTATTTTAAAATGAAATAAAACTTAAAATGAGATTATCTATTTTAAAATGAAATAAAACTTAAAATGAGATGAGTTATTTTAAAATGAAATAAAACTTAAAATGAGATTAGTTATTTTAAAATGAAATAAAACTTAAAATGAGATTAGTTATTTTAAAATGAAATAAAACTTAAAATGAGATTAATTATTTTAAAATGAAATAAAACTTAAAATGAGATTAATTATTTTAAAATGAAATAAAACTTAAAATGAGATTAATTATTTTAAAATGAAATAAAACTTAAAATGAGATGATCTATTTTAAAATGAAATGAAATATAAAATAGAATTAAATAAAATTAATTTAAAATAAAATGACGGTACAATGCAATATGGTTATCCGACTAACTTCGCTTCCGACACCATTTCCGATTAAAATCTCCCAACCAGATCAAACAAACCAAAGTTCCTGATTACAACTCAAAATTCAAACTTGACGGTCGGCTGTAAACAAATGACCGTTTTGCCCTTCATAAGCTAAAGAGCGCACCACGCGATGTTTCCTGCAAAAATCAACCAACTACAAGAACTTGTTAGTAATTAGTTAAATGCAAAAATGCAACAGAACGCGAGATGGTTCGACTAATCTTAGGGCAAAATTTGGGGTGTTACAGTTGCCCCTATTTAAATAACTTCGCCGAATGATTTGAGCGACGTAGGCTCGAGAAATCATGGTGAAAGGGATTTAAATATAGATAACCGAAAATTTTGCCCTTAGATGCGGCGATATGCACCGCTAGGGACAAAACGGAATAGAATAATCCTGACCATGCTATGATGCGTATGATGCGGATGATGGAATGATAAATGCAATGATACAGACGATACGACGACACAGGGGACAGACGCAATGAACGAACCACACTGGGGAATATGACGCACTGGGGAAACAGCGTGACACGGGGAATTCTAAAGATGATGGTCAACTGGTGCGAGCACGACCAACCGTCACTTTTAGAAAGGGAATAGTAAAACGGGATCCTCAATGGAGATGGCACCGATGGAACGGCCTCCACTGGGGAATATCTGAGAGTAAATGATCAACAGGTTCAGGTGTGACCGGCTGATAGCCTAGGGTAAAAAAGTAGGATCAGCACGACTGTAGGATCGATTAACAAGATGCTGGGGCATTGAGCAAAGCATAACCTCCGAGCTTCTGGAAACTCTCCCTCGTGACAGGATCAAACGGAATTTTTAGGAATCCGTAGGAAATATACGTGGTAAAACCGGCTGTATGCCAAAATAAATGGACTTTAATGGAAATGCCCTAATAAGCTTTCTCGAGAGAGAACTGCCACTTATCGTTGGAAGGGACTTATATGCCAAACTAAATAAGCTTTCCAATAAAGAGGTTGTTGCTTATCTGTGGATAATAAATGAAAAATTGATTGATTGATGAGCTCCGTTGGAGGGAATTGTCACTCATCTGATAGATAAACCTCTTCATATCTAAGGTCGGCGCCCGGAATATGATTCAGATTCTTCTTTTACTAAAGGATAAAATGGTCCACGGAGGGAGGCCCAAGAATGAGTACGGCGACTCAACATTTTGAAGTTTAGGAAAAGATATGTCCACAGCGGGACACCCAAACATGAGTGCGGCGACTCACCTTCTTAAGGTTTAGGGAAGGATATGTCCACGACGGGATGCTCAAGAATGAGTGCGGCGACCCAACGTCTTAAGGTTTGATGTAGGTGATACGCTCCTCGGCTGGGAACTGTCGCTTGTCTGCAAAGGATTGTAAATGATTTCCTTGAAAGATAGTGCAAAATAAATGCACGTCCAGGTAGGTTCAGTGACCGACGGGACCGAAGTTCGATCTGGAACTGGGCTAGAAAGACTCTATTGGGGAAATAACCTCAAATGGGGACTATCTTATCCTAACACGGAAAGATAGCTGAAATAACCATCGTCCACGAGGGTTGAACTCTGTGGCGATTAGCTGGAAATAAATAGTATTTTATGCTTAGGCTGACGATCTACTTGGAGAGAGCGGACTAACCTAGTTACTCGGAGGTAACGACAAAGGATGACGATGAATAGCAAACATGCTAATGCGCATGCCAAAGTGTATACTACTGTGTATGTAAAAACGTCATGCAATGAATATGCACTGCTTAGGCTCATGTGTATGCTGACAAAACCGACGAGCGGAGGACCTGAGATGAAATAAGCATTTCGATGGGAATACCCGGGGACCTCTGCAACAGTACCCCTCTTAGGGGATAAGAAGAGCTGATGGGAGAACCGAAATTTGGCTTCAAGGTATGACTTCCCTGGGGAGATAATATCGTGACTTTCATATGGGGATATGATACGGCTTTACTGGAGAGTATGATATCACGACTTCCACTGGGGATCTTTGACTTATGCATGAGGATACGATGTCAGGACTATCCGTGGGGGATAGCTGTCATGAACCATAGTCAGCCAAAGAACTATTAGGATCAGAGACTTCCGGGGATAAATATCCGCTTCGCGGGGACGATATGGAATTAGGCCGCTTCATGGAGACAACGTAGCAACTTCCTGGGAATAGTACCTCGGCTTCCTACTGGGGAGAACTCAACAGACATTCCTGGGGGAAGTATTCCTAAGGCAAGTAAGGCAATTCTACTGAGGAACAGATGATCCCATTGAGGATGGGCCTTCCAGAATAGATATCACTTGGAGGATACCGGGGATAGCTCTGCAGTCTTGAGAGTCACTGGGGATTATCGAATGAATCACAAAAGTGTTGTCAACTTAAAATCTCGCTGGGGACTGTCTCTGGGAATATGATGGTAATGATCAAATGCTTATGCAACACCGAGACTTACCGGGGAGCGAAAAGATCCTTCACAGATTTCCATGAGTCAAAGTAACTTTTGTTTCCAAATGTATTTTCGAGAAAATTATTTTGGTTTTGAAAACACTTTTCACGTTCAAATTTTATTAACAAAAGCAAATTGCATAACAAAATAAAACGGAGATACTGTGAACAAGGAAATTGAATAGCGAAAGGTAAATTTTATTGAAGAATGGTAACTTGCTAAAGGCATAGCTCCATGGAAAATTACAATTTTAAATTGGCAATATGGGAAAGGTTACATTGAATCCAACGACCTACTATCCCTAATGACCAAGACTACCCAAAACCTTGCTCATGAAGAGAGTGATTGGATTTGAAGTGGACTTCTGTAAATGTATCTGCGATGTTTGGTGTCATCCGATGCAGTGAAATGCCATGTCCCTAACTTTTGCCTGGACTGCCCTTTTGGGTTTTCAATCCACCGGGACGCTCATTTTTGCCTAAGCCGCCCTTTCGGGTTTTCAACTTAGCGAGCCATAGTATTATTTTTTCTTTAGGCATAATATTTTCGGACTGCATCGGAGTTCACAGGATGTGCGAGCTCTTCTCCATCCATTGTTGTAAGAATTAGCGATCCTCCGGAGAAGACTGTCTTAACAACAAATGGACCGTCGTAATTGGGCATCCACTTCCCGCGCATGTCCTTGTGAACTGGCAAGATCTTCTTGAGTACAAGTTCTCCTTGTTGAAACTCACGGATTCGGACTTTCTTGTCGAAGGCTCTCTTCATCCGTTTCTGGTATAGCTGCCCATGGCACATAGCCGTCAAACGCTTCTCGTCGATGAGGTTTAGCTGGTCGAATCTGTCTTGAACCCACTCGGTTTCATCTAGCTTGGCTTCCCTCAATACCCTTAAGGAAGGTAGCTCAACTTCAATGGGGAGGACGGCATCCATTCCATATACTAGTGAGAAAGGTGTTGCCCCTGTTGAAGTCCGAACAGTAGTTCTGTATCCATGCAAAGCGAATGGTAACATCTCATGCCAATCCTTGTAAGTCTTAACCATCTTTTGTAGGATCTTTTTGATGTTCTTGTTCGCAGCTTCAACAACTCCATTCATCTTAGGACGGTATGGAGAAGAATTATGATGTGCAATCTTGAAGGTATCACATAACTCCTTCATAGTCTTATTGTTCAAATTGGTACCATTGTCAGTTATGATCCGACTTGGAACTCCATAACGACAAATAATTTCTTTCCTGATGAAGCGGGCAACCACCTGTTTGGTCACATTGGCGTAGGAAGCAGCTTCTACCCACTTGGTGAAATAGTCAATAGCAACTAGGATGAATCGGTGACCATTGGAAGCTTTTGGCTCAATTGCCCCAATCACGTCAATGCCCCACATGGAGAAAGGCCACGGTGAAGTCAAAACGTTCAACGGTGCAGGAGGAACATGCATTTTGTCAGCGTAGATCTGGCACTTGGGACACTTCCGGGCGTATTGGATACAGTCAGACTCCATCGTTAACCAGTAATATCCAGCTCTTAACATCTTTTTAGACATCGCATAACCATTGGCATGAGTCCCGAAGGTTCCCTCATGAATCTCCTGAAGTAACATGTCTGCTTCATGCTTGTCAACACATCTGAGCAAAACCATGTCGTAACTTCTTTTGTATAACACACCATTGCTGATGAAGAAACGGGATGCCAGTCTTCTCAATGTCTTCTTGTCAAGACAGGAAGCACCCTCGGGATACTCCTGTTTGAGCACATAATTCTTAATATCATGAAACCAGGGCTTTTCATCCACCTCATTTTCTTCGACCACCTGACAGTACGCGGGCTCGGTCCTGCGTTCAATTCGAATGAGAGGTGCTTCATTGACCAATTTGACCTTCCACATGGATGCTAACATGGCTAAAGAATCAGCCACATGATTCTCAGATCTCGGAACATGTTCGAACTTGATCTCGTCAAAATACTTAATCAACTCGATGATGTAGGCTCTATAAGGGATTAAATTCTCGTGCTTCGTCTCCCATTTACCCTTTACTTGATAAATAACCAAGGCTGAATCTCCACTTACCTTGAGAAGTTTGATTCGGAGGTCGATAGCTGCTTCAAGGCCAAGAATGCATGCTTCATACTCTGCGACATTGTTTGTACATTCAAAGTCTAACCTTGCTGTAAAAGGGGTGAACCCACCTTTTGGATTCATCAGAACTGCGCCTATACCATGCCCACTGTAATTTGAAGAACCATCAAACATCATCCTCCACCAGAGACCCGGTTCCGGACCTTCCTCCGGACCTGGCTCTTCACAATCTCTCTTTATCAATAGGATGTCTTCATCAGGAAAGTCGAACTTGAGAGGCTCATAATCTTCTACGGGCTGATCTGCCAGATAATCTGATAAAATACTTCCTTTGATAGCTTTCTGCGGTACGTACTGGATGTCATATTCCGATAGCAACATGTGCCAACGGGCAAGCCTCCCCGTCTGAGCCGGCTTTTCGAAAATGTACTTTATTGGATCCATCTTCGAAATCAATAATGTGGTATGACAAATCATGTACTGCCGGAGACGTCTAGCAGCCCATGCTAGCGCACAACAAGTCTTCTCCAAGAGTGAATATCTGTTTTCACAATCAGTGAACTTCTTGCTTAGATAGTATATGGCATGTTCCTTCCTTCCAGTCTCATCATGTTGCCCAAGTACGCAACCCATAGACTTCTCAAGAACGGTAAGGTACATGAACAACGGTCTTCCAGGAACAGGAGGGATTAAGATAGGAGGCTCTTGCAAGTAATCCTTGATCTTTTCAAACGCCCGCTGACAGTCATGATTCCAATCAATAGTCTGGCCTTTGCATAGCAACTTGAAGATCGGTTCACAAGTAGCAGTCAAATTAGAGATAAACCTGGAAATATAGTTTAAACGCCCCAGAAAACATCTGACTTGTGTTTCAGTCTGCGGAGCTGGCATGTCTCGAATGGCTCGGACTTTATCAGGGTCTACTTCAATTCCTCGCTGACTGACAATAAAACCAAGTAGTTTTCCAGATCGAATACCAAAGGTACACTTAGCGGGATTCAGCTTCAATTGGTACTTTCTGAGTCGTTCAAATAACTTTATCAAATGATCCAAATGGTCCTCTTCGTTTCGAGATTTGGCGATCATATCATCCACATAAACTTCAATTTCTTTGTGCATCATGTCATGGAAGAGGGCAGTCATGGCCCGCTGATAGGTTGCTCCTGCGTTCTTCAACCCGAAAGGCATAACTTTGTAGCAGAAGGTCCCCCAAGGGGTAATAAATGTAGTCTTTTCTCGGTCGGCTGGATCCATCTTGATCTGATTATAACCGGAGAAACCATCCATAAATGAGAAAACTGCAAAACTAGCTGTATTGTCGACAAGGGTATCAATATGAGGCAATGGGAAATCGTCTTTTGGACTAGCTTTGTTCAGATCCCTGTAGTCTACGCACATTCTGACCTTACCGTCCTTTTTGGGCACTGGAACAATGTTGGCAACCCAATCAGGATACTTTGCAACCGCAAGGAAACCCGCATCCAACTGTTTCTTAACCTCATCTCGAATCTTCAAAGCCATGTCAGGTCTCGTTCTTCGAAGTTTCTGTTTGACAGGAGGACATTCTGGCTTAAGCGGTAGTTTGTGAACTACAATATCTGTGTCTAAACCTGGCATATCTTGATACGACCATGCGAACACATCAACGTATTCCTTCAAAAGCTTTATCAACCCCTTCTTGATCTCAGCCCCAAGCATTGTACCAACCTTGACCTCTTTCTTGTTCTCGTCTGTGCCAAGATTAACCAAATCTACCTGCTCCTTATCTGGTTGAAGTTCTGTGTACTCGTACTCGACCAACTTTGTCAGTTCAGTGGGTACTTCAGAATCTTCCTCACCCTCATCTTTAGCTTGATAAATGGGTGAATCCCAATCAGGAGAGACAATATCGTCATTAGATTCAACAAGGTTTGTAATGTCACTGCATGTTGAAAGGTTTATTTTATTAAATGCTTAATGAAAATGAGAGAAGTGAAAATGTATTTTAGTTTGTTTTTGAAAAGATTGCCAATTTCATTTTTAAAGGTGAAAAAAAAAACAGTGGAACAATTTGGAACAGAACAAAATGCATTTATTAATAATTGTTTGAAATGAAAGGTGGCCCTACAATGCGATCCAATAGCCTGGGGCAGAGCTAATGGATTTGAAAACACAAATGAGACATTAAATTACTTTGACACTGGAAAAATAACAGGAATCTCTATAGCCTCCCAGTTGCTCAATGTTGCACTACTCTTGAACACCAGGTTGCTTAAATCGTCATCTTCATCACCATCGCTGATGGCATTAACTTGAAAACCTCCGCTGATAAACACTTCTTGGTAAATCTTCGGACGCCCTTCGACATTTGTAGAAGCTTTATCATGAGTTGGTCTGTAACCCAACCCGTGGCGATCAGTTTTGGTCTTGACGTTGATTATCTCTCCCCAACCTTCAGGAATGCCCCTGTCAATTGTTGATCTGGTACTCTTTAAGGATGAAAAAGATGGATTACTCTGGCCTTCCACAGTCTCTTCGACCTCCACTAACACAGCATTGGCGATCTCAAGTGCTTGGAAAGAAGTTTCCAACGCGTCTTCATCGGCCTCAATATAACGGAACGAAGATAAATTACTGACCATTAAATCCTCCTCACCGTGAATAATCACCAGCTTATCATCAACTACAAACTTCATCTTTTGGTGCAAGGTAGAAGTCACAGCCCCAGCAGCATGGATCCAAGGTCTTCCAAGTAGACAGCTGTAATTGGGATTGATATCCATGACTTGGAAAGTGATATTGAAAACATGCGGACCAATCAGAATTGGAAGTTCCACTTCTCCAATCACAGCTCTACGAGAACCATCAAACGCCTTGACAATCAAAGACGTAGGCTTCACCATAGTTTCTTTGTAAGCCAACTTGCTAAGAACTCTCTTGGGTAGGACGTTCAAAGATGAACCGGTATCCACAAGCACCCTGGCTAAATTATCCTCTTGACACTTCGCTGATATGTGCAAAGCACGGTTGTGATTCGGGCCCTCTTTCGGTAGCTCTTCATTGCTGAAGCTAAGAGTATTACATGCGGTAATATTGGCGATCACACTATCAAACTGACCGGTAGTAATATCTTGAGCGACATGAGCTTGCGTCAACACTTTCTGCAAAGCAGCCCTATGAGCGGGTGAATTCAATAACAGAGACAGGATAGAGATCTTCGAAGGGGTCTGATGAAGCTGATCAACGACTTTGTAATCACTCTTCCTGATGATCCTTAAGAATTCAGCATCTGCATCATTAGTAACAACCTCTTTATTTTTATCTCTGGCAGGCACATCAGTGTTAGTAGTTGTCTCTCTAGGTGGAACCTCATCAAAACGGGGAGTGTACACGCGACCACTGCGAGTCATCCTGCTTGCCCCAGCTATGTTAGTCACACTTTCACCATCAACCTTCACTTCTTCTCTTGGAATGACCTTCCCAGATTCTTTGTCAATCGCGGTTACCTCATACTTCCAAGGTACTGCTTTGGGATCACTGAACGGAAATGGACTCGGTTTTTGGATAATCAACGGTTTAGGCTGGTCCACTGTTGGAGTAACAGGAGTCGGTATACTGAACACTGGCATGACAGAATTTGGTGCTGGCAAATTAAACACTGGTATCCTACCCCTTGATTCTGGCAAGTTGAAGGTAGGCTCAATTGCGGCTACTTCTTTCACCTGGTTAACTACTTGCAAAAAACCATCATCAATCAATCTCTGAACGTCTTTCCGAACCATAACACAACCCTTATCACATCCCTTACAGTTCGTACAACCGATATGGGAAACAGATACTAGGCCTGCTTGAAACAGCTTTGAATGGAATGCCCTGAGAGGAGTCTTAATCTGAGCTACATCAAGGATAGAATTCTCTTCAGACGAAGCATCAATGGCATTAACAGCCCCATGGTCAGGCAAAGGGTTACTTTTGACATTGGGCGGCGGATCGTTGAATGACAGAATCTTCTTTTCCATCAGATCCCTCACGAGGTTTTTCAACGCATAACAATTCTCCAAGTCGTGACCTGGCGCACCCTCATGAAATAAACAATGAGCGGCGGCATTGTAGTTGGCTGGCAAAGGATTCGGAGGCGGTCCCAAAGCTCGAGTAGTGACCAAACCGCGTTGCACTAAGTAAGGATACAACTCGGTGAACGTCATCGGAATCGGTGGACAAGTCTTGTATAGTCTCCTAGGAGCATTCTGGCGAGGTGCCTGGTTCCTCGGTTGTTGACTCGCCTGAGCGTTGGATGCTTGTTGATAATTCGGAGGAGGATAAACCGGAGGCGGATAACCAGGAACCTGTTGCATGGGCTGATAAACGGGCGCTTGTGGAGCTTGTTGGTTAAAAGATGGTGCAACAGCAGCCACGTACGGCGGTGGCGCGTACTGTACCGGGTAACCCTGTGGTTGGGCATACTGTGGCGGATATTGATATTGCCTATTCCTTCTCCTATCTGAAGACACAGCATGAGTCTCTCCCTCCTTCTTTCTCTGAGGATTGACGAAAGTCTTCTTAGCTTGGTCCTTCGAACTCATACTGCTAGAACCACTTGACATCTTTCCACTTTTAATAGCTAATTCAACCTTTACTCCAACAGCAACAATATCAGCGAAATTCGTGGTTACACTACCCACCATCCTTTCATAGAACTCAGGACGAACGGTGTCAACAAACCAGTCAGCTAATTCTTTATCAGTCAATGGAGGTTCAACCTGGGAAGCAATTTCCCTCCATCGCTGGGCGTATTCTTTAAAGGTTTCAGAATTTTTCTGCGTCATACTCAAAAGTTGTCTCCTGTCAGGAGCCAAATCCATGTTGTACTTATAATGCTTAATGAAAGCGTCAGACAAATCTTGAAAAGACTTGATGCGAGATTGGTCCAATGTTAAATACCACTTCGACGAGGCACCTTTCAGACTGTCTTGAAAACAGTGGACCATCAACTTGTCATTTTCCACATGGGCAGCCATCCTACGGTAGTACATTATCAAATGGCTTTTCGGACATGTAGTCCCTTCATAGGAATCAAAGTTCGGAGTCTTGAACTTTGGCGGAATAACTAAACCGGAAACCAAACAGATGTCTCTAGCAGCAGCACCAAAGATCTGGTCTCCTTCCATCTTTCTTAATCTTTTATCAATAGTAACAACCTCCTCACGGAGCCTATCACGCGGCTGGTACCCTTCATCATTATCATCCAGAATTTCATAAACAGGCTCATTAAGATAAGGCTGCACCCGAGTATGGACATTAGCTTGTGTGAAGGTAGGGACCACCTTTGGAGGCTCGGGAACCAAAGGCACAGTCTGTTGAACGTTCTGTATAACCGGCATGGCTTGTTGACCACTTGGTGCAACCGGCATAGTTTGTTGAACTGACATAACAACAGGCGGATGTATGAAACTCTGCGAAAGACCATAAGGAAACGGGTTCTCAACTGAAACAACCGGCGGATCTACGGCAGCGGTAGTGTTGATCTCAGAAACCACAGTAGGCTGAGTATCCATCTTTGCATTGATAACCTGAAGCAGTTCCATAATTGTTCCTACATTCCCTCGAAGGTCTGCTAGCTCGTTGTTAACGCGATCCATCTCTTGAGCGTGCTCTTCCATCCTTCTTCGAGCTTGAGCTCTAGTGTTGTATCGATTCAGGGTGACGAAACTGTACGCGTTAGAACCGAGTATGAGACAACCGGGAGACACATGAAATGCAAAATGTGATGCAAAATGCGAATGAAAGATTTCATGGAATTCAAGCCTTTACGAACATCGCGGAATACCACTGGGATCTTTATTTATTAATTTGAAAATGGATTACAAATAAATATTCTTAAAAAATCTTAACAAGGAAAAATAAAATAAAAATAAAAGCTACGAAAGCCCTAAGGAAGCGTAGTCCACGACTTCAACGAGTAGGCGGAGAGTCGGAGGAAAATAAATCCTCGTAGATTCTTCTCTTTTTGTAGGAAAGCACTTCTTCATTCTTCGCCTGCAGCTGCTTTTGTAGCTCTTCATTCTCACTGACGATAACCTGATATTTATTTTTCCACGTTTCTGCCTCATGTTGTGATCTCTTCAAAGCGATTTCCAACTTTTCAGCTTCGGACATGAATACTAAAACAGGTTCTCTTCTCGGAGGTAAAGGATCTTGGCGAGGATAAGGCATCTTCAGCTTGATGGCTCTTTCCCGGACCCAACAAAGATAGGGTTCCATAGACACACAATTCGGCTTTCCCAAACTTTCTTTGCCTTTCTTGTGCAAATGACGCCAAGCGGATACAATCTGATCTTGAAGTTCTTTGTCACCCTTAAAGAAGATTTTCTCCACATGAACACTTTTAGGCGGTTCTTTCAAGGGATACCCTAACTGTCGGCGAGCTAGGACTGGATTGTAGTTGATTCCTCCATTAAAACCAAGTAAAGGTACGTTGGCAGAGTCTCCACAGCTGTCAATAATTAGTATTCCATCATACACACGATTATACCAAACGATGTCCGAGTGTGTCAGCGCCATGACCCTTGGTGACCAAAATCCCTTGTCAAGACTCAAAAAAGACTTGGGCAAGTGCGAAATAAACCACTTGTATAACAAAGGCACACAACAGGTGATCATTCCTCCACCATGAAAATTCCGGAGATGTATGGAATGATAAGTGTTACCCAATAACGTTGGTACTGGATTGTTCTTCATGAATATTTTGATGGCGTTAATGTCAACGAATCCTTCAAAACTTGGGAAGAGTAGCATTCCATAAATAAGCAAAGCAAGGATTGTTTCAAAGGTAGGCATGCTTAAATGATCGGCATGATATTGGGCTTTCTTGATTAAGAAATGCGTAGGTAACCCTACAGTTCCGCCTTTGGCGATCATATTGCCTTTGATGTCTGACACCTTTAAGCATATGGCTTTAGCAATGTCTTCCTCTTTAGGGTTCTTCTCTAAGAAAGGGAACGGAGACCTATCCAAAATAGGTAACCCCACCAACTGAGAGTACTCTTCTAAGGTAGGTAATAGCTGATAATCTGGGAACGTGAAACAATGGTAATCCGGATCATAGAACTGTAGTAACGTAGAAAGAAGCCCATCCTTCACTTGGATTCTCAATAAGGATAATAGCCTTCCGTATTTGTCCTTGAACCTCTCTTGATCTTCAACCAAGGCTCCTAGCTTCCTTAGGTCATCCAACTTAAAATTCTTAAAAGAGTATTTCAAGGTGTTTCTCTTATTGTAATCCATGGTAGCCTACGATGTTCATAAATAAAGTTTGAATTCCATGAGATGTAATGCAATGTGATGTTTTATGGATGTAATGCACATAAACACACAAAGTCCTAGGTTAAAGGTATACGAGCGGAAGTCAAGGTCTACCCATCCCACAGAGGTATGTACTATAGGGTTAATTGTACCTGCGGAACAAGGGTTCTAAATCGGTGCCCAAAGTCATCGGTCCATCTTTCGGATATTATCAATTTCCCAATTGACTCGGTGGTTAATAATATTCTCAAGAGAACCTCTTTTGAGTGTGGTATCGCGTAGCAACTATTTTGGGATTACTCCCTCATAGTCCCCGCACTACGTCCTATATAAGGCCAAAGTGGTGTTAAGGTAACTACGGTCCCCAGTGTCATAGGCTCCCATCGAAGATAGTAAGTGTCTTCACGATTACTCGTTCAACAGAACTACCTTTCAAAAGGGCCTCAACTGAGCGGTGATTCTCAAGTCGACTTGGTCGGGATTCAACTCCCTATAAGCTTCGTTGAATCTATCACCTCCTATAATAAGTTCACTCAAATCCGGGTGTAGGACTTATCTCACAACAAAGATACCCCCCATAATACACAATAATATATACAGACAATTAATAGTATAAAATATCATACAATACACAAAATAGGGGCAACCCTTAATTATGTAGATCCCCAGTGAAGTCGCCATTTTCTGTTGCGGTGGAAATAGGATATCAAACTATTAATTAGCTTGAATCACAATTCTTAATTCACAACCGCTCTTTGATTTATCCGAAGGACAAGGTCAAAAGAGGAAAAACCTATACTTGCATCGTAAGCACAATGCGGGGAGATACCTAGGTAAGGGGTTGGTTAAGCTTAGGGAAGGTACTAGCACCCTAAACTTCGGTAGTACTCTACAGGAACCTTTTGTTGATTGTATGTCTTTTTATTTTTATTATCTGTTGGGAATATGTACTGAGCTAAAGGATAAAGTGACCTAAAAGAGACCTAAGGGTTAGTCCTAAGTTTACTCGGCAAGACGTCGCATCTTGTGCCTACATATCCTGACGGGAATGGAATCAGAGTAATTGTAGTTCCCCTCGAAAGGGAGGCTAGAAACTCCTTGACTGTGGTCAAGGTTTCGATGGGGCATAAGCATTTCTTAAGGAAACGCTTACGTGGAGCGTTGAAACTCCTATTCCTACGTTGAGGCATTGAATTGAAATTAGGGTTAAAATTAGGGATTCCACGGCGGGAAACCCTAAAGCAGAGTACGGCGACTCTTTGACCTAATGCTAGGGTAAAGGGCGTTTTCGTCCACGGCGGGACGCCTAGGCTATTGAGGTTTTGGAAACGGTCAAGGGTTTGAAAAGGGTCAAAATTTAGGGTTATTGACTCGGCGGTCACACTGCTAAACCTAATTCCTTCGGAGGGCAAGACGGTAAAAACATGCAAGCAACAGAATTATTACATGGCAGACATAAAAAATATGAAAATAAAGCAAGCAGTAAAGGAAAGCATCGCGACCACTCGCGTAAATTACAAATCCCCAAAAATGCGAAATAAAATAAACCGCGACCATGGCCTCGCATAAATTACATCCATGGGACAAAAACGAACAAATGAAATAATAATGATAAACTGAAACAAACAAATTAACCGGGGTTAGACGAAAATGAAACGGATAAGTCCAAACTGAATTTTTGATATTTTCCTTTGTTGAAAAGAAAAGTTATTATATATATTTTTTATGTTTTTGATAAGGAAGGGTTATTTTAAGACTAATGCCTTTTTTTCTAAAAAAAAACAAATTGTTTTAATTGGAAAGGTTTTTTGATTAAGAAAAGAACTTATTTTTGACTTTTGCGGTAAATAAATAAAAACAAATTAATCTAAACATTAAAAAACAACTGTGTTATTATTATCTTTTTTAAACGGTGGAGAAGGATAAAAACAAATTATAAATTATGTACCTAGCTTTTAAAACAAATTAATTATAGACTATGAATAAAAACAAATTAATCTAAATAACAACAGCAAATTTGATTATAAATTATGTATCTAACTTTTTTTTTAAACAAAGAAAATTTATTACGTAAAAGTTATATATAAAAAAAAATCTTACTTAATAACTAATTTTATTAATTAGAAGTTATTAGGAAACTTTTCAATTTACTATGTTAATAACTAATTGATTCTTGTTAAAACAATTACTAAAACTAATTACTAAATAACTAATTTACTATGTATTTAAAACAATTACTATGTTAATAACTAATTTACTATGTATTTAAAACAATTACTATAACCAAATTACCAAAACCCAACAGATAAACGTGAAAAGAAAATAGGTCATTTGGCTTTGTGGCTTGCTGCTAGGGTTTGTCCATCCTTTCTCTTTCTCTCCTTATACCGGCGGCGGCCATTGTTGCATGCTCCATGCTTCCTTCTTCTATCCTACACCTCTTCTTCTTAAACCTGAAATGCACACATCAGAGCAAAACGATTTACGGTAATAAAATCCTACCTGTACGCGTTTGCTATCGACGGCGTTTGTTGAGGTTCGTTGGCCGATGATGTTTTGCGACTGAGGCGTTGCTCGATGACGGTAATGAGTCCCGGTGGTAGTGGCAATCGGAAGGATCCACGGCCGCCACGAGTTCCCGACGTTGATCCGTTACACCGAAGCTTCGATTCTGGCTTTTTCTTCCCCTTTTCGGATTTCGGATCCCTCTTAATATTTATATCCCCCTCGAATCCACTGTGGGCTTTGATTTTTCATGATCTCCGCTGAAGTTGTTGCTAGATTTGCTGAGGTATTTTCGGAACAGATTATTAATTAGTTTTTGACTGAACGGCTTTGTTATATTGTTGCTGTGCTTTTGGATCCGGATTTTACGTTTATTGATTTTATTTCGGATTTGCTGGCTGATATTGTTTTGGATTGTTGAACGGATCCAGTGGATTTGAAAACTTGTTAATTAAACCGGTTCGATGGACTGGCTTCCTGAACCGTTTTTCTGAACTGGTTTCTGAATTGGTTTTGTTTGAACTATTTCAGCTTGTTGGACTTTTTGTTGGAATTGTGTTTCTTCATAGGATGATTGGAGTTAAGGTCCCATTTGGGGCAAACCGTCCTCCTGAGAAAAATCACTTCTCAAACCGGCTTTTCAAATAAGCTCTTTTCTGTATAATCTCTTTTTGGCCAAGCAATCTCAAAATGCAGTTTTCCTCTCAAACCGGCTTTTCAAATAAGCTCTTTTTTGTATAATCTCTTTTTGGCCAAGCAATCTCAAAATGCAGTTTTCCTCTTCCTCTTTCGGTGCCTTTCGATAAGAACAAACATCTGCCCTGTTCTGACCGAGGTCGCGAACCGGACATCCGATGATGATATCTCTGAGGGTGTCAAATTAACCGATTCAATTTCCTTGTTTTGCTCATTTTGCAGGTTTGAAGATATGTCGGAAAGGTCGGAGAATCGGAGCGAATAGACATCGGACAGCATAGTAACTTAAGAATTTTATGATTCCTTTTGTAGAAAATGTACTTATTATTTTTGTAATTTTAGGTATTATTATTTTTGTGTAAAGAGCTAATAAAAATTCCTTATTTTTGTGGAAAATTATTATTATGATTATGCAAAACAAAATGAAAACCACTGCATATGCTGTTTGTTTAATGTTGGAAATAGAATTAAAATAAAACTATGAAATAAAGTTATAATTTTTTTTTTAAAATGAAGTTATCTAAAATGAAATGAAAACTTAAAACGGGATTAAATGAAATGAAAACTTAAAACGGGATTAGCTATTTTAAAATGAAATAAAACTTAAAATGAGATTAGTTATTTTAAAATGAAATAAAACTTAAAATGAGATTATCTATTTTAAAATGAAATAAAACTTAAAATGAGATTATCTATTTTAAAATGAAATAAAACTTAAAATGAGATTATCTATTTTAAAATGAAATAAAACTTAAAATGAGATGAGTTATTTTAAAATGAAATAAAACTTAAAATGAGATTAGTTATTTTAAAATGAAATAAAACTTAAAATGAGATTAGTTATTTTAAAATGAAATAAAACTTAAAATGAGATTAATTATTTTAAAATGAAATAAAACTTAAAATGAGATTAATTATTTTAAAATGAAATAAAACTTAAAATGAGATTAATTATTTTAAAATGAAATAAAACTTAAAATGAGATGATCTATTTTAAAATGAAATGAAATATAAAATAGAATTAAATAAAATTAATTTAAAATAAAATGACGGTACAATGCAATATGGTTATCCGACTAACTTCGCTTCCGACACCATTTCCGATTAAAATCTCCCAACCAGATCAAACAAACCAAAGTTCCTGATTACAACTCAAAATTCAAACTTGACGGCCGGCTGTAAACAAATGACCGTTTTGCCCTTCATAAGCTAAAGAGCGCACCACGCGATGTTTCCTGCAAAAATCAACCAACTACAAGAACTTGTTAGTAATTAGTTAAATGCAAAAATGCAACAGAACGCGAGATGGTTCGACTAATCTTAGGGCAAAATTTGGGGTGTTACACAGTTCCTCAATGATGATTATAGAAAGTGAATCCAACAAGCACGAGCAAGATTGATGAAGATTTTGATGAGAATTGATCAAAAATGTTGGAAAAAGTTTGAGAGAATTTGGTGAAAATTGGAGGGAAATTCTGTTACAATCTTGAGAAATGTGAATGTGATTATGATTTTCTGTTATGCTTAACACTTTATACCACATCCTAATCAATTTGCTAATCACAATTAGCAAAATTGAGTGAATTAGTGAAATGTGATTTTCAAGTGAAATGTCAAAATGGTCCTTTTCCAAATTAGGCCAATGTAACAGTAAATGACAGTTGAAGCAAGTTCTAAATGCTATTTGGGATGTGTATGAATAGGCCTTGTATGCAAAAACCATGTAATTCTCAAAATCACCATTTTTCCCACCAATTTTCAAATAATCCACTTGAAAAATGACTTTTTGCCATGATTATTTTTAATGAAATTTGATCATGCATCATGAAAGTAAATGTGAAATGGGGTTTTCTCAAAGAAAGATCACCCAATTTGGCCATTCCATGTGAAAGTTATGCCACTTTGAACTTAGGCATTTTTGGAAAATGATTTGATCACAACTTGCCAACCATACATGAGAAATTCATGTTCTTGGACTTTTTGGAAAGGTGAGAGCAAGATCTACAACTTTCATGTTGAACAAAATTTCATTTGAAGCATTTTTGGACATGTAATTTTGTGATGAAAAACTTTCCATTTTTGGAAACTTTCAATTACAAGTCACTTTCCATTTTTGGAAAGTTTTCTCCTGACTTTATTTTCTTCATTCTTGATGTTTAAAATGTCAAATGAAACTTGTGTCAACATGAATGAAGTGTATCCAACCTTCTCCCACCTCCAAATCCATCAATTCAAGCACAGTTGACCACAGTTGACTTTTCTGACTGATAGATGAATCTGGCTATGCACTGATCAAGTTGAGCCTCAAACTCCTGATGAAATGGCTCAATGATGAAACCCTAGCTTCCATAAGCTCAATATAATCACATGATGATCCCCATATCCATTGTAGACCCCATCTCCATGCCATGCCCTGATTGGCCTAATGCAGATGATTCAACTGATTAGGGTTGACCAGTGGTCAAAACCCTAATCTCAAGGTATCTGATCAATCTTCTTGAATCTCTTGGATGATAGCAAGACCATGATGATGATGATGTATCATAGCAACCAAGATCAAGCTCAATCTTCTTGAGAAATCATGAAACCCTAATTTGAATCACACACCCTCAGATGGCTAATGATCCAGTCCATTCAATCAATGAAACCCTCAGCTTGAATCTCAACCTCTTATCTTCTGAACAAGACCTAGAAGGATGACTTGCTCCATGTTACCACATGATATGCAATATGCAATGTTTAATGACCTACAAATGATATGTAAAAAATGCAAAGCTAGTCCCAAGAGAGGAGGGCAAATTTTGAGGTGTTACAGCTATAAATGTGATAAACCATTTCTTGAGAGAGAGTGTACTTGTACGGTTAGGGCCCCAAACATCACTAGGTATAAAAGAAAAAGGTTTTGATGGTTTATAAGGTTGTATTGAAAACTAGGAACGATGATGCTTTGCAAATTCACATGCTTCACATTTAAACGAAGAAAAGTTTTTATTGTGAAATATCTTAGGAAACAAGTGTTTTAAGTAACGAAAACTAGGATGACCTAATCTTAAATGCCATACCATAATGTTGTCATCTTTATTATTCAAAACAGAAAAAGACTCAAAGTAGGAACTTATTGTTTTTGAAGGTAGTTGTGATGCAGATCCAATTTCAAGGTAGTAGAGTCCTCCACTCTCCTTAGCACTGCCAATCATCTTCCCCGAATTCAAATCCTAAAAGACACAGTGAGATCGGAAAAAATTAGTTTGACAATTTATATCTTGGGCTAATTTACTCACGGATATTAAATTACAAGATAAATTTGGAACATGAAGGACATTATTAAGAGTTAACATTTGAGACAACACAACTGACCCTTTACCTGCAATGGATGAAAAAGAGCCATCTGCAATTTTTATTTTTTGATTACCTGCACATGGACTATATGAAGTGATCGGAGGCTCCTGAATCTACTATCCAAGTATGACTGGGATTGACACTAAGAAATGCAGAATTACCTTTTGTTGCTATAGAGCAAGAAGGGGTTGGAGACTCAAGAAGTTTGTACAGTCTGTCTAGTTGCTCCGTAGTGAATGGAAACTGAGACGAAGGAGGTTGCTGCCCTTAATCAGAATTACTCGCCTGAAATGCATGACCACTTTTCTTCTTCCAGTTAGGAGGTTTGCCTTTGAGCTTCCAATAAGTTTCACGTGTATGCCATTCACGCTTGCAGTGATTACATCAAGGAACTTTGTCTGACCTTCTTCCCTCGTCAAGGTTCCTAGTAGCCAGAGCTGAGCCTTCAGATTCAGAATTTCGTTGTGTCTTACCCATCATAATTCCTTGCCGTGCCTATTCCCTTCTTATTACTGCAAAAATTTCACGAAGAGTTGGCAATGGTACTTTTCCTAAAACTCTACCTCTTACCTCATCAAGGTCTTCTGTACACCTCCAATTGTCATCATAACAGAGATCTAACTCTTGCCACAGTGTTAACAGTTCATTGTAATAAACAGTTACACTCCTGTCACCTTGTTTTGCATGCCATAACTTTGATTTTAAACCAAAAATTTGAGAGGAGTTTTGAATATCAGAGTATGTTTCCTTAACAGCTTCCCAAACATCCTTTGCGGAAGGTAAAAACATGTAAGACTTACCTATTCCAGTTTCCATAGAGCTTACCAGCCACACAATAATCAAGGAGTTTTTCGACTTCCATTGTTTGTAACGAGGGTCTCCTGTTGTCGGTTCAGCTACTGCTCCTGTTAAGAAATCAATTTTTCCTTTGCTATCCAATACCAATCGAACGGTTTGAGCCCATTCATTGTAGTTATTCCCATTCATTTTAGGGATATTGACCTTGAGGCAGTATGAGGAACCCTCTTGATCATTACCGCCTATGTTGGAATAACCGTCACCAAAAACAATCTTGTTCCTGTTTCCATTGTTGCCGTCATTACTGCCATTGTTTATGACCATCGGCGGTTCCTCATTTACATCGTTTCCGCGGCCACCGCCGTTTCCACGACCGAAGCCCGAATCAGATTGTTGTTGGTCGCCATTACTGCTATTGTTTATGACCACCGGAGGTTCCCCATGTACACCGTTTCCGCGGCCACCGCCGTTTCCACGGCCACCACCCAAATCGGATTGTGGTTGGTCGCCATGGTTGGATCCAGTGTAGGCTTGTGATAGGGGATGCCACCTGTTGTTGTCATTCGCCATAGGAGGTTAACAAAGTATGTGAATTGGGTCGAACAAAAAATATGTTCAGAGAAATTTTATGGTAACCCCTAAACCAACAAAAATAGGCTGAGGAAAGTTTTAAGATCTGATGTGAAACGTTTACCCTTCAAAATTCGTGACGTAATCAAGAAACTCAACAAATTAACATTGTAATAATTTGTCTTAACCTATTAACAAATTAACATCACAACCTGTCATGACAGTTATCCTTGAGAATTTCTAAACATTCGTACAAGATAATTTCATATAAATAGACCACAACTCATTCACAATGGAAAACAAGGCAGAACCCACTCAACCTGCATAAGCCTTTTCTAATAGCAGAGTTGTAGTTCTTGCGAGTGACAAAACCATCATCAATTAACTAACATGCTCATCCAAAGTTGCTTCATCTTTCCACATATTTAAGTTTCACTTTAACAGAGATAAATAAAAATTTAGATTAACACTAACCTAATCCACTCTAACCTGAAGCATAATTAACTAACTATAGAGTTTGAGTAGAATAGCTAACCGCCCGATCCAATTGGACTCCCTCCATTCCATTTCACCATGTAGTCGACTCAAAAGAGTTCTGCCACGGCGTCCTAACAGAACATACATTTCAATTTCATAAAAGTTGTGTAAGTTACCAACCTGTCACTAACAGAAATACGCAACTAACATAAGATACAAAGGCATTCGAAGTAACCGCGTTCCCTGAACAACTAACCGAATTAACTGATTAAAAATTGACGGCTTAACAGTTTGTAACAGTGAGAAACGTTTAACAACCTTCCATTTCCAGAGCTCAACTGAAAGAGCTCTAACTACTTTATGTTAACATGACACTTCTATAAATATCACCTGCACATAAAGCTGAGGGGGAACTCGTTCTTCGATCTTCATCCGACTCTCTCTCAACCTCACGCATAGCCCAATTAGGAAGCCATTGGAGCTTCACATTGAAGCTCTAGTTACACTTGCGATAGACCGCATCAAGCACACAAACATCAAGAAGGATTCAACACCGCTAAAGCGTTTCGAACCAGAATGGCAACGACACATATGAAGAAGAAGAAGATCGAGTGTCCAAGAATTCGAGAGTCTACCTTATCTTCAGACATTCGTTCCGACTTCGTCCCCGATGTACTCGAGTTTGGCCGGAGCAATCCCCAATTCCGAAGGTTATTATGCTTGTTTGAATCTCTCTTTTTCTTATTTCCAATTGATAAAGTTAATATAGATAGGCTGTAACCCCGGGATTAGGGAACGAACCGAGCCGTAGGAGAAGCTTAATTTAGTTTTTCTTATTCTAGGTTTCTAAGTTTCTTTCCCTGATTCGAGTTATCGGTCGTTGAATTGATGGAAGTGAAGGGATAGGTTAGAGAGAGGACGCCAAGACGAACATTTTGGATGGTCAATATGGAACCTTTGGCCGCTCCGCCGCCTCCGGCATGGCGGAGCCTCTATTTTTTAGGGAGGCGTCATTGAGTGAGGAGAGACACATAGTGGATGCATTTTTCTCCCGTTTTAATACCTGGCCATGTGATTATTGAGCTTTAATGTGAATCAATGTGCATTCATGACACGCGCACATGTGCTGACCATCATCAAGGAATCTTTGACCGAAATGCTAGCTGGACCTGAGTCAGCTTCTAGATCCTTATCCTTTTGGGATTTTTTTGCTAGGATGGTTCTATTTTTGAGCGTGATCGGCCTTGAGAAGATGGAATAGCACTACCTTAATCTTAGCACACACCTCCGCTCCCTCTTGCACCCCTTCGCAAGAATTGATTTCCTTGGGCCTTGACCCCGCGAGGCCCGTACGCAATAACACGAAAGCACTACTGCACCCCTCTCTGGAGCACAACAATTTTTTTCTAGCCAAAATACCACTATTACTGGGCCTGAATTAAGGCCAAACCTATTTGTGTTACCTTGAGTTTTCTATTATTATTAACATTATATTTAGGGTCAATTAGGATATACTAATTAGAGTTAATATAAATTAGTTAGGTTTTAATCTTGATTTAATTCTTAAGAATAATAGATTTTAAATTAATTAGGTTAAGAAATTTTTAGATTAAATACAAATTAATTAGAGTTTTTAGAATTTTAATTAGATATTAGAAATATTGGAAATCAATTAGGATTATTAGAAATCTTTAGATAATTAGAATTGCTAGACTATTCGATTCTTAGAATTGGAGTTTGAGTAGAATTTCCATGATTATAATGTTAATTTAATATTAACCATTTTTAGCATAATGACCATTTTGCCCTTTTAGGATTTATTTTGGTTTTGACCATGAACACACACTCCTTTAGGGATAAAATTTAACATAGAATTCCAATCCAAAAGTTTGATTAACATTAACATGCTCCCTTAGGACTCTTAACATAGATTTTTAACCAACTTGGATTAACCAAGGCATGATCCCTTAGGACAGTTTGGTTAGTTTCCATGATTATAATGTTAATTCAATATTAATCATTTTTAGCATAATGACCATTTTCCCTTTTAGGATTTATTTTGGTTTTGGCCATGAACGCACACTCCTTTAGGGATAGAATTTAACATAGAATTCCAATCCAAAAGTTTGATTAACATTAACATGCTCCCTTAGGACTCTTAACATAGATTTTTAGTCAACTTGGATTAACCAAGGCATGATCCCTTTGGACAGTTTGGTTAATTTCTAACCATTAGATTAGATTCTAACGTAATTCTCAAAACTAAATAAAACCTCCGATTCGAATTGATCAAAAGCAATTTTAATCAACTAAATCCTTTGAACTTGTATAATCCCACAATCTAACTTTAGTGACCAAGAGACGCTTGGTCATTTGATAAGACTTTTTCTTCTAAGCTGTGGAGCTCGAGGCCTCAAGTCAAGATTCTCAATCAAGGCATCCTCAGTCATACCAAGAAGTGGATAATACAAGTATTTCAAAGGTGGAAACTTCGAGAGCTTGTTAAATCAAAGTTGGAATCGTGTGGCATGAGCCTTAAGTAATAGATAAGGAGTGGGACTAGATAATTCCTACCCCCATTTTGGATATCTTTGGGTATGGGATGAATGACCCAGTGCTCATCGTATTCACCTATATTCACAGACTTTAGCACAATTCTAATCATACGATTGACAAGTCTCTCTCCCTTCATAAAGCATCATGCAACAAGTAAGGACTACATCAATAACTTAGCAATCATGAATCAAGTTGCACGACACGAGCCTTAAGCAATAGAGAAGGAGTGGGGCTGGATAATTCCTACCCCCAATCTGAACATCTTTGGGCATGGGACGAATGATTGAGTGCTCATTGTATTCACCTCTATTCAAAGACTTTAGTGCAATTCGAATCAAACGATTGTTAAGGTCTTCATTACAAGAAACAACAACAAATATTCTTCTCCTTCAACTTGAATGTTAAGACAAGAGTTACATGTCAAGAGCCTTAAGTAGTAAAGAAGGAATGAGACTGGAGCTTTCCTATACTCATTCTGGATATATTTTGGTGCGAGACGTTTGACTCGTTGCTTATCGTATATGTAGCACCTCAAATTTGCACCCCCCATTCATTCACTCTTTTCATGTTTAGGTCATTGACATTACACTAACATTTCATTAACATTGCATAGAGCATTACATCACATTCAACTGGCATGGGCATCAGGAGAATTCCTCTGTGCAAGAGAGCAAGGTTCATGAGAAAAAGGCCCTATGGGTGTTCCAATGAGCTTATGTGAACCCAAGGTTCATTTTGAAACAACTTGACCAAGTATCAGAGGTTCAAAGTCCACAGTGCAGTTTCAGGTCATCTAGGACCCATAAAAGTCAACTGCAAGCCAACTGAGGGCTAGGAGATGGAGAAATGGTTTGAGACACTTCATTCATGTCTAAAAGAGGTTTATTCAACATGTCAAACTCATACCTTGAAGATTTTGAAGCCAGATCAAAAGTTTCCCAAAATGGAAAGTGACATGTAATTTCAAGTTTCCAAAAATGGCAAGTTTTTGGACCAACTTCAACTCAACTTTCCAACATCAAAGAAGCTTCAAATGAAATTTTGTCCAACATGAAAGTTGAAGATCTTTCTCTCCCATTTCCAAAAAGTCCAAGTTCATGAATTTCTAATGAATGGTTAAGGAGTTATGATCAAATCATGGCAAAGTGTGCTTGAAACTTCAAATGGCCATATCTTTTGAACCAAAACTCCAAATTTGGTGGTTCTTTTTGAAAAATGTTTCTCATGTCATGAAGTTTCTAAATCAACCATCATATTGCATGAATTTCCAACACATGAGCATCTGCACATCCAAGTCAATTTTGGAGGGAAAAGTGGAAATTTAAAAAGGGTGCATTGTATGGACTTTCTACTAATGCCATTGTGTTTAAAATGTAATTTTGAGTGAATTTGGGCCAGCATGGTGTACTGTTCACGCATGCATTTCATGCATGAGGTGAAAATGCAAATTTGTGCATGCACCTTATTTCTTTCTAATCCCAATTAAACATGGCTTAGTGTTAATTTCAGAATGATTAGCAAGGGGTATAAAAGCTTAATCACAACTGCATTGCTCAGAATACACATTTTCAGATCTAGATTTGAGAATTGATCAAAATTTTCTCTCACAAAGAACTTCCAAATTCTTCACACAAACACTCATTTCCTTGGTGAATTCATGATCATGGAGTGGTTTTGAGTGAGATTGAACGTGCATCTTGTGTTTTTCTGCTCAATTTCGTGCATGCTCAAGCTTGGATGCACCAATGGAGTTTTCAAATTAAGCTAGATCCACGCGTGTTTGAGCTTTAATTTCTCCATCAATCATCTCTACAAGCATCCTGGAAGTGATCTGGATCGTTACAAGTGCTGGATTATGCAAAACCATAACCTGCTCTTCAAGAGGTAGGAAATTCGATCTCACTTATTCTCAAATCCATGTGTATGTTTGCGTAGATCTTTGTTTGCTGAGAATTCTGAGCTAAAAATCAATTGAAATGGTGTAGTATTCATTGAGTTATACGCGTTTGAAGTTTGAGATGCAAAAATGTTCATGTTCGATTTGAACTTGTTATGATGTTTTAGCATGAATTGTTAGTTGATCTATGATGTACATGGAATAAGGATTTGAATGATATAATTTTGTTGAATTCTGGGCGTTTCTGGATTTTCTGGAAAACTGATGCATAAGGTTCATCATCTTCATCTTCTTCCTCATGAAGAAGATGAAGATTCATGCGTTCTGGAGATTTACGTCGGTTTCTGGAGAATAGCGTTGGTTTCAAGCGACGTTTTCTGAATATTTCGCACGCAGCTTAAGGTTTAGGGAGAAACGGTGGCGTTTTGGTAATTAGCGCGCATTTCATTCAAAAATTGACTGGCTTCGATCCTCAGCGAGGGCATTATTTCAATTGTTCAGCATTTTTTGCTTTTTCCCTCCAAATCACATGCCATGTACATATTTGAATTTCATTTTTTCTATCAACTTGTAAAAATCATAACAAATTGAAAAATGCATCAAATCACTCCCAATTTTTTGCAAAATGATCCTTGTGATGTCCAGTTTTTTATGATGATGAGTTTGCAAGTTGTGCCTGGCTGTAATTTTATTTGTGCTAGGTTCATTGAACACATGTGCATTTGTGACATTGCCTTACTCTTTCTATCATGAAATGCTTGTTTTTAATCCAATGGACTTGAAATTTTACATGTTGATTCTAGACACGTTGATGGACCTTTGAGGCTTTGTTTGATATTTTTATCATGTACCAATTCTGTTTTATGCTTGTGTTTGCATGGTGTGACAATTTGTGTCACACATTTGGTTGTCTTACTTGTGCTATTTGATTTCCATGCCAAATGACCTCTAATGCTTCTGATTTTTTGTGTGATGGATTTTTGGATGTGTTGAATACTTATGAATTTTTCCAGAATTATTTGAATCATTTCTGTTTTGATTGGGAATTTTCATTCTTAATGTTCAAATGTGTGCCTTGAATTGGTCATTGACTTCTCTTGCCTATTACATGAACTTGTATGATTATTTTGGTTTAGTTCTTTTTAGGACTTGTTCTTGATTGATTAAATATGATTCATGTTGAATATCAAGTTCTGTTTTGGATTTTTGATTCCCTTTTGACCCTAGGCTTTGACCTAGTGGTTTGTTACTCACATTTGAGTTGTGACTTTCAGGTTCAAGAATGCATCTCCATGATTGATGTTGCTCCTTCATTTGAGCTTGATAATTTGTTATTGTTGACTAATACTTGCTGTTTTATAGGCCTTGATGATGGTTCACTTGTGTTTATGGCTTATGTGTTGCATATTGGGTTGTTTGTTTGATATTGACTGTTGATTATTGTCTGGATTTTGTACTGATTGGTTTAGCTGTTTCCACAGGTACTTAAGTTGCTTTAAGTTCATTTGAACTTTGCTTTGCTTGCTTGTGGATGGCATACCACTGAGGTATAATCCCTTGATCTTCATGTAGTCTGGAAGACCTGCCATGTTACTTTGGCAGGCACCTGTCTGAAGCCCTCCTTAAGAGGCAATGTTTGTGGATGTTTAATTTTGTGCCAAGCAGGTAAAGACCTCTTAAGAGGCAATTGGCAGATGAAAGGGATGTGCAATCCATCCCCTGCTATTCAGTGTGTCATTCACTTTGCTCACACCATGTGTTGACGCATCTTGAATAAGAACCCAAGATCTTGTTGTGTCAGTCATATGGAGAAGAGTTCCTTCATTCTGAACTCCCACACTTTCTATTTGAGTCAAGCTCTCCCAGGCCAGGGATAAGAGCTGTGAGGTCTTTCCCTCACTTCCCATTTCATCTGCTTCACCCTAACTCTCAATGTTAGGGTTAAGAGCTAAAAATACCCCATTCCAGTTGGCTTGTTTCTACAGCCCAGCCTTGTTTGAGCCAATTGATTGCATATAGTGTGTGATACTTGTGCTTGTGTTTGTTTGATGTGTTGTTTAGGATAGCTTGCTTCCTGTGCAAGTTAGGATAGAAACCTCAACATAGGGATCATATGCATGACAACTTCTAGGCTCGAGTCGTAGTCTCCCTAGTCGCTTGTTATCTCCCTTGTCTCTGGTTAGGTTAGAAGTTCTTTCCCTGTTAAGGGGAACTACGTCGCCCTGATCCTCATACCAGATGAGGTACGTAGGCAGGAGATGAGCAGATCTCTCCGGGCGCCCTTTTTTCTTTTTCAACCCTTTGTGTGTGTTTGGAGTCTGACATAAGCCTAGCGATTGGCAGTCGGTTTCCTGTCTGTATCTCTTTGTTTGGAGTCTGACGTAAGTCTAGCGATTGGCAGTTAGTTTCCTGTGTGTGTTTTGTTGGTTCGGAGTCTGATGTAAGTCCAGCGATTGGCCTTCGGTTTCCATGTTTGCCTGTTTGTGTGGAGTCTGACGTAAGTCCAACGATTGGCAGTCGGTTTCCTGTTTGTGTTTTGTTTGGCGTGCGTTAGCCGAGCTACGAGTGCTCTGATTCTTCTCTGGTTAGGGAAGATACGTATGCATAGGATGCGACATCCTAGCGAGCACGTTTCCCCTGTCCCCGAACTACGTCGACTCTGATGTCTGTGTCTGACAGACTACGTAGGCCCAGGATGCGATATCCTTCCGAGTCTCCTTCTTCCGTCTTTCATCTGTGTTTCAGTCCAGTTTTGTGCAGTTCTTGAGCAGTTATCTAGGAACCTTTCTTCTATTCTCTGAGCGTGGATCCCGTCGAGTACGACGGATGCGTAGGGGTGCTAATACCTTCCCTTCGCATAACCGACTCTCGATCCTTGCATCTCTGGTCGCGAGACCATTCCTTTCCAGGTTTACTTCGAGCGTTTCCTTTCCCGCCTTTGGGATAAATAACGCACGGTGGCGACTCTGTTGTTTCTTTTTCCCGCCGGTTTTTCGCGTAATGCGACAGCTGGCGACTCTGCTGGGGAAAGACCGAGAAGTTGACCTATTGCTGGTCCATCTTCCCTAAGCGAGTCAATCCTAGCGCTCTTTAGGATAGTTGTGGTTGCTTTTACTGCTTTATTTATTGCATTTATTAGTATGATGTGATTGTATATACGTGCATTATGTGTTTGCATGCATTATTTATCATTGTGCTGGCTGTCTGTTTCTCTGTTGGGGTGGGAGTTACAAGAGGTAAAAGGCTCAATACCCAGGCTATGAGTGAACTTTAGGACACCTAGGAATAGAGTGATTCATGGGAAGCGGGTGGTATTGCGCCACTTAGCGGAACATGGTATCACGAGCAGTTTAGATTCTGATGGGGTATTATCGGTACATACATCGGGTGTGCACATGATGATATTCTTGAAAGGGTTGTTTATCCTGCGTTTCTCTTGACCTTACCCTGACCTAGATGACACCCGTGAGTGGGGAGGGAATGAATCATTAGAGGTACAGTTGGTGACTATTGATCAGTTGGTGACTTGATCTGTTGGTGACTCTTGGTCCTGTTGGTGACTATTGGTTCCCGTTGGTGACTTGGTTCAGAGATATGGGTCTCAGATGACTTTGGGTTTCAGATGACTTTGTGGTTCCGAATTCAAGCCGAAGTTTTGATCCTGTGCCTTGAGATGCACAGCCCCCCAGTCATAGTTGCATCATTGGCATCATAACATGTTTATTTTCAAAAAAAAAAAAAGTAATGCATGAAAAAATGATGATGAAAAAAAAGAAGAACAAGTTAACCTGCATGTGCATATCCTTTCTCAGGATCATTCATGATAAAATATCACCCATATCATACATATCATGCACATATCATTCTTGCATTACAGACATGCTTGGGAGAGATTTCTCACTCTGGTTCCTGACTGAGACAGGATTGCTGATCAACGTCCGCACCGCTACGCTACCAGACTGAACCAATAGAGAAGTATGGATCAAGTTCAAGCTGAGTTGGCAGAGATGAGGGCTAACATGGCCCAGTTTATGAGCATGATGCAGGGGGTCGTTCAAGGGCAAGAGGAGCTGCGTGCCTTAGCCCAGAGACAGGAAGTTGTGGTTCCACTAGTCTACCGTGCCTCACCAGAGGGGATCCCTGTTAACGCCAATGCTGCTGCTGCTACTATTCCCGTCAACAACTATGCTGTGGGTGATGAATTAAGGGGTATTCAAATTAATGGACAGCCTCTTGCTGCAGAGACTATTAATGCCAAAGTGACCCGTGCTCCAGTTCGTCATCCTGCTTCTTTGGTTGACAGACAAGAGGATATGTTCACCCTTCTCAGTGATGAAGACGAAGTTGTGAGGACTGAAGAGAGGGATAGAAAAGTGGATGCCCTTGCTGAGAAAATCTGTGCCATGGAGTGTCAGAACTCTTTAGGCTTTGATGTTACCGATATGGGTTTGGTTGATGGATTGAGGATCCCTTACAAATTCAAGGCGCCATCCTTCGACAAATACAATGGCACTTCCTGTCCTCGCACTCATGTACAGGCTTATTACAGGAAGATCTCCGCATACACTGACGATGAGAAGATGTGGATGTACTTTTTCCAAGACAGTTTGTTTGGAGCGTCTTTGGACTGGTACATGGATCTGAAGAAAGAATCAGTCAGAAGCTGGAGAGATATGGGTGAAGCCTTCTTGAGGCAATACAAGCATAACATGGACATGGCTCCAAGCCGAACCCAACTGCAGAGTTTGTGTCAGAAGACTGGCGAGAGCTTCAAAGAGTACGCCCAGAGATGGCGTGAGCTAGCCGCAAGAGTATAACCTCCGATGTTGGAGAGAGAGCTGACTGACATGTTCATCGGGACCTTGCAGGGTGTGTTCATGGACCGCTTGGGGAGTTGCCCGTTCAGTAGCTTTTCTGATGTTGTTGCCTGTGGGGAGAGGACTAAGAGTCTCATTAAAGCAGGAAAGATACAAGATCCTGGATCTTCAAGTTCTTCGAGTTCCAAGAAACCATTCCCTGGGGCACCCAAAAGGGGAGAGGGTGGAATAAATGTTGTGCATCATCAGAGGAATGTAAATAGAGGACAGTTTCGTCAGGTTGCTGCTGTGACTATTCCAGCAACTCAACAACAGCAGAGAAGACCGGCTCAGCAATATCAGCATCAGCAACATCGTCCTCAACAGCAGGCTTACCAGTCTCACCATGGTAATCAAGCTGGTACGAGTAATGAGAGGAAGAAGATCATTTTTGACCCGATTCCTATGTCGTACGCAGAATTGTATCCCTCTTTGATAGAGCGGAACTTGATTACTCCCAGAGACCCGCCGGCTATACCCGTCAACCCTCGGTGGTGGTATAAGCCTGATCAGCATTGTGTGTATCATTCGGGTGCTCCTGGTCATGATGTGGATAGTTGCTTTCAGTTGAAGATTAAGGTGCAAGACCTTATGAGATCAGGTATCCTGAGCTTCGAGGACTTAGGTCCCAATGTTAATCGAGCCTGAAAACAGCAAATCCCGGGCTGACGGTGGCTGTTCTTCTGAGGTCTTCAACGAAAAAGAGTCGTTCAAGAGTAGAGGTGTTATCCACGTCAATCAGAGTGGGGAAGCTACTGATGCAAAGGATACTGACATTTGTCATCCCTGGCGGGATCTGCCACAATTGGGTCGCTGTGGACGTTCCTACAGTCATTCCTAAGTCAGAGTAATAATCACTTTGTTTAAAACCCTTCTCCCATACCAAAAGGAGAAGTGATGACATTGTTGGCAAAATAAATACAATGACATTTTCATTCAAATAAAAGCATGTTAAACATTTGTTTTTCCATTTGTTTTCCCTTTTCGCTTTTTGCATGAAATTGGTGATCACAAAAAACCCTAAAAACAAGAATAAAAGCAATATTTTCATTTGCATAACGATTGTCTTGTTTGTTTTCCAAAAAGCTTTTATATTCAAAATCATTATGCAGGTTGATTCCTAAACCCATTGAACATAATGATCCAACGCCATCTCCCAACTTTGAATTCCCTGTATTCGAAGCGGAAGAAGATGATGTTGAAGGGATTCCTGACGAGATTTCCCGACTTCTTGGGCAAGAAAAGAAGATCACTCAGCTGTATCTCGAGAATCAGCAAAACAGTCCAACTGGGGCATTACAAAAAAAAAAACAAAAAAAAGAGGAGGGTGAAAATCAAAATCAAAATCAAATCAAAATCAAAAGAAAGAAAAAGAAAGAAAGAAACAAAAGAATAATAGCACCCTCAAGTCCCAAGTTGACTGATGCTGAATGGATTCAGAGTCGTTACGACCAAGTGAATCTGATCAAAAAGAAGAGATTAACTGCCATGTATCATGGTCAGTCATATCAGCAGAGAATGAAGAAAGCATTCGATAAGAAGGTCAAGCCTCGTGCGTTCCGAGAAAGTGACCTCATGCTCAAGAAAGTCTTGTCTTTCGCGCCCGATTCCAGGGGCAAGTGAACCCCAAACTATGAATGTCCATATGTAGTTAAGAGAGCCTTTTCAGGCGGTGCTTTGACACTTACAACAATGGATGGGGAGGATTTCACGCGTCCTGTGAATTCAGATGCAGTCAAGAAATACTTTGCCTAAAACAAAAAGCAGAATAGCTCGCTAAGTTGAACACCCGAAAGGGCGACTTAGGCAAAAATGAGCGTCTCGGTGGATTGAAAACCCGAAAGGGCGATCCAGGCAAAAGTTAGAGACATTGAAAAAAAGAATTTGCATCCCGCTAGATTGAGTACCTCACACTGGGGCAATCTAGGCAAAAATTAGGGATTTGGCAAGTAACTGCATCCTGACAAGACCGTGTTCTACATCTGTCATCAGCCAGAAAATTCTTGATTCGTCGTCGACTGAAGCTTCGAATACGTCGAAATTCGGAATTGGTGGAGAAAAGGTCATTATGTTCAATGTAGCCCTCTCCAATATATATCACCAATTTCAAACTTGTACATATCTATGGAGTCTTGCCATTTACAGGCTACCATTCCATCAAATCAGTTTGAGATTTTATCCAATTATTTGCACTCTTATTTGTTTCAACTCAACAAATGTTTTGCATGTTTTAATTGATAAAATATAATTGTTTTCAAAATAAACAAATCTTTTACAAAATTGTTCTTAAACAAAGTGAACATTCACGATGATGGAATGATACTTAGGAGATCTGCAGTGCTCTCCCAAGGGTGGTATGATTCCCAACAGGGTAAGACTTGTGTTCATATCTCTGGCATAACTGTATCTTTTTCCTGTAGAACCTTTCATGGTTTCTCCTCAGCGAGGGTGCTCAGTGCAGTGTTGTTTGAAGTTGTTCATCTTTATTTCTCTGACAAGTACAACATTCTTTCTCCTAGCCTCTACTAGCCCCATGGTGGTTTTCGTCCCCAGTGGAGTGCTGTTCTAGCCCTATGGTGGTTTTCATCCCCAGTAGAGTGCCGTTTGAACATTTTGTGGGCCAGTCCCGAGCAGAGTGTTTGTTGAAGACTTCAACTTTCTTCTCTCCAGCAGAGCAGTCTTCTCCCCTCCCCAGCATGGGTGCTTTTCTTTGAAAATTCGGTATTTGGTGGATTGACATCATCATTTCCTCAGATAGATCCCCAGCGGAGTTGTTGGCATGATGAGCTTTATCAATGCCTATCTATCCCCACCAGAGATCTGGTTGCTTCTTGGTGTCTTTGACCCCCAGCATGAGTTGCTGTTGTGGCAGTGTATGCCTGTGCTATGAACTCTTTTCTCCGGTTGTGACTGACGATCCCTCCGGAAGCCTCTTGTGGCCTTCCTCCCCTGCAGGATGGTGTTGTCCCCTGATATCCCATTCTCCGGCAGATCTCTTTTGCTCTCGGGTGATCTTTTGGCTTCCCCTCTGGAAGGGTAGTATCGGGTGGTTGATCCCTGGACCTGTGTGTTAGACATGTCTGTTTGTCAGCATTCATCATGCATCATGCATATACGCATAATCATAACATTCAGATACTCATGTTGCATCTTTTGCCATATATCCGTTGATTGTTGTCTCCTGTTAATTGGTGATACAAATCTCTCTAGTAGATCTCCCCAAGCAGATGTTGGTGTGTCTGATCTCTCCATATAGAGTCAGCCCCGTAAGCAGAAAGTGTCTACCATTTCCTTCTGCACTCCCCACTGAGTTATATCCTCGTGGATGACGGTTGTTTCCGTTCCCTCCCTACACACATAACGGGATGGGCTTTCCCTATTGAGTTCTTTCCTCATTAGGATGAGTCTTGATTCAGTTTGCCTTTTTGGATCGATCCTAAATTGGCTTCCTATTGGCTGTCTCTTGTGCTTCCCTGTGGTATAAATGAATAGTTGGCCACTAACCGACACTCATTCATCTTATCCTCAGCGGAATTTGTGGGCTTCTACCTACTAACCGGTAGTTGTAAGTCCTATCTTTACGGTTTTCTACCTACTAACCGGTAGTTATAAATCCTATTTTCATCCCCTAGCAGAGGTAACCTTTGGGGTTCATTCTGGTTGTTGGCGGATTTTTGCGGTCTTCTACCTACTACCCGGTAGTTGTAAATCCTATTTTCTCCCATTTTGTTCCTCAGCAGATTGTTGTGGTCTTCTACCTACTAACCGGTAGATGTGAACCCTCTTTTCTCCCCTTTGTGGAGTCAACCCTTGTGCTCATCCTAGTCGATGACGGTTACTGTTCCGTGGTTTTCTACCTACTAACCGGTAGATGTAATCCCCTCTTTGTGGTTATCATTATCCAGGTTTCGGTATTGATATTCCTTTCCCCTTTCGGATATTTGCTTTGATTAAGCAACTTTATCCCCAGCGGGCCTTCCCCTTCCTTGTGGGTAATTGCTCTGAGTAAGCAATTTTATCCTCAGTGGGTCCTCTTTCATTCACCGTTTGCCGGTGATGTTTGTTGTTTCCCCTTTTGATTGGTCGTCATTTACATACCTAGTCCTGGTATCCCGATGCCTTTCTTTTCGGTTGATTTATCCTTTAACAACCTACAACCCGGTTATGGATAATCTTCCATGCGAGTGTATTATCTACGTTTTGACGGCTATAGATAATACATCTCATGCACTCTTTGGTCGCAGCCTTTTGTGTTTCCCCAGTCGAGTAAGATTCGTTGTCCCTTTGCGGACTCGAATATTCATTCTACCCCAGTTGTTTGGATAACTGCCTTGTTCGCGCAATTTATCCCCAGTGAGTCATCTCTCGTCTACCCTGTTGTTGTTGATAACGATTGTCTCATGTTTTCGGTTGATTTATCCTTTAACAACCTACAACCCGGTTATGGATAATCTTCCATGCGAGTATATTATCTACGTTTTGACGGCTATAGATGATATATCTCATGCGCTCTTTGGTCGAGGTCTTGTCCTTCCCAGTCGAGTAAGATTCGTATTCCTTGTGGAATCGAATGTCCATCCTTTAACAAGTTTGCTTTCGCTCTCTTCAGGATGATGAGTGTTTTGGAACACACACCAATTCACGATTTCGGTCGATTTATCCTTTGACAACCTACAACCCGGTTATGGATAATCTTCCTTGCGAGTATATTATCTACGTTTTGACGACTATAGATAATATATCTCATGCGCTCTTTGGTCGAAGTCTCGTCCTTCCCAGTTGAGTAAGATTCGTATTCCTTGTGGAATCGAATATCCATCCTTTAACAAGTTTGCTTTCGTTCTCTTCAGGATGATGAGTGTTTTGGAACACACACCAATTCACGTTTTCGGTTGATTTATCCTTTAACAACCTACAACCCGATTATGGATAATCTTCCTTGCGAGTATATTATCTACGTTTTGACGGCTATAGATAATATATTTCGTGCACTATTTGGTTGAACCCTTTGTTTGTTTCCCCAACTGAGTAAGATTCGTATTCCTTGTGGAATCGAATGTCCATCCTCTAACAAGATTGCTTTGCTAGCTCTCTTTAGGATGATGAGTGTTTTGGAACACAAACCAGTTCACGCCTTGGTCGGTCACCTGTTATATGCCTACGACCCAGTATCCTTGGTGTTCCTTCCTTCCTGCTCCCTATTGCGACCTTAGTCCCCTGTGGAGTCAGATTTTCCTGAGTCAAAGTATACCTTTTCCAGGTTTTCCTCAGATGTTTTTGGTTGATTGATATATCTCACCCGTACACTGGTCTTGGATATTCATTCTTCTCAAGCTTGTTACCTACTAGCCGGTAACACCTCACCCCTTTCTTTCTCCCATTGCATCTGTCGATGTCTGGTTGAGTCCTTCCTATTCGTCCGTTGGCGTCTAGCCGTGGTTTCTTTCTCCCACTCATCCGTTGATGTCTGGTTGAGTCTTTCCCATTCGTCCGTTGGCGTCTGGTCATTGTATCCTTTCTTTGATAAATATCAAAATCCCCAGTAGAGTCATCGGTAAACGTCCTATCTGGTTAATGTTGTAAATATCTTGTGCATCCCCCGCAGAGTGCAAATTCCAGGTACTTTTGGTATTCAATCCCTGATTACCTTGAAAGTATGATAGTCGTTGCCTTCATCCATTCAGGTTCTCAGTTGATTGAATAAGGGGAGCTGTAGCACCTCAAATTTGCACCCCCCATTTATTCACTCTTTTCATGTTTAGGTCATTGACATTACACTAACATTTCATTAACATTGCATAGAGCATTGCATCACATTCAACTGGCATGGGCATCAGGAGAATTCCTCTGTGCAAGAGAGCAAGCATTTTCATGAGAAAAAGGCCCTATGGGTGTTCCAATGAGCTTATGTGAACCCAAGGTTCATTTTGAAACAACTTGACCAAGTATCAGAGGTTCAAAGTCCACAGTGCAGTTTCAGGTCATCTGGGACCCATAAAAGTCAACTACAAGCCAACTGAGGGCTAGGAGATGGAGAAATGGTTTGAGACACTTCATTCATGTCTAAAAGAGGTTTATTCAACATGTCAAACTCATACCTTGAAGATTTTGAAGCCAGATCAAAAGTTTCCCAAAATGGAAAGTGACATGTAATTTCAAGTTTCCAAAAATGGCAAGTTTTTGGACCAACTTCAACTCAACTTTCCAACATCAAAAAAGCTTCAAATGAAATTTTGTCCAACATGAAAGTTGAAGATCTTTCTCTCCCATTTCCAAAAAGTCCAAGTTCATGAATTTCTAATGAATGGTTAAGGAGTTATGATCAAATCATGGCAAAGTGTGCTTGAAACTTCAAATGGCTATATCTTTTGAACCAAAACTCCAAATTTGGTGGTTCTTTTTGCAAAATGTTTCTCATGTCATGAAGTTTCTAAATCAACCATCATATTGCATGAATTTCCAACACATGAGCATTTGCACATCCAAGTCAATTTTGGAGGGAAAAGTGGAAATTTAAAAAGGGTGCATTGTATGGACTTTCTACTAATGCCTTTGTGTTTAAAATGTAATTTTGAGTGAATTTGGGCCAGCATGGTGTACTGTTCACGCATGCATTTCATGCATGAGGTGAAAATGCAAATTTGTGCATGCACCTTATTTCTTTCTAATCCCAATTAAACATGGCTTAGTGTTAATTTCAGAATGATTAGCAAGGGGTATAAAAGCTTAATCACAACTGCATTGCTCAGAATACACATTTTCAGATCTAGATTTGAGAATTGATCAAAATTTTCTCTCACAAAGAACTTCAAAATTCTTCACACAAACACTCATTTCCTTGGTGAATTCATGATCATGGAGTGGTTTTGAGTGAGATTGAACGTGCATCTTGTGTTTTTCTGCTCAATTTCGTGCATGCTCAAGCTTGGATGCATCAATGGAGTTTTCAAATTAAGCTAGATCCACGCGTGTTTGAGCTTCAATTTCTCCATCAATCATCTCTACAAGCATCCTGGAAGTGATCTGGATCGTTACAAGTGCTGGATTGTGCAAAACCATAACCTGCTCTGCAAGAGGTAGGAAATTCGATCTCACTTATTCTCAAATCCATGTGTATGTTTGCGTAGATCTTTGTTTGCTGAGAATTCTGAGCTAAAAATCAATTGAAATGGTGTAGTATTCATTGAGTTATGCGCGTTTGAAGTTTGAGATGCAAAAATGTTCATGTTCGATTTAAACTTGTTATGATGTTTTAGCATGAATTGTTAGTTAATCTATGATGTACATGGAATAAGGATTTGAATGATATAATTTTGTTGAATTCTGGGCGTTTCTGGATTTTCTGGAAAACTGATGCATAAGGTTCATCATCTTCATCTTCTTCCTCATGAAGAAGATGAAGATTCATGCGTTCTGGAGATTTACGTCGGTTTCTGGAGAATATCGTTGGTTTCAAGCGACGTTTTCTGAATATTTCGCATGCAGCTTAGGGTTTAGGGAGAAACGGTGGCGTTTTGGTAATTAGCGCGCATTTCATTCAAAAATTGACTGGCTTCGATCCTCAGCGAGGGCATTATTTCAATTGTTCAGCATTTTTTGCTTTTTCCCTCCAAATCACATGCCATGTACATATTTGAATTTCATTTTTTCTATCAACTTGTAAAAATCATAACAAATTGAAAAATGCATCAAATCACTCCCAATTTTTTGCAAAATGATCCTTGTGATGTCCAGTTTTTTATGATGATGAGTTTGCAAGTTGTGCCTGGCTGTAATTTTATTTGTGCTAGGTTCATTGAACACATGTGCATTTGTGACATTGCCTTACTCTTTCTATCATGAAATGCTTGTTTTTAATCCAATGGACTTGAAATTTTACATGCTGATTCTAGACACATTGATGGACCTTTGAGGCTTGGTTTGATATTTTTATCATGTACCAATTCTGTTTTATGCTTGTGTTTGCATGGTGTGACAATTTGTGTCACACATTTGGTTGTCTTAATTGTGCTATTTGATTTCCATGCAAAATGACCTCTAATGCTTCTGATTTTTTGTGTGATGGATTTTTTGGATGTGTTGAATACTCATGAATTTTTCCAGAATTATTTGAATCATTTCTGTTTTGATTGGGAATTTTCATTCTTAATGTTCAAATGTGTGCCTTGAATTGGTCATTGACTTCTCTTGCCTATTACATGAACTTGCATGATTATTTTGGTTTAGTTCTTTTTAGGACTTGTTATTGACTGATTAAATATGATTCATGTTGAATATCCAGTTCTGTTTTGGATTTTTGATTCCCTTTTGACCCTAGGCTTTGACCTAGTGGTTTGTTACTCACATTTGAGTTGTGACTTTCAGGTTCAAGAATGCATCTCCATGATTGATGTTGCTCCTTCATTTGAGCTTGATCATTTGTTATTGTTGACTAACACTTGCTGTTTTATAGGCCTTGATGATGGTTCACTTGTGTTTATGGCTTATGTGTTGCATATTGGGTTGTCTGTTTGATATTGACTGTTGACTATTGTCTGGATTTTGTACTGATTGGTTTAGCTGTTTCCACAGGTACTTAAGTTGCTTTAAGTTCATTTGAACTTTGCTTTGCTTGCTTGTGGTTGGCATACCACTGAGGTATAATCCCTTGATCTTCATGTAGTCTGGAAGACCTGCCATGTTACTTTGGCAGGCACCTGTCTGAAGCCCTCCTTAAGAGGCAATGTTTGTGGATGTTTAATTTTGTGCCAAGCAGGTAAAGACCTCTTAAGAGGCAATTGGCAGATGAAAGGGATGTGCAATCCATCCCCTGCTATTCAGTGTGTCATTCACTTTGCTCACACCATGTGTTGACGCATCTTGAATAAGAATCCAAGATCTTGTTGTGTCAGTCATGTGGAGAAGAGTTCCTTCATTATGAACTCCCACACTTTCTATTTGAGTCAAGCTCTCCCAGGCCAGGGATAAGAGCTATGAGGTCTTACCCTCACTTCCCATTTCATCTGCTTCACCCTAACTCTCAATGTTAGGGTTAAGAGCTAAAAATACCCCATTCCAGTTGGCTTGTTTCTACAGCCCAGCCTTGTTTGAGCCAATTGATTGCATATAGTGTGTGATACTTGTGCTTGTGTTTGTTTGATGTGCTGTTTAGGATAGCTTGCTTCCTGTGCAAGTTAGGATAGAAACCTCAACATAGGGATCATATGCATGATAACTTCTAGGCTCGAGTCGTAGTCTCCCTAGTTGCTTGTTATCTCCCTTGTCTCTGGTTAGGTTAGAAGTTCTTTCCCTGTTAAGGGGAACTACGTCGCCCTGATCCTCATACCAGATGAGGTACGTAGGCAGGAGATGAGCAGATCTCTCCAGGTGCCCTTTTTCTTTTTCAACCCTTTGTGTGTGTTTGGAGTCTGACATAAGCCCAACGATTGGCAGTCGGTTTCCTGTCTGTGTCTCTTTGTTTGGAGTCTGACGTAAGTCCAGCGATTGGCAGTTGGTTTCCTGTGTGTGTTTTGTTGGTTCGGAGTCTGATGTAAGTCCAACGATTGGCCTTCGGTTTCCATGTTTGCCTGTTTGTGTGGAGTCTGACGTAAGTCCAGCGATTGGCAGTCGGTTTCCTGTTTGTGTTTTGTTTGGCGTGCGTTAGCCGAGCTACGAGTGCTCTGATTCTTCTCTGGTTAGGGAAGATACGTATGCATAGGATGCGACATCCTAGCGAGCACGTTTCCCCTGTCCCCAAACTACGTCGACTCTGATGTCTGTGTCTGACAGACTATGTAGGCCCAGAATGCGATATCCTGCCGAGTCTCCTTCTTCCGTCTTTCATCTGTGTTTCAGTCCAGTTTTGTGCAGTTCTTGAGCAGTTATCTAGCAACCTTTCTTCTATTCTCTGAGCGTGGATCCCGTCGAGTACGACAGATGCGTAGGGGTGCTAATACCTTCCCTTCGCATAACCGACTCCCGATCCTTGCATCTCTGGTCGCGAGACCATTCCTTTCCAGGTTTACTTCAAGCGTTTCCTTTCCCGCCTTTGGGATAAATAACGCACGGTAGCGGCTCTGTTGTTTCTTTTTCCCGCCGGTTTTTCGCGTAATGCGACAGTATCCACCTTTACTCATAGACTTTAATATGATTCTTATTCTACAAATACCAAGTCTACTCATTCTCCAATCAATCATTTCAATTCAATCATTCAATCATTCATTTTCCTCCAATCACTTTGTTTTCAGCCCTAGTGGGTTGAACTACGAAAGCTCTTATTTCCTTATTGCACTATAAGGATACGTAGGCAGGAGAATCTAGATTTTTCGCGAGATACCTATTTATCAATCTATCATATTTTCAATCGTCATTCAGTTCATGCATTTCTTGGGATTATTATCTAAGGGTCACATACCCATTTCTCAATCAATAGCTTTAGGCATTTTCTATCAGTTCAACCCATGGTTTACTTTGTTGCTTACTCTTAAGGTGCAGACCTTGGCAACCTCCTTTAGCCCATGGAGTTCAGACTCTGACTTTGCTTCTTGCCCTTAAGGTGCAGACCTTGGTAAACCCTTTTCGCCCATGGAGTTCAGACTCCAGCTTTATTAATTGCGTATAAGATATAGATCTTGGCATATTTTCCCTATTGAGTTCAGACTTTGGCTATCCTAATTTTTTCTATACAGTTCAGGCTTTGACATACTATCCTGCCTTATAGTTCAGACTTTGGAATTCATTTATCCATCCCTTGGAGTTCAGACTCTAGCGATCTCTTCCATTACACACACCGTTCGTACTTTGGAACCATACTCTTATGCCCTGATGGAGTTCAGACTCTGGCATTTAAATCAGTTCCTTTGCCTTATAAAGTTCAGACTATAGCATGCTTATACATCTTGCCCATGGAGTTCAGACTCTGGAAACCTTTGACATTGACTTGAAGTTCAGACTTTTGTACTATATCACATTTTCCCTTATTGAGATCAAACTCTGGAAATTTGTTCCTTGCCTTGTGCCTAGTTCAGACTATGGCATTCATCTTTCTTGCCCTATGGAGTTCAGACTTTGGCTATATCTCATTTGTCCTTGTGGTTAATTACCATCATCGGTTAATGCCACTCTTGCTTGTTAAGCAATCTACCTTGCCTTTGGGAAATCCTATCAAGTACCTCTCTTTACTTTCAGCCGGAGTAGGCTGAACTATGATTGCTCTGATTTTCTCATTGCAAGATAGGAATATGTAGGCACGAGGGTTCGAATCCTCCACGATCATACTTATTTATTATTCCTGCCTTAGGGCATTCATTCCATTCATCTGCATGATGCATCCATATTTTACCTTCCTTCACTCCATGTGATATACCAGTCATCTTTGAGCTAAATACACAACCTCTTTGTGCTCCTTCTTGCGTCACCTTGTGAACCAAGAGATGTTAGGCTCGTACCCAAACACTTAATTCTCCTTGTTTTCGGATATACCATATTGTGGCAGACGCTTCCGGCTAGTCCACATATTGGTCAAAGCCAATTTACTCTCGGGTTCATCTTTTCACCCTTTTTGGAGTTTAAAAACATTATTCTTTGGTTCAGACCATACTTTGATCACCATTCTTTTCATGTCCTTCCTCTAGTTCCTTGAACTACGAAGCTCTGAATTCCTCATTGCACTATGAGGATACGTAGGTATGAGGGCCCAAATCCTCATCGAGCATTTTATCTATTTCTCTTCCTTTCCTATTCTTTCGCGAGTAATCTTTAGATATCACACTTGTTCGAGCGAGAACAATCAAAACGGTTCCCAAGGAGTACCGTGGATGTTTGGGGTGCTAATATATTCCCCTTACATAACAGACTTCCTTACCCAACATATCTCTTTCCCCCGGGTTTTATCGACGTTTTCCCTTTCCTTTGGGGATAAATAAAGTTCGATGGCGGCTCAGTTGTATGTTCGACCGTGCGATACATTCAGGTATATTTCCGCTAGCTTCAAAGTGCTAACCGGATTCGCTACTGGAATCTCTGCCTTCTTACTGGTTGCAGCATCTTCTTCCTCTCTCGGGAAAACCAGACCAAACACACGACTACTACGGATGCATACTGGTAAAGGAACCTCTTGACCATTTTCTATCATTGTGGCATTGTATTGATAAGGCACAACTTTATCGGATGCATACGGAATAGGGCCCGCTAACCGTATAACCAACGGCGATATCGATCTATTAACATTGTTGATGTTGCTGCTATCAAACTGAATAACTACATGCCCAGGGGTCTTGAATACTGACACGATTAAATTCACATCATCTATATCTCTCGACTGTTGAAATTTGGATTACATTCTCATTCAGCGACTTCTGGATATCTCTCTTGACAATCATACACCCACGAGGGTTCACACTACAGATTGCACAACCATCATGGTCGTGCTCACAGTCACTGATCAAACACAAGGTTTTATGAATTTCCACCAACGACCTACGGATACGTAGCACATCGAATACTCAGAAATTCCCTGGACATCCATCCACCATGTTGACAGTAGCATTACCATGAGCAGGCGATGGATTAGCTTTCACATTAGCCGCTCTATCCTCAAAGGACACCATACCACTCTTCACAAGCTTTTGCACTTCATATTTCAACGGGTAGTAGTTCTCTATGTCGCGGCTAGGGGCTCCCTGGTGAAAAGCACAACAAAGTTCAGGTTTGAACCACCATGGAAGTGGCTTAGGAATCTGTGGAGGATTTCTGGGTTGAATGAGGTTCTTCGGAACCAAGGATGGATATATTTCTTAATACGACATAGGAATAGGGTCAAAAGAGACCTTCTTCGTCTCAAAGCTTAGCTGGTTATTATTGTTGTTGTTGTAGTTGGTTCTTTGTTGCGGTTGTTGTTGACGTTGTTGTTGCTGAATCAGAATAGATTGATTGTTGGAATTGTTGGAAAAAACTGGATTCACTGAAGAAACTTGATGTTGATGTTAACGGGGTTGAGAACTCTTTATGACATGAGGCCTCCTCTGCCTCCCTACTAATACTGAATTAGCTTATCCCTCCTTCCTTTTGGAGAAACTACCCTCACGCTTCTTGCTAGACGATGCTTCTTCTTTAGACAGGCGTCCCTCATAGACTCCTTCTTCTAACCTCATCCCTATGTTTACCATTTCGGTAAAGTCATTGGGGCACTGGAAATCATACGTTCATAATAAAACAAACTCAATGTCTTCAGGAAGATCTTCTTCATCTCCTTCTCTTCCAATGGTGGACTTATCTAGGCAGCAAGCTCTCTCCACCTCTGAGCATACTCTTTTAATGTCTCATTATCTTTCTGAGACATAGACCTCAACTGGTCTCTATCAGGCACCATATCAACATTGTATTTGTACTGCTTGACAAAGGCCTCGCCTAATTCAATGAAAGTATGGACACTTGCACTGTCCAACCCCATATACCATCTCAAAGCAGCACCAGTCAAACTATCTTGGAAGTAGTGAATCATCAACTGATCATTATCAGTTTGAGTAGACATCTTTCTGGCGTACATCACAAGGTAGCTCAACGGACAAGTGTTACCCTTATACTTTTCAAAGTCAGGTACCTTGAACATCATCGGTACTTTCACATTAGGCACTAGGCAGAGCTCAACAACACTCTCCCTAAATAATTCCTTTCCTCTAAGAGTCTTCAACTCTTTACGCATCTCGAGGAACTGATCCTTCATTTTGTCCATTTTCTCATACACGTCTGCATCCTCAGATGGAAAGGAGTGGTAGATGGTATCCTTAGCATGAGGTAGAGTGCGAACAACTAGAGGAGGCACTGTCATGACCGGGCTAGATGTCGGCAAAGAAACAAAAATGGGTGCATACCCTTATGGCATAAAGTTTAAGGGCATCCCTCAAGGGAATCCATCAGGGATAGAAGGACCGGATTGACTGGCAGCAACAGGAACAATTGAGGTAACAACCTCAGAAATGACAGTCCTCTGGGGAGGAGTTGCAAGAGTTGGTGAAGAATGGTTCTGTGCAGCAATAATAGACTCCCTCAGCATAGTTAATATGCAGATCTCGTTCTTCAACTCTCAGTTCTCTTACTCTAGAAGCTCCATGATCCTTGGTTGATTAGCGTGAGTGTTGTATCGGTGAGTCAGCTTGGCTGAAGCACAGAAGAATAACTAATAAGACATCTGGCTGAAGAAAACCTGCTGTGAAAATGATGCATGAAATGCAATGTTTTTTATTATTTAAATTTCAAGGAACATATGAAGTTCTAGTTTCAAATATTAAATAATAACAATAGTAACAATTTGATTGACCATGAAATCTCTTTTTATTCTTAAAATTGGGAAGAATTACACTGAGTATAATTTCAGAAACCATAATACAAATACAAGAGAAAGGGAAACTAATCATCCTAAGGACCCCGTAGAAATTATCTCAGATGATCTAGCTGCGGGCACGTACTTCCTTTGGATGCGTCGAATCTCCGACTCAAAGGATTTCTTCCTCTGAGCTTTCTCAAGGACAAGCTGATCAACAATCTTCTTCCAAGCACCGGAAGGCTGAGGTATACTAGAGGAAGGTAGATCCTTTGGCTCCCTCTTTCTCTTCACTACTCGGTCTTCAAGAAGTTCAATAAGCGCATCTTTGTCTTTCGACTCAAGTTGTAACTCCTCATGCTTTCAGCTCAAAGCATGGAACCGCTCTTCCCACATATCTCTCTCTTGCTTCATCTTGGTGAGTGCGTCTTCCAACTTCTCTACATCTTGGTTAGGGATAGTTGATGGCTCATCCATAACCAAAGACATAGGTCTTTCACAAGCGTACGACATCTTTAGTTCCAAAGCTCTTTTCTTCACCCAAAAAGTGTAAGCTTCCAAAGATACACAGTTGCGCGAACCAGACTCGAATCTTCCTTTCAAATGTTGGGGATCTTTACCCTCTTGATAGAAAATACCTTTTAACTGAGTGTTATTAGGTTTGTCTCTCAAGGGAAACCCAAGTTGACAATGAGCCAAAGCAGGGTTGTAGTTGATTCCTCCTTGTGTACCAATGAGACGCACATTAGAGAATTCACCACAACTATCAATAATATCCAATCTACTCAATGAAGAATCATACCAAACAATATCATCATTAGTGAAAGACATGAGTCTCTGAGACCACCATAGACATTGTTTGTTCTCCAAGAAAGAAGGCGTCTGAGGCAAGTGCGAAATAAACCACTTGTACAGAAGAGGAACACATCACACAATAGTCCCACCATCTTTAGAATTCCTTAAATGCAAAGAGAAATACATGTCACCCAACAGAGTAGGAACATGATTCCTAATTAAGAAGATTCTAATGGCGTTAACATCCACAAAACTGTCAATGCTAGGGAACAAAGCTAGACCATAGATGAGCAATACAAAGATGGCTTCAAAAGCATCCATACTACCGGCTTGAGCAAATACAATAACTTTTCCTATGAGGAACTCAGAAGTCAACCCAAGGATACCCCCTTTCTTCACCAAATGAGCATCGATCTCAGATTTCTTCAAATGAAGAGCTTCAACTATGATATGGGATCTGGGAATCTCCTCCAATCCACTAAAGGATACCTTGTCAGATACTGGTATTCCCAAGAGATAGGCGTACTCCTATAATGTAGGCACAAGCTGGTAATCAGGAAAAGTGAAGCACCGGTAAAGAGTTTCATATAACTGAACCAAAACACTCAAAAGGCCTTCAACTACATCAGCAGATAACACAAACAAAATATTCCCATGGCGTTGCTTGAAATCCAAGGGATCTAATACAATGGATGACAACTTCCTTAGCTCCTTCAAATCTGGACATCTGAAACTGTACTTCTTAGTGTTCCTTCTTCCACAATCCATGGTCTGAATATATTTGCAAATAAAACCTCAGTTTGTTGAAATTTATTTTCCTGTGATGAATTTTATGATGCACATGTATGCATGAATGCAACAATCACACATAAGCGATCACACACAAGGCAAACACAAACAAATGTCAAGGGATGGATCAAGTCATAATCAAGATCAATCATCCATTTTGGTGGATTATGGTCTTCACCTTATCAACACCCAAGTTCCATTGATATTGACAAGACTTAAACGGATCAACCAAAAATCAAAGGGTTTGTTGTGAGTCACGAGCACGGAGCCAGGTTAAGAACCATCCCAAAGGAGTGTACTAAGGATAAAAACATGTAGATCATGTTATAAACAGTTCCCAGAGCTTAATCCCATCTATCAGATATTATAGGTTAGGATGACTGAATCTTCAACCCATAATATTTTCAAGAGAAACTCGTCTGAGTGTAGTATCGCGTAACAACTATTATCAGGTCTACACCTGAACAGTCTCCGCACTACGTCCCAAATAGGCCAAGTTGGGTTAAATGTTCTATGGTTCTAAGCTTCTCGTACCCCAAATCAGAGAAAGTAATGCCTAACCACAAATGACTTGTGTGACATTAGTAACTCTAAAAGGGTCTCCACTTAGTAGATGGGTCTCAAGCCAACTTGTTAAGGACTACTCCACACAAGTTGAACATGACTATACCGTCCTCCTATCTTAATTGCACTCAAGTTTGGGTTAGAACTTATCTCACCACTCAGAGATCACCAAGCACAACAGACAGATTATATCATACAAACAAATATACAAATAGCAGATATACAAATATGTACACATAAAAAAGTAGGCTAAACCCACTGAGAACTACTCCCCAGCAGAGTCGCCACTTAATTTCTGTAGCGGTAAATTCATGACCATCTAGCTATGGATAAACTTGACGTCAATCAAACCAGAGTCGCCACCACACTTTTACTGTTTCTAAAGAAAAAGGGAAAAGTATGAACAAAACCCAAAGATAAGAAGTTTTCAAATCAAAACTAATAAAATGCCAGAGATTACAGGTAAGAGGGTTGGTTACACAAAGGGAAGGTCTTAGCACCCAAAGTGTCATAGGTACTCCGAAGGAGCCCTTTTTATATGTGCATATGTGTTTGGTATAAAAGATGTTTGAGAAAATTAGAGTGTGGGGATGAGAAAAGAATCCATTGATTATATTTTTGTGTTTGACAAGACCTTCGGACTTGTGCCTACGTATCAACATAAAAATGAGGGATAAAAACCTCGTAGTTCGTGGTAATAATTTCAAAATGAGTGAATTTATTTTAATCAAAAGTTTAAGTAAAAAGGGCCCAAAAGGGCCAAAAATTTGAATGAAGTTGTTAATTCTATTTGTCTTTTGAAATTTTAAGTCAATATGATTAGATTTAATTACAAGTTTGATTTAAGAAAAAAAAAGTTCAAACATTCAATGGCATAAGGCCAAAGTTTCTACTTGAAATAAGGTCTAAGTTTGAAATCACAAGCAAAGAAAGTTTTTTTTGTAAAGGGGGAGAGATTTTGAAATTTAAGAAGTGGGAGGAGATGAAGAGACTATCCTAAGCATAAAATTAAAAGTTAAGAGTTAAAAAGATCTGACCAATGGGATGCAATCCAACAGACAAGAATGTCATATAGAAAACCCACTTTCCCTTTGGACTTTGAATCAGCAATAACCAACAAGCAAATAGCAATATTAGACATTATAAAGATCAAGGCATCAAATAAATATAGCCACATCCAAGAAAGCAACTCCATAGCTAGCAGTCTTCTTTTGTCTTCTCATGTATCAAATGAAATATTCCTTTGATCAACTCAGAAGAAAGCATCAGACACAAGATCAAAATAATAATTAGCACCAAGACAAACCAATAGATGAATTCAGACAGAATCCCAAGGCTTGCATCAGATGAAGGCTCAGTTTACAATCACCTGGTTTCAAAATGTTGGCATTGGCCAAGTCCTTTTTGCACAGGGGATGTTGCCTAATCCTAAGTCCAAAAGTTCAGATCAAGATCAACAGTCCACCAAATATTTTTTAGGGTTTTTGTTGTTTATTAAGTGTTTTAAGGTCCTAAGACCACAAACAAAATCAAAATGCACGAACAAATATATACAATCACAAGATATGGCTCAAATGAGCAAAGTAAAAATGACATAAACATAAACAAGTTAAATGAAATGCAAATGGAAATGAATGATAAATGACTGAAAATTAAATTGCATAAAGTAAATGACTTGAAAGTAAAAAAATATTAATAAGAGTTAGTCAAATGTTAGTCAAGAGTTAGTGGCGTTTTGCTTTTTAATTGATTAAGTCATTCTTTGGAGAACACACAACCATCCATTCACAAGCATGGATCCTTAAACCAAGACATCTTCCATAGGAAGGAAAAAAGGTCAAGTTTCCACACAATACCATGAAGGATGGGAGACTTACAATCTCACTTACTATAATGCTATGCCTTTAGGGTCAAATTTAGCTCTATGTTAAGCAATCGTAATTGGACTTATGTAGAAGTCACAACTATCTGAGGTTGGGCAATAAAAATTTAGGTATTAATACATGTTAGAGATTTGGTATAATGAACCAAACTCCTAAAACATACCACACGCTAAAAGAAAATATCACGAGGGATGAACCTGAAATTCTAGTTATCAGACTTTGGATGTCACACAGGTTGTTATGACATCCAATTCTGCACAGACAGGGATTATGCAGAACTTAATTATAAGTGCAGTAAATAACACAAGTAATTGTTCACCCAGTTCAGTCCAACATGACCTACATCTGGGGGCTACCAAGCCAGGGAGGAAATCCACTATTAGTAGTATCAATTCAAAGCTAAACTCACCCGTTTACAACTTATCACTTAATCCCTACCCAATGCAATTTCAATCTTAATCTAAGATCAGAGTTCCTACTCACTCCCCCTCAATCACCTCAGTGATATTAAAAACACTTTGAAGTCACACTTCAAAAACAACTCTTGGTTATGCTTCACAGCTTAAACCAAGATACACAGCACTCACGCTTAAAAGCTTTGAGTGACACAACACTTACAACTCAATGAACACCCTATGCCAAAGCAATCATCTATTTGATAATGACTTGGCTTACAAGATACGTCTAATTCTAGACTCACAAAAATACAGCAGTGAAGTAAGATGGACACACTAAATCTTCACGCCTCAAAATCCCTGAAACTGAATGGAGGAATGCCTTCCTTTTTATATTGCAGCACCTGGGCTTTTGCACCTGTATTTTCCTGAATTTTAGGTCACATACGTTCCCTCAAATTCAATATTTAGGTTGCTAACAAATAGGCTATTTGTTAGGTTCATTGAATGTAGCTTGGTTGTTGATTTCCTGGATTTTCTCTAAGCTGTTGACTTCCTAAAGAATAGCCTGAGAAAGCTGTAACAGAAAACTGAACAACCTACAATTTAGCATATGCTGTCAGGCATGAATGTCACGACATTCAGCTTGACATCAAGGTCCATATGCTGAGTCTGTTTTCCCAGAAAACAGACTGTACAAATCTGCTGACCTGTACATGATCAATATGACCATACTACAGTACCAGCTTACATTAGTAAATGTCAAAGTGTCCAACTTAACATTTACACAATTGGCCTTAAGTTAGTTCTGCTATTCTCTTGAATAACAAACTAAGTAAAGTGCTGAAGTATAGCAGAACACCACTCTGCCCAATCTTCAGTAGCTGCTGTCAATGATGAATGTCACAACATCCAGTTTGACATTCAATCAGTAGGCCTTATGCCAGGTCTGGTTCTTCCTTGATAACCAGACTGCAAGTGAATACTAAGTTCTAACAGAGCTTCTGTTCCTTAGTATCTGTTGACAGGTATGAATGTCACAGCATTCAATAATCCTGTGTTAGCTAGTCCTGCAATAACTACAATGTAGTTACATATACATGTCATGACATCAGTCAAGACATTTGTGTTTTACCATATAATGCAGCCAATTAAACACCTACAGAACCTATCTAATCCATACTTGTATTGGTTCATCTGACACAAGGTCATTGGTGAACCAATTAGCCTTAGGACATTTGAGATTTCCTTGGTCAATGAAAGGAATGGGAAAGAATAGGGATGAAGATGAAGAGGGAGGGGAGTGAGAGAAACACAAATTGGTCATTGGAGAAATTTTATCAAATTAAAATCATTCATTCATTTTGGAAGATGAAATGTACATTTCATCAATCCCCTAAATCCAATGATTTTAATCCAACAAAAGTCAAATCAACCTTGACCAAGGCCCAAACAAATAGTCAAACATCACAAGACCATAAAAATGGCTCAACATAATTTTTACACATTTAATCAATTAAAATTCAATTTAAAAATGCATTAAAATACAATTTAATTTGGTTAAAACCTAAAATCTCTTCAAAATACCAAATAAATGGCTAAGAGATTTATCCTAGATCAAACAAGGTCAAAGGACCTTAGACAAAAAATTTCATGATTTTTGAAAAGTCAGAAGTATTTTTAAACAATTAAAAATATGCACAAAAACATTTAATTCATGAAAAATATCAAAATTAATCCAAAAAATAATTTTAATTCAGAATATGGAAGAGAAAAATATTTAAAGATTTTTGGTGAAAGTCCCATATTTTTTGGATAAAAAATGAAATTAATATGAATTAAACAAAATAAAAGGATTAAACATAAAATCAGAAAATAAATAGAAATTCAAAAAAACAAGGGTCATCAGATCTCCCTCATTAATTGAGGTGGCATATCTGATGGCCACGCGCTAAGGTGTATGATGCGCTCCAGTCAACCGCGTGGGACAAGTGGTAATCACAATGGAGGATCAGGATTACAACGTGGAGGGAAGATCTGATGGATAGGAGCAAGCCACCACACCACCAGATCCCTAGCTCCGGTCTTCTTCTCTGGTGGACCTCACCAAACTGGTCCACCACCAACTACAATGGAAATGAAAAACAAGGACATGGATTTAACAAAAAAATGCTCTGGAGCTCGAATCTGGCCCTAACTTTCTCCAATTTCAAGTATATCAAGAGATACAGGGATTTGAATTTTGAGGATCATGAACTGAGTTGCTTCGATTTGATCTCAAAGCAACTTAATCTTGTTGCCTACATTGGTAGGACTTCAGCCAACCAAAAATCAATCAAAATAATTAAGAAATGAGAGAGAATCGAATAACAAAAGTTTCTGAAATTTCACCTTCGAGTAACTTCAATTCAGCTTGATCTTGATCTGGATTTGCTTGATTCTTCCTCCTCTTGCTTGTAGTAATCAATTGAGGTGAAAAAGACAATGAATCCTTGGAGTTTGAACTTCAAAACAGAAGGTGAAATTCAAACTCGATTTCAAAGAAATCTTCAAGGAATTCTATGGAGTGAGGTTCTGAGTTCTCTTGGCAAAGCTTGGGCAAGGTCTGTGTGATTTCTGAGGCCATAAGCTTGTTTAAATAGGCAAGGGAGATGATTTTTGCACCACTTGAAAATTTGTTAAAATTGGAAACCATAGTGCATGGATGCATGGGCAATGATTTGGGCCTAAAGAATGATGCAATCCAACTTCAATTCATGCACAAAGAGTACTGAGGTTATCACATGGAAGCATCCAAAGAGGAATGATCATTTGAATCCAAAACTTGCCAAAATAAATCCCATAAAGGAGTCATGTGCAAGTCCCTCAATTTTGGTCCAAATGAGGTAATCTTTGACTTTTTGGAAAGGTGGGATCAAGGGAAACAACTTACATGTTGAACACTTTTCCATTTGAAGCTTGGATCATGATGAATTTTTAGGTGGAAGTTTGGAAGATCGAACATATTTAAAAAATTTCTAAGTACCAAGTCAAATGTTCACTTCTTCCACCTTGAATAAATTTTGCTATGGACTTCAAATAGAAAAAGCTTCTTCATTAAAGTTGTAGTGCTTTCAAAAACCTATTAAATTTGGTCATAAATTTGACCTCATTTGGATTTAGCATGAAGGAGTGATGCATTTTATAAGTTTGAGGAAAATCACTTGTTCAATGGTAATGACCCAAAGTGACCTATAATGTTTCCTTTTGGAAAATTCATTTGCAAGTTTAATTTGAACTTCTTCCAAACGTTAAAGTTGAAAAGGACATCTTGAATTTAATCATGGAACTTGAAAGGATTTAATATCATAAAAATTGAGCAAGTTATGGTCCTTGGAAGTTGGCCTCCTAACTAGGGTTTAGACAAAATGACCTATAATCTTTCACCATAAAAAATGACTTTCCAATCAAAACTAGATGTTGACTTCAACATTAAATTTGTTTGTAATGTTAAAAGGAATAACTTTCATCTTGGAATCATTTTCATATAATAAAAAATGTAGGAGATAGGGTCTAGGGAACCCCAGTTTTGACTAGTTAACTTTCTCTGGTCAACCACCATGAACCATCTTTCAAACTTGACATTCTATTGATATTTTGGACTCATGGAGGATCATATATGTGTAAGATGATGTAATATTAAGTATACCTTGATATATTTGATCAAATGTTAAAGAAACTTGTTGAGGAAGTCACATAAGATACTCAAATGAATTAGGGCTTCCAAGGTAAACAAGCTTCAAAATCTTGATGAATTCTTGATCAAAATGATATGTGAAGACCATGGGGATCCATGTATGATGTCTAGAGTCAACGCAAACCATCTCTTGGTTTATCTCCTTGCATGGAGGGTCTTAAACCCTAGGTATGAGCTTGATGGAGCATGGGTGAACACACACACTACCTACAAAAGCAACAAATTATACATTGACATATTTTTGGTATTTTGGTTAGTAAATAATGAAAAAACAAAGTATGATACAATCAAATGTGTTTGGTGACCTCTGATCGGGAAAATAGCAAGTGTACTATTTTGCTAATGTAGTAATAATAGGGATGTTTCCCAAATATCGATCTCGAGGACTGCACATCAATATTAGTTTAAATTGTGATTCAATTAAGCAAAACAAATAATTTAAGGTTTGTAATAAGTCACTGTCTAATGGAATGAGAAATGAAACAGAATAAATCTTTTACACAATTTATAATATTATGCCAAGGATGGTGTATGAATATCTCATGTAATGACCTTGAATGTATATCTCCTCAAACAGTTCAAAAGTGCAATTACCAGATCTTAAAATTGTTTCCTCCTAAAAGCTTAGAGAGAAACCTTTGGTCATTCATTCTAATCTCTAAGTCCTTAGGTGATTATAATGAAACCAAGCCTTTTGAAATAACAAAATATAACCAGTAACCATAGGGTATCACTAGTCCTAGGTGATATCTACTATAGTTTCACTGTGCAAAAACCTTAACAATTTCAATCCCACAAATTTTTAACCATATAACAATCCTTATTTTTCTGATAACGAAAGCATTAAAAACATTGCATAATGAAATTGACAAACAAACATAAAAATTGACGGAATTACAAATTCATAGTCATTACACGATCAAATCAGGGACAACCCCCTGGCATTGGGGGGTTTAGACACTCATATTATTCAAATAAGATACAATGTATAATTTAGACATTACAAGAATAAGAGGATTCTGTTGATCTTCAATCGCATCCGCTCTTGAAGGACCTCCGTTCTCCGCAACTCTTAATCGTTCCAATCTTAATCGTACAAATTCTTTCTTGTGTAAAAGTCCTTATTCTATGTCTCCAGAAGTCCCCTAAATAGTTACTGATCAAATGATTGATGTAGCAAATGTCCAAAATGCCCTCCGGGATCAGCTATTCCAAAGAACTAGGAAAAATAGAAAATGAGGCGTCCAAGCCAACACTGACCGTGTCAGGAAACACGGTCGGCCGTGTTGGCTTAAGGTGCCACTCTCTCCAACACGCCCCTTCCAGGGCTGCTAACACGGGCCGTGTCAGTTGACACGGGCACCCGTGTCAGCTCCCTATTTTTGGCTCTAGGCTCCTCCTTCGTCCTTCCCCTGACACGGGCCATGTCAGGAAACACGGGTGGCCGTGTCAGGGCTATTGTACCCTTAAAATTCTTCTTCCGATGAGCCCAGAACTCCCGATTCCCCTGGCGAGTCTTTGGGTATTCTTGCTTGCACCTGAAACCAATCAAACTTCCAAAAGGAGGCATAAAATGGAGTATATTGACGAAAACCAAAGATAATAATCAAAACATAATGGAAATGCAAACATCTAATTTACTAAACAAAATAACATCAACAGGTAAAATAATATGTTACCGGCTTCGTGAATTTATGCCGAATGAGTGTCAAAAAACAAGTAGAATTGGAGACTGATCACAACCCCAAACTTATCTAATCGATTGTCCTCAAGTGATGCTCGAGAAAGTAGGACGGTCACCTCCAAATTCTTCCATTTCACTTTCTGCAATAGCACTGTGATCTTTCGTGACTCCCTTTCACTTTCGTTCACTGTTCTACTCCTCCCCAACTTTTGACGTTCCGCTACACTTTCACATCGAAGCACCTTTTCACCTGTAGCTTTTCACACTCTCACCAAATCTCTCAGGGTAAAAGTGTTTTCACTCAAAAGTCAGAGCATGCAGAGTCCACTCATAAGTTTGAATAACAAATATCTTTATTTCAAAAAGACACCACACACACTATTCGAGGGATTTTTAGGTTGTAATGGGGCTTAAGTGCAAGGTGTGGAAAAACAAACAAAAGGGGGGAAACTAGTGGTTTAGGCTCAAAGTCCGTGTTGCTATCCTCATCACTATGTTCAATCGTTCAACTAAGAGGTTTTTCTTTTGGACATCGTTCTTGTTAGGATTCATTGTCTCTTTTTTTTCTCTCTTTTTTTTCATGCGCTCCTTTGAGCATGCTTTTTGTCAACCTCGATATTTCTAGATAAGTGCTTTATTTTACTCCTCATTTTTTTCTTTTCATTCCCTTTTTTTTGAATTTTCTCACTTATATATATCTTTTTCAACTGCACTTATCTAGTTCTCACCGGTGTCCCAACCCCAAACTTAGGATTTTCCATAGATCATCAATTAACAACACTTATTCGAGCAAGGTAAGGTAGTGTTTGGGATTACGGTTATTTACAGCGGTTCATAACAAAAAAAAGGGAATATGGCTCTAATTGGGTAAACGAAGGGTAATATGACTGGTTGGCTGGAAAGGCTCGGGGTTAAAACAAAGAAGTGCCTCAGTGTGTACATGTGTCTTATGAAATTCCAATATCTACTTACGCAAACTCAGAGTGACAAATACATACCTGAAAAGCTCTCATGATGATACGTGTTTGGCTTTATGTGATTCTCACCATGTTTGGTATAGCATACAGGTTTCCAAGATACCTCTCAATGTGATGTAGCTTTGTCTTTGCTTTGGGGACAAAGTATTCCTGTGTAGTCCAATGATAGAAAATTGTGTCCGATTATTCAGTTCAGTAGCATCAACTTTAAGGGGTTTCCGGAAGAGCAAGTAAAGGGGTGTGTCTTTCATCAAATTGCTCAAAGCCTCATCATTTATCCGGCACGAATATCCTCTATCTGTAACACACAAAATACCACACAACTAATTAATTAAACAAAAATAATGTTGAAAATAATAAGAATAAATAATAAAAAAAAACCACACACTTGAACCAAACATTGTCCGCAATGTTTAACCCAAGATAGAGGGGGACTCAAGCAGCCTCACTACGGTAGAGGAAATTGCAACATCATTCATTGCATCATCGCATGCATCTCATCCATAACATTCCCTTGATGAGCTTTCTCTATTCCTTGGCGTGTTTGCTCCGCTCAGAGATCACCGATCTCAGTCTGTACCCACGGTCATTGGTCTGGTGTCATAGATGACGACCCGACACCTGTATGTGTGGTGTCCTCTTGCGGAGGAGGGACAAAATGCTCCTGTTCCTGCTCCTGCATATCTTCCTCGTGTTGGTCACCTGTAAAAACGGGTCAACATTGTACTCGTCCATATCATCTTCGACGACACTCTCATATAACCAATTAGCAGTGTTGGCAATGCTTATCCTTGCAGGGTCAGGAAGGGCCATGATAAACTGACTATAACTCATCAAAGCATAATAATCAGAGATTTGAGATATCATACCTTGCTGAACTAGCGCTTTCATGTCCAGCTTACTCTTACCTGACACTGGTGTCTCATTTAGTACAGTCGGGTCATAACCAAAATGGTGAGCTATCTGTGTGATTATTCCCTCAATGGAAATTCCCCCCTGAGCCGCTCTGCCCACTCTACCAAGGTAGTCCGCTACAAATGCTGGAACGCTCACAGCAACCTTGTTTTCCATGGCAAATAGAAAGAAAAGCTCCCTCTGGGTAGCCACACCGGTACTATCACCCCTACCGAAGAGTGTGAAAGCCAGTACCTTCTGAGCATACCAGAAACAAGGGTTCTGAATGCCAGATGCTTTAGCCCCCTTTGCCACATAATCGGTTCGACCCGTGATGGCCAACCAGAAAGTTTTAGCATTAAAGCTATCCGGAACGGCTCTGGGGCCATACAGGGGTAAGCGGAGGATCTCACCTAGCTTCTCAACCTTTAACTCGTGGTCAACATTGTATAACCTAAAATGGATAGTGCCACCATAGTACACTATGGTACCTGTCCATCCTTTCTTCAGCTTGAACTCAATAGTACTAAAAAATTCTAATGTAATACGCTCATATGTAGGCACCTCAGAGTGCAGAAATTCCAGCAAGCCTAACACATTAAATATCCTGTCCAATTCCTCATACAAACACAATTGAGCTAAAGTTTCAGAGCATAAATACCTCGTTGGTGTTATCTTACGCTTGAAGTGAGATGAGTAATGCCTTTCGTGCTCCAGGTTGCCGAAAATTATGTCGTGGGAATTTGGATGACGGACGGTCCTTTTCCGAGGCCTTGACGGCTCAGCCTCTATTTTTTTTCCCTTAGCAATTCGTTTAGGCGGCATAATTGGTCCTTGCAAAAATTTATGAGCAGAAATAAAGCATGGAATAAGGAGAAAAGATTACCATGTACTTGTAGAGGACAGAGAATGGAGCAGCTTTCATGAAGTGAGCCGACGATTTGGACGGTGTAAGGTGGTAAAGGAATGAGCTTTGGTAGAGGAAGTTATGGAGAAAATGGAAAGTGAATGGAGGAAGAAGGAGGGTTTAGTGAAAATGAGAGAGAGAAGTGATAAAAATCTGATTAATGGGATTGAATGTGAGTTAAAAGGGTTTTAATTAGTGAAAAATCTGCGTGGGGACCACCAAAAAGTAAAATTTTAAATTCAAAAATTCTCCACCGCGCTGCCTGACACGGGTCGTGTCCCGTGACACGGGAGGCCGTGTCAGGACTCTGTAAATCCGATACTTGTACAGTAGAGATGACACTGGCGACTGTGTCAACCAACTGGAAAAAGTGCTGGTCCTTGGGCGCCTTTCCTGACACGGGCCGTGTCAGGTGACAAGGGCGCCCGTGTCAGGACCCTATTTTTAGCCAAAATTTTCATTTTTTTCATTTGTTTCTCCCTGCTCTTCTAGCAAACTGCCTTCTATAGGTTAGGCTCAAACCTCTCCTTCCGTCCTGTACGATTTATTTTGCGAACCTACAAACAAAGAAAATGAACCACACCAAAACAACTGAAATTGTTAGAATTAAACAGCGTGGGTTGCCTCCCACGAAGTGCTGCATTTAACGTTGCATGGCTCGACGATTGTCCCTCTTATCCTTTGGGATGAACATTTTCTATCAAACAACTCTCCTGCCCTTTGTAGTAACGTTTCAATCTTTGTCCGTTCACCTTAAATGTATCCCCATTACTTGGATTCTTAAGTTCTATTGCTCCATGGGGAAATCTATGAACCAAGAACGGACCGGACCACCTGGATTTCAACTTTCCCGGAAAGAGTTTTAACCTAGAATTGAACAAGAGTACCAACTACCCCTCCACAAACTCATTTCTCTGTATCTTCTGATCATGCCATTTTTTTGTCTTTTCCTTATAGAGTTTGGCATTCTCATAGGCTTGATTCCTAAACTCTTCTAGCTCATGGAGTTAAAGAATTATGGATTCACCAACTTTGGAAAGATCATAATTTAAGAATTTGGAAGCCTAAAACGCTTTGTGCTCCAACTCAAGTGGCAAGTGACAGGATTTACGTAAACCAACTGATAGCGGGACATACTTATAGGCGTCTTGAATGTCGTTTTGTACGCCCATAGTGCATCTTCTAGATTCAGTGTCCAGTCTTTTCGAGATACGTAGACAGTCTTTTCCAGTATTTGCTTTATCTTCCTGTTGGACACTTCGACCTGGCCACTCGTTTGAGGGTGATATGGAGTGGCGATCTTGTGTTTAACATTATATTTCTTCAGCAGATTTTCCATCAGTTTGTTTAAGAAATGAGTACCTTCATCACTAATAAGTGCTCTCGGCACTCCAAATCTCGAAAAAATATTATTCTTCAGAAAAGTCACTACCACTTTAGAATCATTGGTGGGCAATGCCACCGCTTCCACCCACTTTGACACATAGTCCACTTATACCAAGATGTAATTCTTTCTAAATGAGGGTGGAAACGGTCCCATGAAGTCTATTCCCCATACATCAAACAATTCAACTTCCAGCATAGCATTCTGTGGCATTTGATTTCTCTTAAAAATATTGCCTGTTCTTTGATATCTGTCGCACTCCTTGACTATGTCTTGGGGATGTTTGAACAGTGTGGGCCAATATAGACCCGACTGAAGGACTTTAGCTGTTGTTCTATCACCACTAAAGTGTCCTCCATAATCTGAGTCATGACAAGCTCTAAGCACATCCCTTTGTTCCTCCTCCGGGATGCATCTTCTGACTAGTCCATCTACTTCTCTCTTGTATAGGAATGGGTCATCCCACAAGTAGAACCTGCAATCATGAACAAACTTTTTCTTCTTGTTAGAATCAAAATCATTAGGGATTACACCACCTACCAAATGATTCATATAGTCTATGAACCACGGGATACCGATGACAGCTAGGATGTGTTCATCAGCAAACTCATCCTTTATTGGTCTCTTGTCTTTCGTTTCTTCAATTGGTGACATTCGGGACAAATGATCGGCTACGGTGTTTTCACATCCCCTTTTGTCCCTAATCTCCACATCAAATTCTTGGAGGAGTAAGATCCACCGTAGAAGCCTTGGTTTAGAATCCTGTTTAGCAAATAAGTATTTTAAAGCAGTATGGTCAGTATAAACGACAACCTTCGATCTTAACAGGTATTTCCAGAATTTGTCAAATGCATAAACCACAACCAATAACTCCTTCCCAGTAGTTGCATAGTTCATTTGTGCAAGGTTTAGCACATGACTAGCATAGTAAATGACATGTAGCAACTTCTCTCTCCTTGGTCCTAGAATTGCCCCTACAACAATATCACTAGCATCACACATGATCTTAAACGGAAGAGACCAATCTGGGGCAATAACAATCAGTGTTGAAATTAGTTTGTTTTTCAACGTCTCAAAAGTTGTGGTGCATTCTTCGTCGAACATAAAAGCCTTATCCTTTACCAATAGAGTGGTCAGCGGTTTTGCTATTTTAGAGAATTATCTTATGAACCTGCGGTAAAAACCTGTGTATCCTAAGAAACTCCTGATACCTTTATCGTTAACCGGAGGCAGGAGTTTAGATATCACTTCCACTTTTTCTTGGTTAACTTCAATTCCTTTGTAGGAAATTTTATGACCCAAGACTATTCCTTCTCACACCATGAAATGACATTTCTCCCAGCTCAGAATTAAATTTGTTTACTAGAACCTGTCTAAAATAAGAGAAAGGTTAGTTAAACAGTTATCAAATGAGGATCCAAAGACCGAAAATTCATCCATGAACACTTTCATATGCTTTTCAAGCATGTCAGTGAAGATGGAAGTCATGCAACGTTGGAAAGTGGCTGGAGAATTACACAACCCGAATGACATTCTTCTGTATGCAAAAACACCATAAGGGCATGTGAATGTTGTCTTCTCTTGGTCTTTTGGAGCAACAGCAATCTGATTATACCTGGAGTATCCATCTAGAAAACAGTAGTAATTATGACTGGCTATCCTTTCCAACATTTGGTCAATGAATGGCAACGGGAAATGGTCCTTTCTAGTCGCTATGTTTAACCTCCTGTAGTAAATACACATGTGTCAACCTGTAACTGTCCTTGTAGGGATTAACTCATTCTTCTCGTTTCTTATGACGGTGGTCCCTCCATTTTTTGGGACCACATGCACTAGACTCACCCACGGGCAATCAGAAATAGGATAGATAAGACTTGTGTCTTACAATTTCACCACTTGTTTCCGAACTACTTCTTTCATTGTTAGGTTGAGTCTTCTCGGAGGTTGGACCACCGGTGTGTGGTCGTCTTCCATGAGAATTTTATGCATGCACACCGTAGGGCTAATACCTTTCAAATCCTCAATTGCCCATCCAATAGCATTTTTGTATTTTTTTTCAAGACTTGGATGAGCTTCTCTTCTTGGATATTCTTGAGGCTCGAATTTATTATAGCTGGGCATTTACCTTCAAAATAGAGAAAGACATATTTGAGATTCTCAGGAAGTTGTTTCAACTCCGTTCCCTTCTTGGACTCTTTATCCTCCTCACTAGTTTGAGGTAATCGTAAATCTTCCCACCGGTGCGGTCGAGATCCTTTCCAAAAGGGTTGTGCGTCCATAATGGCCAGCACTTCGGATTCCCCATTGTCCACTTCTTTATCACCGTCGAAAATGGACAAACTCAACACTCTTTCCAAAGGTAACTACGGTGCATTCAAAGGACTATCATACATAATCACTTGATCCAGAACCTCTATAGTATGACTAGTGCAAATATCATCTTTGTATTTCATAGTGTTTCGAACATTAATTTTTAATTCCTCATCATAAACCTTCAAAGTCATAGTCCCTCCTTCTATCTTGATCAAGCATCTTCCCGTCTCTAAAAAGGGTCTCCCAAGAATTAGATGAATATCTTCATCTTCAGGCATTTCTAGAATCACGAAATCCACCGGGAATACAAACTTGTCAATTCACTAGAACATCTTCAACAATACCATAGGTTTCTTAACCTAATGATCGAAGAATTGGAGTGTCATCCTGGTATCTTGCATAACCCCTATACTCAGCTTCTTGTAAATGGATAACAACATGAGACTCACACTGGCTCCTAGATCAATAAGAGCCTTTTTGAATGACCTATCTCCGATGGTGCAAGGAATAGTGACAACTCCTCGATCTTTCTTCTTCATTGGGATCTTCATACCCTGCAAAATAGCACTACAAGTTTTGGTTAGAATAATCGGGTTGGTGTCGATGGCACACCTCTTAGAAATGATGTCCTTCATGAACTTGGCATCGTAAGTAATTGTTCAAGTGCTTCCAAAAGCGGAATGTTAATCTCTAGCTTCTTGAACAACTCTAGGAATTTCTCAAAGTTTTTCTCATGTTGCCTCTTTTTCTTGTTTCTTGTGGGAAAAGGAAGTTTAATGACCGACTTAGGCTCAGTGATTTTTTCTTTCACTACTTATTTCGGTGCAACCAATTCTTCCCTCACAACTTCATTTTCTTTGATCTCAAGATCCACTTTGATCAATTGATCTTCCTCTTCAGCTGTATCCTCAAGGACTTCATGGGATTTACCTCTTTTTATTGTCACATCACTCACATTATTATGCTCTCTAGGATTTGTCACAGTTGCACTAGGTAGAGCACCTTGTGCTTGAGAAATCGAGGTTAATTGTTGTGCTATTTGACCCATTTGGACTTCAAGATTTTTTATGGATGTGATAGTGTTTTTCTGATTCTTTCGGGTTTACTTTTGGAATTGAACATTATGAGCTGCCACTCTTTCAATGGCAATCTCCCAATCAACTTTCTTAGGGGCTTGTTGTTGTTGCTTTTGTTGATATTGAGTTTGGTATTGACCTTGTTGAGGAGTGTTCCCTTTCTGATCTTTCCATGAGAAATTGGGATGATTCTTCCAACCCGGATTGTATGTGTTGGAATAGGGATTATTCTGCTTCAAAAATTTGATTTCCTCAACTTGTTGAGGAGTTGCAAAACAATACACCATTTGGTGCGGTCCATTACAAATCTCACAACAGACAATAGGAACAGGTTGGACTTGTGCCACCTGTTGGGTACCTATATTCATCGCCTTCAGCTTCTTCTCAACTTCAGCAGCTATAGTATCTTCTATACGGATTTTATTGGTTTCCATCTTCAAATCGATAACCCCTTCCAGTTTACATACACATCTGTCATACATCTCCAAGTTCTCATTAGCAGCAATATCTTCAATGATCTTTTTGATACCGGTGGCTGTTGAAAAATTAGTAGAGCCACCGGCTACAGTATCAATCAACTATTTGATCTTTATTTTGAGACCATTCAGAAACATCTACATTTGTTCTGTTGGATCCATATTATGAGTTGGACAGGCTATCAGGACTCTTTTGAATCTCTTGTAAACGTCTCCCAAGGATTCCTCGTCCTTCTGCTTAAAATTCAGAATTTCATACCTCTTCCTCAGAAAAACTGATGCTGGAAAATACTCATTCAGGAAGGCTTTTTCCATCTCTTCCCAAGATTTAATGCTACCGGATGGGAGAGAATAGAACCATTCTCCGACTTCTTCTGTTAAGGTGAATGGGAACATTCTCAACTTCTTAGCTTCCTCGGTGTGAGCATCAATTTTTAGAGTGTTGCTCATGGTCAGAAACCTCTGCAAATGCTTGTTTGCATCTTCATTTACCTTTCCAATGAAATTCTTTCTTTCAAGTTGATTAATAGTACTAGGATGTAACTGGAAATTAGCCACATTCACTGGTTGGTTGACAATTGTTAATCTGCCGATTGGTGCATTTACGCCTCCGTAGTCACCCGACAGTCTTTCTGGTGGCAATGGGTTCTCCCCCATCATTTTCATCTCTCTCTCTGAACCTAAATCTGAACCTGAATGAATGGAAGGTTATTCTACTTATGATTCCAGTCTTGTCAATCGAGTTTGTCTGAGTCTTGCTTGCAAAGTTCTTTCGATTTCTGCGTCAAAAGGAAAATCAGTTGAGGCCTTAGCTCGCAACAAATATCAGACACAAATTAGTTGATAATGATCGAAATAAATAATTAAAATAACGAAGAATAATTTTTAGTTGCAGCGCAACAAAATTTTAATTGAAATAACTTAAGTTTTATATTTGGCAGTCCCCGGCAGCGGCGACAAAAACTTGATCGGGAAAATAGCAAGTGCACTATTTTACCAATGTAGTAATAATAGGGACGTTTCCCAAATATCGATCTCGAGGACTGCCCATCATGATTAGTTTAAATTGTGATTCAATTGAACAAATCAAATAGTTGAAGGTTTGAAATAAGTCACTATCTAATGGAATGAGAAATGAAACAGAATAAATCTTTTACATAATTTATAATATTATACCAAGGATGGTGTATGAATATCTCTTGTAATGACCTTGAATGTATATCTCCTCAAACAGTTCAAAAGTGCAATTACCAGATCTTAAAATTGTTTCCTCCTAAAACCTTAGAGGGAAACCTTTTATCATTCACTCTAATCTCTAAGTCCTTAGGTGATTATAATGAAACCAAGCCTTTTGAAATAACACGATATAACCAATAACCATAGGGTATCCCTAGTCCTAGGTGATATCTACTACAGTTTCACTGTGCAAACACCTTAACAATTGCAATCCCGCAAATTCTTAACCATATAACAATCCTTATTTTTCTGATAACGAAAGCATTAAAAACATTGCAGAATGAAATTGACAAACAAACATAAAATTGAGGGAATTACAAATTCATAGTCATTACACGATTATATCAGGGAAACCCCCATGGCATTGAGGGGTTTAGCCACTCATATTATTCAAATAAGATACAATATATAATTTATACATTACAAGAATAAGAGGATTCCGTTGATCTTCAATCACATCCGCTCTTGAAGGACCTTTGTCCTCTGCAACTCTTGATCGTTCCAATCTCAATCATACCAATTCTTTCTCGTGTAAAAGTCCCCGTTCTCTGTCTCCAAAAGTCCCCTAAATAGGTACTGATCAAATATTTGATGTAGCAAATGTCCAAAATGCCCTCCAGAATCAGCAATGCCAAAGAACTGGGAAAAATAGAAAATGAGGCGTCCAAGCCAACACTGGCTGTTTCAGGCAACACGGCCGGCCGTGTTGGTTTACTGTGTCACTCTCTCCAACACGCCTCTTCCAGGGCTGCTGACACGGGCCATGTCAGCTGACATAGGCACCCGTGTCAGCTCCCTGTTTTTGGCTTTGGTCTCCTCCTTCTTCCTTCCCTTGACACGGGTCGTGTCAGGCAACACGGGTGGCCGTATCAGAGCTACTATACCTTCAAAATTCTTCTTCCGATGAGCCCGGAATGCCTGATTCCCCTGGCGAGTCTTTGGGTATTCTTGCTTGCACCTGAAACCAATCAAACTACCAAAAGGAGGCATAAATTGGATTACATTGACAAAAACCGAAGATGATAATCAAAACAGAATGGAAATGCAAACATCTAATTTACTAAAAAATATAACATCAATAGGTAAAATAATGTGTTACCGACTTTGTGAATTTATGCCGAGTGAGTGTCAGAAAACAAGTAGAATTGGAGACTGACCAACCTCTCCCAATGTAAACCCAATGAATAAGGGGTAAGGAGGATGCCAATGTGTGATCCCAAAGCCAATGCATATGATGAGATAGCATGAGGGATCTTAGGGTCAAAATTGGGGTCTTAAAGACTCTTGTACAACACCAAACTAACCTTAGACGTTGCAGTTGGCAACGCTCTAATGGATAAACCCTACGAAGACGCTTATCAACTCATAGAAAATATGGCACAAAACTACTATCAATGGGAAGGTAAGCAAATTTCTGTAGAGAAGCCACCGATAAAGTGTGGAACGTATAAAGTTAATAGCATAGACCATGTCAATGATAAAGTGGATGCCCTCACTAAGAAGATTGAGAATTTGACCGTAACTCTAGCAGCTACCATAGCTGTTGCAACATCTAGTTGCGAGTTATGTAGAACCCCTAGACACATCACTCCTGAATTCCACCTATTGGCTGGATTTTTGTTCGACCAAGTAAATTATGCCCAAGGGAACCCATATTCCAATACTTATAACCCTGGCCGGAGAAACCATCCAAATATTTCCTATAAGAGCAACAAAGTGTTGTTTTCTCCAAACCGAACACCTGTTGTTCCTCCAGGTTATCAAAAAGGGGACCTCGTTGCTCCTCAAACACCTAAAAAGTAAAACCTCGAACTAATGATGGAGAAACTTATTGCAATCCAAAGCCAATAGAACAAAGAGTTTACCAACCAGAACATTCACACGAATGAGCTGATTAAGCAATTGGCAAGTAAGGTTGAATCTATGGTTACTCATAATAAAATGCTAGAAACCCAAATTTTTCAAGTAGCCCAACAACAAGAAGCAATAACAGCCCTAACTCGAGTATTTCCTGGCCAACCACAACCAAACCCGAAAGGTCATGCTAATATTATCACAATGCAAAGTGGGACAAAATTAGATAGGCCAGTGGATCCAAAAATTCAAAATCCGCCCATGTCTCAAGTAAATGAAAAAGTAACTAAAAAAGTAATAAACAATGAACCAAATGTCAATGGGCAGGATAGTAAAACCAAAGAGGCGGTCGAGAAATAGAAAGCGTATGTGCCCCCACCACCA